>NC_090761.1:29368570-29386070 GCF_036898095.1 Palaemon carinicauda
ATTGCCAGATTATTTCGACTGGATTATCGTACAATAGCCTTGAAATTGTAGTTTTTCAACCAAAATTATTGTACATACTCACACGTGTCTACCCCTTTTCCTTTCATGGGTATACTGAGTTTTCTGTTAATTTGATAACTCGCCGAAGTTCTACCATTTGTTTTATATATATGTATGTTTATGTGTATATGTATATATATTTGTATATATATATATATATATATATATATATATATATATATATATATAAATATATCTATATATATATGTATATATATACATATACATACATATATATATATATATATATATATATATAAAATATATATATAAATATATATATATATATATATATAAATAAATATATGTATATATATACATATACATATATATATATATATATATATATATATAAATATATATATATATATATATATATATATATATATATAAATATATGTATATATAAATATATATATATATATACCGATATATATATATATATATATATATATATATATGTATATAGGCTATATATATATAGATATATATATATGTATATATATGTATATATATAAATATATATATATATATATATATATATATATATATATACATATATATATATATATATATATATATATATATATATATTTATATATATATGTATATGTATATATACAGATATATATATATATATATATATATATATATATATAAAATATATATATGTATATATATATATATATATATATATATATATATATATATATATGAGCCGTTACTAGTCCACTGCAGAACAAAGGCCTCGGACTTTTTTTTATCCACTTGCGTCTGTTTATGGTCTTTCTATGTCAGTTTGTCCCCGCAAATTTCCTTAGTTCGTCAATCCATCGTCTTCTCTTCCTTCCCCTGTTTCTTTTGTAAGTATTGGGGACCCATTCAGTTATATCTTATGAGAGAGAGAGAGAGAGAGAGAGAGAGAGAGAGAGAGAGAGAGAGAGAGAGAGAGAGAGAGAGAGAGAGAGAGAGAGTCTAGTTGCTGATTGTATTAACTGGGGGTAAATAATCCCTTAAGACAAATTGAATACTGACATAACATGACTTGTCATTACTTAAATTGATCAGTTGTAGCAGAAGCGATAATGAATAATGAGGGAATGAGGACACAAGACGAATTTAAATAATCATCACAGACACACACACACACACATTATTATCACAGAAATATTCAGACAAAGGGGTCTACAATAGGATGCAAATTACGAAACTACAAAGATTATTTTAATATTTTTTTAAATTGGCGATAGAACATTTTCAATAAACGTTTTAATCCGCGAAAAATGAGGTTTACTTACCGAGATAGAGATGTACGTAAAGGTAATCAATTCTTACTCCTTTCCTCTTCCTTCGTTTAATATTTATCATTATTTCTTCTTATTCCCCTTCTTTCCTTCCCTATTTTTTCCTGTACCCCAATTCTTTCGCAACAGCAGTAATTTCATCAGCACCCAAACCGGCTGATTGACAGGAGGCCTTCCCCTCCCCCCCCCCTCAGACCGTGGGAAAATGTGAGTCAATACTTCCACGACTCAGCCCAAGCGAAAGAATTGGATACAGGAAAAAATAGGGATTGATAGAAAAGGAATAAGAAACAATGATAAATATTGGTCATAGAGAGAGGAAAGTAGTAAGAATTGATTGCCTTTACGTACATCTCTATCTCGGTAAATAAACCTCACTTTTCGTGGATTAAAAAAGTTGACTGAAAAGTCACATCCGTCAATTTAAAAAGATATTAAAATCCTCTTCATAGTTTCGTAATTTACGTCCTATTGTAGACCCTCTTATCTGGATATTTCTAAGATAATAATGTGTGTGTGTGTTTGTGTGTGTCTGTGATGGATATCTAAATTCGTCTTGTGTCCTCATTCCCTCATTATTTATTATCGCTTCAGCTACAACTGATCAATTTAAGTAATGACAAGTCATGTTATGTCAGTATTTAATTTGTCTTAAGGAATTATTTACCTTCAGTTAATACAGTCAGTAACTACTCTCTCTCTCTCTCTCTCTCTCTCTCTCTCTCTCTCTCTCTCTCTCTCTCTCTCTCTCTCTCTCTCTCATAAAATATAACCGAATGGGTCCCTAGTAATTGCAAAACCAGCAGGGAAAGGAAGAGAAGACGATGGATTGGCGAACTAAGAAAATTTGCGGGTATAAACGGGCATAGAAAGACCATAAACAGATGTGAGTGGATAAAAAAAAGTCCGAGGCCTTTGTTCTGCAGTAGACTAGTAACGGCTGATATATATATATATATATATATATATATATATATATATATATATATATATATATATATATATATATATATATATATATATACAGTATATATATATATATATATATATATATATATATATATATATATATATACATATATATATATATATATATATATATATATATAGAGAGAGAGAGAGAGAGAGAGAGAGAGAGAGAGAGAGAGAGAGGAGAGAGAGAGAGAGAGAGAGAGAGTGAATATTACTTTCTGCGAATAAAGGGAAATAAAATATGAGCGGAAAACTCTCTCTCTCTCTCTCTCTCTCTCTCTCTCTCTCTCTCTCTCTCTCTCTCTCTCTCTCTCTCTCCTTTACACCGATCATTAGAATAGGAAAGAATTTCCATTAATGGAGTGAAAACGAATGAAGAATTAAGAAAGAAAACCTCGGAAAAAACAAGAGAATCGTCTTCAGCGTAAAATTTCTCCTGCTTTCCGCCTTTGAAGACATTTTGAAGATTCTTACCAGAGAGAGAGAAAGAGAGATACGGAAGGCGAACATTACATTCCGGGAATGAACGAAGATGAAATAAGAATGCTTCCAGAACGGTCTTCAGAGGGTTAGATTTGCCTCAGAAGCGTCTTAGCTGATAAATGTTACGATTTCCACATAAAGAAAACTATGAATAAATATTTCCTTTTGTTATGGTTTTTTTAATTCCTTTCGGTATATCTTTATCTTGTGGATTCTTTCTTTCTCTCTCTCTCTCTCTCTCTCTCTCTCTCTCTCTCTCTCTCTCTCTCTCTCTCTCTCTCTCTCTCTCTCTCTCTTCATACCTGAAGACATTTAGACTCCAGTTGAAGCCACAAGAGAATTTATTGTTCTCTCTCTCTCTCTCTCTCTCTCTCTCTCTCTCTCTCTCTCTCTCTCTCTCTCTCTCTCTCTCTCTCGGTCCTCAACTTGCTTTTTTTTTTTTTAAATAATGCTGAATTCAGGAAAGGTTTCGGTAATCATAAATATGGTTTTTAAAGTTTTTAAAGTATTTGGTGTGAATTTCGAAATGGAGGCAATGAAGAAAGCGGTAAGAATTCTCCTTAACGGAGGATGGCAATGGAGATCAGCTCTGGAGGAAGAGCTTGACTTGTGCGACGCGGCGCGTCGGAACCTGCAGGATTACAGGACCCAAAACAGTATGTGGCGGCGTCTGCATTCTGCCCTTGGGTACATCGGTTTATCGAACCTGGTTAGGTACGAGGAACCGAACCTGTCACCCTGCGACGGAACTCTGGTGGGCCTGGCGAGGGACATTGTCGGCGGCGAAGCAGCGGAGAAGGATGAGATTCTCCGTTTGGTCGACCAACATGTCCTTTGGCCGAAGATGGCCTTGCTCTTGGGCACAGCTGCCTTTGGCACTGCTGCCGTCGGAGCATTTTTCTTTTTCAGGTACCTGTGTGGAAGAAACGGAAAAGGAGGAGAGACTGTGAGAGATGAAGAGCTTTTGCAGAATCTTCTCGAGCAAATCGGAGAAACTACCCAGGAAGAGGGTGAATTTCTTCCAGCTGAAGGAATGTTCCAGGAAGAGCTGGAAGAGGGCGAATTTCTTCCAGCTGAAGGAATGTTCCAGGAAGAGCTGGAAGAGGGTGAATTTCTTTCAGCTGAAGGAATGTTCCAGGAAGAGCTGGAAGAGGGTGAATTTCTTTCAGCTGAAGGAATGTTCCAGGAAGAGCTGGAAGAGGGTGAATTTCTTCCAGCTGAAGGAATGTTCCAGGAAGAGCTGGAAGAGGATGAATTTCTTTCAGCTGAAGGAATGTTCCAGGAAGAGCTGGAAGAGGGCGAATTTCTTCCAGCTGAAGGAATGTTCCAGGAAGAGCTGGAAGAGGGTGAATTTCTTCCAGCTGAAGGAATGTTCCAGGAAGAGCTGGAAGAGGATGAATTTCTTTCAGCTGAAGGAATGTTCCAGGAAGAGCTGGAAGAGGATGAATTTCTTCCAGCTGAAGGAATGTTCCAGGAAGAGCTGGAAGAGGGTGAATTTCTTCCAGCTGAAGGAATGTTCCAGGAAGAGCTGGAAGAGGGCGAATTTCTTCCAGCTGAAGGAATGTTCCAGGAAGAGCTGGAAGAGGGTGAATTTCTTCCAGCTGAAGGAATGTTCCAGGAAGAGCTGGAAGAGGATGAATTTCTTTCAGCTGAAGGAATGTTCCAGGAAGAGCTGGAAGAGGGCGAATTTCTTCCAGCTGAAGGAGCTTTCCAGGATGAACTGGAAGATGAAATCGATCTTCCTGCTGAAGAAGAGGTCCAGTATGAAGTGGAAGATGAAATTGTTCTCCCTGTGGAAGAAAAAAGAGATGAACATACAGAGGAGAAGGAGGAAGAAGAAAGAGGAGAGAAACTAGATGAGGACAATCTAAAAGACGAAGAGTCTCTGCCTTTAGATTGGAAGGAATATAAAAATGTGAACAATGGATTGAATTGCGATCTGGCCGAGGTGGAAATGATAACTAAAACCTACATGTGCGTAGGTGGGAAAAGACTGGAAAATTATGAACTGGGAATTTTGCTGGAGCAAACCAGAGCGAAATTCGAGGAGGAAATGGCTGGATTGAGGGGTGAGATCTCTTCTCTAAATATTATCATTGAGGAGAGAGATAGTGTAATCTCTTCTCTAAATAATGTCATTGAGGAGAGAGATAGTGTAATCTCTTCTCTAAATAATGTCATTGAGGAGAGAGATAGTGTAATCTCTTCTCTAAATAATGTCATTGAGGGGAAAGAATTTGATATTTCTGAGGCAATGACAAAAGAAGGTAGTCTGAGTCATGAGAGGAGGCATAATCAGGTACTTCAAGAAGTACCTGAGAAGAAAGAGGAGGAGGAAGAGGAAAAAGAGATAAATTGCGAAGAAGATCAAGAGGTAACATCGGAGGAATCAAGAGAAGAAGAAGAGGAGGATAGAAGAACAAACACACCTTTTCCCATAACTGAAATCGAAGAGTCCCTTCCAGACACAATGAGTGAAACGGATAAAATAGTGCTCATGAATTGGATAGAACTCTGCCAAAAAGACCATCCACCTCACAAGATTCTGGGTTGCTCTGAAAATCCAACCAAAGAGGAGGCCTTGGCCGCCTATAATGGTAATTGTCAAACATGGGTTAACAGATATGGTAATTTTGACTACTGCACTGTCAAAGGCTGCGAGGGAGCCAGCATTATTCTTGAAAAGTTGGCAGAAAGTTATTTGCATCTGACCTGTTCACAGGAAAAACTTGCAATCATTGAAGAAATAATGAATCGTGGTTACGAAGATACGATGAGCAATGCCTGGCTCAGGATGAAGGACATCGATGTTGAAGAATTGATGGACCAAGAGGACCATGATATATCAGAAGTTAACCAGGGGACACAGACAACAATACAGAGTCCAGTTGAAGACAACTTCACCTGGAGAAGGGAGATAAGTAAGAAGAAAAGCAAGAAAAACATGAAAAAAAATAAAAAAGGCCATAAGATATATATTTGGAAAAATTACTAATCATTTGGAAGGATCAAAGGATTGGACTATGGAAGATGGAGAGAAAAAGGAACTTTTCTTTTTTGAGGAGGAAATATCCTTTGATGTAGAAGTACAAGCCTACATCATAGGCGTAAAAGTTCAGTGAAAAAAAAATAGAAAAAAAAAATAAAAATAAAAAAAAATAAAAAATAAAAAAACCCCAAAAATATATATGTATATATATTTTTCCACTTTTCATTTGAAATGAATATCTTTTAAAAGGAACATAAGTTATGATAAGTTCAATTTCGGTTTATTTTGTGAGGATAAGGAGACTCCGACAAGTTTTCCAGGACCAGAACTTCAAGATCTTCGCCCGGCTTGAGGAATGCAATGCTTAACTCTCCAGCTTGAACGATGCTTGGAATAATCTGGAGGACTGGCGCTGCTGATGGAAGAAATCTGGCAGATTCCAGTATGCTATGTACCTTGATGGGGTGTACAGGACCTTTGTCAAGTGTACAAATGGTCGGATATCTAGATCTATTCTTTTGGATACTAACCTTTGGGTGGTTCTGGGGGAATAATCTAGAAGACCGGCTCTGCAGAGGGAACGAGCTAGGATTCTTCTATTATGCAGTCTTGTCCTTATAGGTTGGCCCAAGATAGTTCAGCTGGGGAAGGAAGCTGCATCTCTGGTGAGATGCTCATCCAATGGCTGCTGATGGAGGACTGGGAGCAGAGTCACTTTTGGTCCTGAGGATGCTAGGCTTAATTGCCTGGCCTAGAAAAGCTTGACTTAATTGTCTGGCTTCATGTTTCTTGGATTAAAGGCTTGGCTTAATTGCCTAGCCTAGAGAAGCTTGGCTTAATTGTCTGGCTTCATGCTTTTTGGATTGAAGGCTTGGCTTAATTGCCTGGCCTAAAGAAGCTCGGCTTAATTGTCTGGCTTCATGCTTTTTGTATTAAAGACTTGGATTAATTGCCTGGCCTAAAGAAGCTCTGCTTAATTGTCTGGCTTCATGCTTTTTGGATTGAAGGCTTGGCTTAATTGCCTGGCCTAAAGAAGCTCGGCTTAATTGTCTGGCTTCATGCTTTTTGTATTAAAGACTTGGATTAATTGCCTGGCCTAAAGAAGCTCTGCTTAATTGTCTGGCTTCATGCTTTTTGGATTGAAGGCTTGGCTTAATTGCCTGGTCTAGAGAAGCTCGGCTTAATTATTTAGCTTCATGCTGCTTGGATTAAAGGCTTGGCTTAATTGCCTGGTCTAGAGAAGCTTGGCTTAATTGTCTGGCTTCATGCTTTTTGGATTGAAGGCTTGGCTTAAATGCCTGGTCTAGTGAAGCTTGGCTTAATTGTCTGGCTTCATGCTTTTTGGATTGAAGGCTTGGCTTAATTGTCTGGCCTAAAGAAGCTTGGCTTAATTGTCTAGCTTCATGCTTTTTGGATTGAAGACTTGGCTTAATTGCCTGGTCTAGAGAAGCTTGGCTTAATTGTCTGGCTTCATGCTTTTTGGATTGAAGGCTTGGCTTAAATGCCTGGTCTAGTGAAGCTTGGCTTAATTGTCTGGCTTCATGCTTTTTGGATTGAAGGCTTGGCTTAATTGTCTGGCCTAAAGAAGCTTGGCTTCATTGTCTAGCTTCATGCTTTTTGGATTGAAGACTTGGCTTAATTGCCTGGTCTAGAGAAGCTTGGCTTAATTGTCTGGCTTCATGCTGCTTGGATTAAAGGCTTGGCTTAATTGCCTGTTCTAGAGAAGCTTGGCTTAATTGTCTAGCTTCATGCTGCTTGGATTAAAGGCTTGGCTTAATTGCCTGGCCTAAAAAAGCTCAGCTTAATTGTCTGGCTTCATGCTTTTTGGATTGAAGGCTTGGCTTAAATGTCTGGTCTAAAGAAGCTTGGCTTAATTGTCTGGCTTAATGCTTTTTGGATTGAAGGCTTAGCTTAATTGCCTGGTCTAGAGAAGCTTGGCTTAATTGTCTGGCTTCATGTTTTTTGGATTAAAGGCTTGGCTTAATTGCCTGGTCTAAAGAAGCTTGGCTTAATTGTCTAGCTTCATGCTGCTTGGATTAAAGGCTTGGCTTAATTGCCTGGTCTAGAGAAGCTTGGCTTAATTGTCTGGCTTCATGCTTTTTGGATTAAAGACTTGGCTTAATTGCCTGGCTTAAAGAAGCTCGGTTTAATTGTCTGGGCTTCATGCTGCTTGGATTGAAGGCTTGGCTTAATTGCCTGGTCTAGAGAAGCTTGGCTTAATTGTCTGGCTTCATGTTTTTTGGATTAAAGGCTTGGCTTAATTGCCTGGTCTAAAGAAGCTTGGCTTAATTGTCTAGCTTCATGCTGCTTGGATTAAAGGCTTGGCTTAATTGCCTGGTCTAGAGAAGCTTGGCTTAATTGTCTGGCTTCATGCTTTTTGGATTGAAGGCTTGGCTTAATTGCCTGGCCTAAAGAAGGTCGGCTTAATTGTCTGGCTTCATGCTTTTTGTATTAAAGACTTGGATTAATTGCCTGGCCTAAAGAAGCTCTGCTTAATTGTCTGGCTTCATGCGTTTTGGATTGAAGGCTTGGCTTAATTGCCTGGTCTAGAGAAGCTCTGCTTAATTGTCTGGCTTCATACTTTTTTGATTAAAGGCTTGGCTTAATTGCCTGGTCTAGAGAAGCTTGGCTTAATTGTCTGGCTTCATGCTTTTTGGATTGAAGGCTTGGCTTAATTACCTGGTCTAGAGAAGCTTGGCTTAATTGTCTGGCTTCATGCTTTTTGGATTAAAGACTTGGCTTAATTGCCTGGTCTAGAGAAGCTTGGCTTAATTATCTAGCTTCATGCTGCTTGGATTAAAGACTTGGCTTAATTTCCAGGCATAGAGAAGCTTGGCTTAATTGTCTGGCTTTATGCTGCTTGGATTAAAGACTTGGCTTAATTGCCTGGTCTAGAGAAGCTTGGCTTAATTGTCTGGCTTCATGCTTTTTGGATTAAAGGTTTGGCTTAATTGTCTGGCCTAAAGAAGCTTGGCTTAATTGTCTGGCTTCATGCTTTTTGGATTAAAGACTTGGCTTAATTGCCTGGTCTAGAGAAGCTCGGCTTAATTGTCTGGCTTCATGCTGCTTGGATTGAAGGCTTGGCTTAATTGCCTGGTCTAGAGAAGCTTGGCTTAATTGTCTGGCTTCATGCTTTTTGGATGGAAGGTTTGGCTTAATTGTCTGGCCTAAAGAAGCTTGGCTTAATTGTCTGGCTTCATGCTTTTTTGATTAAAGGCTTGGCTTAATTGTCTGGCCTAAAGAAGCTTGGCTTAATTGTCTAGCTTCATGCTTTTTGGATTGAAGGCTTGGCTTAATTGCCTGGCCTAAAGAAGCTCGGCTTAATTGTCTGGCTTCATGCTTTTTGGATTAAAGGCTTGGCTTAATTGTCTGGTCTAGAGAAGCTTGGCTTAATTGTCTGGCTTCATGCTGCTTGGATTGAAGGATTGGCTTAATTGCCTGGTCTAGAGAAGCTTGGCTTAATTGTCTGGCTTCATGCTTTTTGGATTAAAGACTTGGCTTAATTGCCTGGCTTAAAGAAGCTCGGTTTAATTGTCTGGCTTCATGCTGCTTGGATTGAAGGCTTGGCTTAAATGTCTGGCCTAAAGAAGCTTGGCTTAATTGTCTGGCTTCATGCTTTTTGGATTGAAGACTTGGCTTAATTACCTGGTCTAGAGAAGCTTGGCTTAATTGTCTGGCTTCATGCTTTTTGGATTAAAGACTTGGCTTAATTGCCTGGTCTAGAGAAGCTTGGCTTGATTATCTAGCTTCATGCTGCTTGGATTAAAGACTTGGCTTAATTTCCAGGCATAGAGAAGCTTGGCTTAATTGTCTGGCTTTATGCTGCTTGGATTAAAGACGGCTTAATTGCCTGGTCTAGAGAAGCTTGGCTTAATTGTCTGGCTTCATGCTTTTTGGATTAAAGACTTGGCTTAATTGCCTGGCTTAAAGAAGCTCGGTTTAATTGTCTGGCTTCATGCTGCTTGGATTGAAGGCTTGGCTTAAATGTCTGGCCTAAAGAAGCTTGGCTTAATTGTCTGGCTTCATGCTTTTTGGATTGAAGACTTGGCTTAATTACCTGGTCTAGAGAAGCTTGGCTTAATTGTCTGGCTTCATGCTTTTTGGATTAAAGACTTGGCTTAATTGCCTGGTCTAGAGAAGCTTGGCTTGATTATCTAGCTTCATGCTGCTTGGATTAAAGACTTGGCTTAATTTCCAGGCATAGAGAAGCTTGGCTTAATTGTCTGGCTTCATGCTTTTTGGATTAAAGGTTTGGCTTAATTGTCTGGGCTAAAGAAGCTTGGCTTAATTGTCTGGCTTCATGCTTTTTGGATTAAAGACTTGGCTTAATTGCCTGGTCTAGAGAAGCTCGGCTTAATTGTCTGGCTTCATGCTGCTTGGATTGAAGGCTTGGCTTAATTGCCTGGTCTAGAGAAGCTTGGCTTAAATGTCTGGCTTCATGCTTTTTGGATGGAAGGCTTGGCTTAATTGTCTGGCCTAAAGAAGCTTGGCTTAATTGTCTGGCTTCATGCTTTTTTGATTAAAGGCTTGGCTTAATTGTCTGGCCTAAAGAAGCTTGGCTTAATTGTCTAGCTTCATGCTTTTTGGATTGAAGACTTGGCTTAATTGCCTGGCCTAAAGAAGCCCGGCTTAATTGTCTGGCTTCATGCTTTTTGGATTAAAGGCTTGGCTTAATTGTCTGGTCTAGAGAAGCTTGGCTTAATTGTCTGGCTTCATGCTGCTTGGATTGAAGGCTTGGCTTAATTGCCTGGTCTAGAGAAGCTTGGCTTAATTGTCTGGCTTCATGCTTTTTGGATTGAAGGCTTGGCTTAATTGTCTGGCCTAAAGAAATTCGGCTTAATTGTCTGGCTTCATGCTTTTTGGATTAAAGGCTTGGCTTAATTGTCTGGTCTAGAGAAGCTTGGCTTAATTGTCTGGCTTCATGCTGCATGGATTGAAGGCTTGGCTTAATTGCCTGGTCTAAAGAAGCTTGGCTTAATTGTCTGGCTTCATGCTTTTTGGATTAAAGGCTTGGCTTAATTGCCTGGTCTAAAGAAGCTTGGCATAATTGTCTAGCTTCATGCTGCTTGGATTAAAGGCTTGGCTTAATTGCCTGGTCTAGAGAAGCTTGGCTTAATTGTCTGGCTTCATGCTGCTTGGATTAAAGGCTTGGCTTAATTGCCTGGTCTAGAGAAGCTTGGCTTAATTGTCTGGCTTCATGCTTTTTGGATTGAAGGCTTGGCTTAATTGTCTGGCCTAGAGAAGCTCGGCTTAATTGTCTGGCTTCATGCTTTTTGGATTGAAGGCTTGGCTTAATTGCCTGGTCTAGAGAAGCTTGGCTTAATTGTCTGGCTTCATGCTTTTTGGATTGAAGGCTTGGCTTAATTTTCTGGCCTGAAGAAGCTTGGCTTAATTGTATGGCTTCATGCTTTTTTGATTAAAGGCTTGGCTTAATTGCCTGGTCTAGAGAAGCTTGGCTTAATTATCTAGCTTCATGCTGCTTGGATTAAAGACTTGGCTTAATTGCCAGGCATAGAGAAGCTTGGCTTAATTGTCTGGCTTTATGCTGCTTGGATTAAAGACTTGGCTTAATTGCCTGGTCTAGAGAAGCTTGGTTTAATTGTCTGGCTTCATGCCGCTTGGATTGAAGGCTTGGCTTAATTGCCTGGTCAAGAGAAGCTTGGCTTAATTGTCTGGCTTCATGCTTTTTGGATTGAAGGCTTGGCTTAATTGTCTGGCCTACAGAAGCTTGGCTTAATTGTCTGGCTTCATGCTTTTTGGATTGAAGGCTTGGCTTAATTGCCTGGTCAAGAGAAGCTTGGCTTAATTGTCTGGCTTCATGCTTTTTGGATTGAAGGCTTGGCTTAATTGTCTGGCCTAGAGAAGCTTGGCTTAATTGTCTGGCTTCATGCTTTTTCGATTGAAGGCCTGGCTTAATTGTCTGGCCTAAAGAAGCTTGGCTTAATTGTCTGGCTTCATGCTTTTTGGATTGAAGGCTTGGCTTAATTGCCTGGTCAAGAGAAGCTTGGCTTAATTGTCTGGCTTCATGCTTTTTGGATTGAAGGCTTGGCTTAATTGTCTGGCCTAGAGAAGCTTGGCTTAATTGTCTGGCTTCATGCTTTTTCGATTGAAGGCCTGGCTTAATTGTCTGGCCTAAAGAAGCTTGGCTTAATTGTCTGGCTTCATGCTTTTTGGATTGAAGGCTTGGCTTAATTGCCTGGTCAAGAGAAGCTTGGCTTAATTGTCTGGCTTCATGCCGCTTGGATTGAAGGCTTAGCTTAATTGCCTGGTCTAGAGAAGCTTGGCTTAATTGTCTGGTTTCATGCTTTTTGGATTGAAGGCTTGGCTTAATTGTCTGGCCTAAAGAAGCTTGGCTTAATTGTCTGGCTTCATGCTTTTTGGATTGAAGGCCTGGCTTAATTGTCTGGCCTAAAGAAGCTCTGCTTAGTTGTCTGGCTTCATGCTTTTTGGATTGAAGGCTTGGCTTAATAGCCTGGTCTAGAGAAGCTTGGCTTTATTGTCTGGCTTCATGCTGCTTGGATTAAAGACTTGGCTTAATTGCCTGGTCTAGAGAAGCTTGGCTTAATTGTCTGGCTTCATGCTTTTTGGATTGAAGGCCTGGCTTAATTGTCTGGCCTAAAGAAGCTCGGCTTAATTGTCTGGCTTCATGCTTTTTGGATTGAAGGCTTGGCTTAATTGCCTGGTCTAGAGAAGCTCAGCTTAATTGTCTGGCTTCATGCTTTTTGGATTGAAGGCTTGGCTTAATTGCCTGGTCTAGAGAAGCTCGGCTTAATTGTCTGGCTTCATGCTTTTTGGATTGAAGGCTTGGCTTAATTGCCTGGTCTAGAGAAGCTTGGCTTAATTGTCTAGCTTCATGCTGCTTGGATTAAAGACTTGGCTTAATTGCCTGGTCTAGAGAAGCTTGGCTTAATTGTCTGGCTTCATGCTTTTTGGATTAAAGACTTGGCTTAATTGCCTGGTCTAGAGAAGCTTGGCTTAATTGTCTGGCTTCATGCTTTTTGGATTAAAGACTTGGCTTAAAATCCTGGTCTAGAGAAGCTTGGCTTAATTGTCTGGCTTCATGCTTTTTGGATTAAAGACTTGGCTTAATTGCCTGGTCTAGAGAAGCTTAGCTTAATTGTCTGGCTTCATGCTTTTTGGATTAAAGACTTGGCTTAATTGCCTGGTCTAGAGAAGCTTGGCTTAATTGTCTAGCTTCAGGCTTTTTGGATTAAAGACTTGGCTTAATTACCTGGTCTAGAGAAGCTCGGCTTAATTGTCTGGCTTCATGCTTTTTGGATTGAAGGCTTGGCTTAATAGCCTGGTCTAGAGAAGCTTGGCTTTATTGTCTGGCTTCATGCTGCTTGGATTAAAGACTTGGCTTAATTGCTTGGTCTAGAGAAGCTTGGCTTAATTGTCTGGCTTCATGCTTTTTGGATTGAAGGCTTGGCTTAATTGCCTGGTCTAGAGAAGCTCGGCTTAATTGTCTGGCTTCATGCTTTTTGGATTGAAGGCTTGGCTTAATTGCCTGGTCTAGAGAAGCTTGGCTTAATTGTCGAGCTTCATGCTGCTTGGATTAAAGACTTGGCTTAATTGCCTGGTCTAGAGAAGCTTGGCTTAATTGTCTGGCTTCATGCTTTTTGGATGGAAGGCTTGGCTTAATTGCCTGGTCTAGAGAAGCTTGGCTTAATTGTCTAGCTTCATGCTGCTTGGATTAAAGACTTGGCTTAATTGCCTGGTCTAGAGAAGCTTGGCTTAATTGTCTAGCTTCATGCTTTTTGGATTAAAGACTTGGCTTAATTGCCTGGTCTAGAGAAGCTTGGCTTAATTGTCTAGCTTCATGCTTTTTGGATTAAAGGCTTGGCTTAATTGCCTGGTCTAGAGAAGCTCGGCTTAATTGTCTGGCTTCATGCTTTTTGGATTGAAGGCTTGGCTTAATTGCCTGGTCTAGAGAAGCTCGGCTTAATTGTCTGGCTTCATGCTTTTTGGATTGAAGGCTTGGCTTAATTGCCTGGTCTAGAGAAGCTTGGCTTAATTGTCTAGCTTCATGCTGCTTGGATTAAAGACTTGGCTTAATTGCCTGGTCTAGAGAAGCTTGGCTTAATTGTCTAGCTTCATGCTTTTTGGATTAAAGACTTGGCTTAATTGCCTGGTCTAGAGAAGCTTGGCTTAATTGTCTGGCTTCATGCTTTTTGGATTAAAGACTTGGCTTAAAATCCTGGTCTAGAGAAGCTTGGCTTAATTGTCTGGCTTCATGCTTTTTGGATTAAAGACTTGGCTTAATTGCCTGGTCTAGAGAAGCTTAGCCTAATTGTCTGGCTTCATGCTTTTTGGATTAAAGACTTGGCTTAATTGCCTGGTCTAGAGAAGCTTGGCTTAATTGTCTAGCTTCAGGCTTTTTGGATTAAAGACTTGGCTTAATTACCTGGTCTAGAGAAGCTCGGTTTAATTGTCTGGCTTCATGCTGCTCGGATTGAAGGCTTGGCTTAATTGTCTGGCTTCATGCTGCTTGGATTAAAGGCTTGGCTTAATTGCCCGGCCTAAAGAAGCTTGGCTTAAATGTCTGGCTTCATGCTGCTTGGATTGAAGGCTTGGCTTAATTGTCTGGCTTCATGCTGCTTGGATTAAAGGCTTGGCTTAATTGCCTGGCCTAAAGAAGCTTGGTTTAATTGCCTAGCTTCATGCTTTTTGGATTGAAGGCTTGGCTTAATTGTCTGGCTTCATGCTGCTTGGATTAAAGGCTTGGCTTAATTGCCCGGCCTAAAGAAGTTTGGCTTAATTGCCTAGCTTCATGCTGCTTGGATTAAATGAGGTAGTGGTGAGGAGGGTCGTGGGAACCTTGCTGGCTTCTATCTTTCTCATAATTGGAAGTTGGCAGAACCCACCTGATGAGCCCTTTGGTAAGGGCGAAACCCTTATATGGTGTGTTTTAATTCAAAATACTATATATATATATATATATATATATATATATATATATATATATATATATATATATATATATGTATATATATATAGTTATCTATGTAAATATCTACCACAATGGTATTTAATACCGATTTGTACCTCTGGGAGTGTATATCCACTGGAAATTTATTCATTATAAATGCTCCTGGATGAACAAGGAATCGAACTTATACCCTGAGCCGAAATAATGTCCGCAGGGACGGCTTTACCAATCGTAAAGTCGTCCCTGCAGGCATTGTTTCGGCTCAGGGCATAGGTTCGAATCCTTACTCGACCAGAAGCATTTATCAAAAATTAATTTCCATAGGATATACACTCCAATGGGTAGAATTCGGTATTGAATACCATTATGGTTGATTATTATCATTATCACTATTAGCTAAGCTACAACCCTTAGAATATTTTAAATATATGTAATAAAATCATGAGAATAATCTTATCTTTTCTCTTTCAACAGGAAAAGCGAACTGTCACAGCTTCAGACTCCTGACATTGGGTGGTGAGTACAGGACAAGTAATATTTTGTAGTGTTTTGTAATAACTCTTACCTGAAGACTTTTAATTGAACACTTTCTTTTTATTCTTCTTAGTGTAGGTAGTAGTAGAATAGAGAGAGAGAGAGAGAGAGAGAGAGAGAGAGAGAGAGAGAGAGAGAGAGAGAGAGAGAGAGAGAGAGAGAGAGAGAGAGAGAGTACCATTTGCAAGAAACAGATAAGGTTTGAAGTAAAGACAAGATGGTTTAATTTGTTAAAAAGGCATATGCCACTTCAGACAGACTTAAGAAAGCAACCTTATTGCTCCTTATTATAAGGACCATTATAGCTCGGAGATTGAAACATATTACACTCGTCTTTTCATTTTTTTTTTTTTTTGCATCATAAATATCACATCAAGCAATCTACTGAAGCTTTGATTCTCTCTCTCTCTCTCTCTCTCTCTCTCTCTCTCTCTCTCTCTCTCTCTCTCTCTCTCTCTCTCTCTCTCTCTCTCTCTCATTTACCCCCAAGGTATACAGTATTCTTGTTGACATATGCTGTTATGAATATGTATCACTAACGCGAGTGGTTTCCTTATTTCCTTTCCTCACTGGGCTATTTTTCCCTGTTGAAGCCCTTGGTCATAATTATAGCCTCTTGTTTTTCCAACTAGGGTTGTAGCTTAGCTAGTAATAATAATAATAATAATAATAATAATAATAATAATAATAATAATAATGTCCCAATTTTCAAGTTGCTTACAAACACTACGTATGAAGACTGCAGTATCCTTGTAGAGTTCCTATCCAATCTGTTGATAATACAATTCCAAAATGCTAATATTTGAACATCTGAAACCTAATCTACGAACATAAACCTCATGACAAAATCTGTGGAAATTGGTTGGCCTTTCAGGAAGATTCTTAAGTCAGTCACTGGGGCCTGGGAGGCCGTTCAATAGCTCTGTGAAACTGGAGGAAACTCTGCAGTTGTTGTATGAAATGAAGTCAAATGATTGGACACCAAGATGCAAGAAATGAAATGGAGACTGAAGTATAGTTCAAGGTTAAAATTTAGGTTCAGAAAAGGGTCGAAATGACAATGCAAACACATTTAAGTAATGCCTACAGTACTCCTGCTTTAGGTGCATTGGTGGCATTGTTCCTCCCTATGGAGAATGTGGCACTAAAATAGCTTTAATTAGGGTACTTTATACTTGCTGATTGGGCTTTCACCCTTCACAGCCTATATATAGACATAAGCAAGAGAATACAAGTTTGATGGGGAAGTAAAATCTCAAGAGTCACTTCCTGATAACAGTCAGGATATTATGTTCACAGCCTTCTGTAGGGATTTAGATATATCAACTGGGAAGACCATAGTCTTCGTATAACAGATATAGAAAAGGCTACTCTAACTCAGCAATTTATCCAGTTCAGGTGTTTTTGGAATTTTTCGGAGATATTATAAACAGAATACCTGTTCATCTGCATTGTTATTGTTATCATTGCTAGTTAAGCTACAACCCTAGTTGGAAAAGCAAGATGCTAAAAATCCAAGGGCTCCAACAGAGAAAATAACCAAGAAAGGAAAGGAAATAAGGAAACAGATTGAATAGTGTGCCTAAGTGTACCCCAAAACAAAAGGACTAAAAGTCCAGTTTCAAACTAGAAAAACAAAAGTTACCCTCAGGACACGCTGAGCTTCCAACGTTTGAAACAAGAAAAGTAGGCTTCAGTTTCTTTAACTAGAGCCTCAATACTTGGCAAATGGAATCTTATCACAGATATGGCAGAAGAAAAAAACAATTCATGTATGGAGAACTGTCATGGGGAGCAGCAAACCAGGCCGTAATGATGTGTGATATCATGAAGTCAAATAAATAAATAGATAAATAGTTATTATCATGATTATTATTATTGATTTTAGTACTGTTATCATAATGATTAGAGAATCGCAATAAAAACAGAGCGTTACTCAAGCTTACCAATTTCAGTCCTCTGAGCGTGTTTTGGTGTGAAATGACAAGCAATTCTTTCCTCAGATTCGAGTCACGCTTCTGATTCTCATGATATATATATATATATATATATGTGTGTGTGTGTGTGTGTGTATCTCTGTGTGTGAGTATATGTATATATGTATATGTATATGTATATATATGTAAATATATATATATATATGCGTGTATGTCTCTGTATGTGAGTATATATATATATATATATGTGTGTGTGTGTGTGTGTATCTCTGTGTGTGAGTATATGTATATA
>NC_090761.1:29388570-29398570 GCF_036898095.1 Palaemon carinicauda
ACAAAACATGAATAGAAATCGTATTTGACATTTAAGCAAATAAAAAGAATTGAAAACAGTCTTCATTTTTTAATTTTCGAATCTATGGAAAAAAAAAAAAAAACTCTTATTTGACTCAATGCAACTAATTGAATTAGCCAGGTCATAATCTGTCAGTCTTGTTTAAAGTGTGAGTGAAGACGAGCGCGGTCGCGGTTCATATAATATTATCTCGTTTCGTGATGAGATTTCAACCTGCTGCTATACATCAATGTGAAATGTAAGCGTAACATTTGATTTCCATGTGTAGTATATCGATTAATCTTATTTTATGGGTGTTTCCTTGTATGTGTAGATGTTTTGAACTCCGTGCTTTCCAGTCGGGGAAAGTTTAGCCAGCTGTTTACTCAAATATAGTTTTACGATACTACAAAATATGAGCTTCCTCTTGTAACATCGAGTGTAATTCATCCTTCAATATGTCATTTGATTAAATATTTTTCAATGAATAATCTCCAGGGAAGAGTAATTTCATCTATTATATCATAAGAGAGTTCAAACGCCAATACGAGATTTGCCATGACAACGTTGGGCACGGGCGAGCATAGGCCTAGTATACAGCGGGCTGGTTTTATCTGCGTAGATAATCTCAAGATTTCCTTTATAAATAAATAAATAAATAAACAAATTAGAGATGTATATACTATTTCTCTAAGTTAAATGATAATATCTGAAGCTTATTTTCTTGAAAACACGAACGTAGATCTTTAGGAGTATTATTTTGGCGCTAGCTGAAAACCAGCTGTTGAAGCTTTTGTGAGGTGTTAATACCCTTCGCTAGTTAGCAGAGGGGGATAATGGGGGTAACCCATCACCCTGCTCACACCAGCACTAGTAAACAACTGCCACTTTGCAATTACGGCAGACTTCTGGGGGAAGGTGATGGCAGGACCAGTATGTGCAAAGAGCTTCAGGTTTTGTATAGTTAGGAAAAATAAAACTCATTCCAAATTTATCATTTGTTCCGGCACTATAAGCAAACCTTACTCTCTTTACATAAGAGACTCACCCAATGGTGGATGAAAGTCCTAAACCCAACTGGCTGGAGACTGTCCCAGGGTGACACTGTGCTACGCACTAGTTGTTTAGAGGGCACCCTGATACCTTGTGATCTTTGTATGATGACAGCTTGGGCAATTGGCACTAGCGTAGAATTTAGCGATGTGACTTGCCCAGGTATGCATAAATTTGGAGCTAAACTCCCCACTTTACCTAGATATTACCCAACTGAACCTCTCTTGGAGAATGGCGACATAACAAATATATCAACGTACATAGGATGCACAAAGGGCATGGTACCCACCTGCAGTCAGAGGAGGTCAGCTTCCAGAGTTCCTTGAATGCTGAACCCCAAGAAAGGGAAGGATGAAAAGGAAGTGGCCAGTCTCTTACTCGTGGGTAACATCTACTCTCAACTAACTGCTACATGTCTAACAAGGGAGCTGAGGTGTTACTGACCATGTTTTGTACAGCCACCACAGGACCAAAGGTAAATGTATCCAGGTTCCAATGGGTTACGTCTTGTAGGTAGTGGGTGGTGGCCACCGTTTCCGTTTCCACATGCCAGCTTGTAACACCTGCGTCACAGAGAAATTCTTTTGAACGCGAGGAATGTGCTGACATTCCTGGCTTCATGAGCCCGGGGATGACGACTGGAAGAAGAGGAGCCTGGATGCATGGCTTTCTCCATTTCCTGTCTAATCCCAAAGATATAGAGTTCTTTGTAATCTTTCTCTGGTTCTCCCTGTACTCACCAAGAGCCTACTGATCTGATGGTGGGCTCTGGAGGTTCTTTTTAAGCATTTCCTCCTTGCCCTAATAGGGCAGAGTAACAGTTGGTCTGGGTCATCTGTTACAGAACGGATGGGCTTAATTCTAGGATCCGCTCCAGGCCGGTTTTGAGTCCTGGCTATGATTCCATGATGATTCTGAGTGTCTCTTCTCCCCATTCCCCTACAGCAGGCGACGTCATGGAACAGACCATGTAGCTCATTGACTCACTCTGCAGAGGACAGTGCTAGCAGAAAGACCGTCTTCTGGGTCATCCCGAACTGATGCTTGAAAAAGGCAGTGCTCCTTTCAGCTTGCACAGTATTTCACTACATTTCCAGGAGGTGGTCTGATTCCCAACTGAGGGCTGGTGCACTCAGAATTTCATAAAAGAAGAGACTTCTATTCAGTTTAAAATGAGGCTTAAGGCAGGGTGATAGCCTTTCAGTGCTGATACCGAGAAAAGTTTTCTTTTCTGAAGAACAAGAGCTCTGCCATTGTTGGTATAATGGCACTAAGGGGAGCGATACCCTGTCTATGACACCAACCACAAAGGACGGTCCACTTTCCCTCATCTACTACAGATATTTTCCCGGAGGTATCCTGCCATTCTTTTGTTCTCAATCTCGAAAGCCTTTCTTTCTGACGGGTTGCTGAATAACCTCCAGGCACCGAGGTCTTCGGTGGGTCGAGGTCCTAAGATCTAAAAGGTGGAATTGTTGGAGGATGATCGGTCAATCTTGAGACTACAATACCTGCTTCAACTCCTGGACAAGGTCCAGGAACAATAGGGGACTCTCGAGAATGAGAATGTTCTCGATTAAACCCCAGAAGCCTGTTTTCTTGGCTTAGGTGGAGTGCCAAGGAAAGAAAGCGCATACCTCAATATGTAGCCCCTTACGAGGACCCTCAAGCAGAAGCGACAGACGCCATGTCTCTCGACTGGAACAGATGGAATCGAATCTATCTGTTCCCACCAACCAATCTCCTGCTGAAAGTCCTCAACAAGCTAAGATCCTTCAGAGGAAAAGCAGCAGTAGTGGCCCCAAAATGGCCCAGAAGCAATTGGTTCCCTCTAGTTCTAGAATTGAAACTGAAGCTGTTTCCTCTGCTAAACACATTATTATTCCAACTGGTTCAGAAGTCGACTGTCTACGCTTCATCCTCGAGAACCAACAGCCTACATCTCATGATTCTCTCACCCTAGCAGCCAAGAAAAGGTTTGGGATCTCAAAAGACAAGATCGACTTTATAGAAGAATACAAATCAAGTTCAACTAGGAGACAATATGAATCGTCTTGGAAGAAATGGGTTTCCTTCGTGAAAGCAAGGAAACCGACAGAAATATCAATAGATTTCTGTCTCTCCTTCTTCATCCACCTACACGAACAAGCCCTGGCTTCCACCACAATAACTGCGTGTAAGTCAGCTTTGACTAGACCTCTTCTTTACGCCTTTCAGGTGGACCTTTCAAGTGAAATCTTCAATAAGATACCAGAAGCATGCGCTAGACTCAAACCAGTAACCCCTCCAAAGCCCATATCGTGGTCATTGGACAAAGTCTTGCACTAAGCTTCGAATATGAACAATGAGGATTGCACCCTAAAGGATCTAACACAGAAAGTAATATTTCTGTTTGCTATAGCCTCAGGGGCTAGAGTTAGTGAAATAGAGGCCTTATCCAGGAATGAAGGCCATATTCAGTTCACAGAAATGGGAGAACTGAAGCTTTTCCCTGATCCTACCTTTCTCGCCAAAAGCAAGCTGCACACCAAAAGGTGGGGTCCTTGAAGAATCTGCCCTCTGAAGGAAGTTGTCTCTTTATGTCCAGTAGAGTGTCTTATGGTCTATCTTCGAAGAATTTCAGACTTCAAGGAGGGACAGCTCTTCCGACGCGAAACCTCAGGATCAAATTTATCCCTAAAACAACTGAGGACGAAACTCACCTACTTTATTCGCAGATCCTGACAGTACACCCGCAGGTCACGATCCAAGAAAAGTGGCTTCTTCGTTGAATTTCTTTCAACATATGGACCTTGATAGGCTCCGCTCATATACGGGGTGGAAATCATCCAGAGTCTTCTATAAACATTATGCGAAGCAAGTGCACGAGATAACACACTTTGTGGTGGCGGCAGGTAGTGTCATAAAACCTGTCGTCTAGTGCTGCGATGAACAGTGGACTGTTTTGGGACTCAAGTGTATCGGGTGAATAGGTGTTAGCACCCTTGAGTGTAATACCTTCTAGTGAAAATCACTATGGTGATTTATGGACTGTTCTATATAGGTGCAGAATCTAACCAATAACACCAGTGCCGTGTGAACATTTGTACACAGTGTTGAAACATATCCAACATCTAAGTGAAACTAAACAAATTAACTTCACATTATTGAGTAGCATTTTAACAAATAAATTAATATATGTATATTCTTAAAAAAAAAAAAATATTTATATATATATATATATATATATATATATATATATATATATATATATATATATATATATATATATATATATATAACCAGGATATTCATATATACAAGCTAGATTCCTTCTCAGGATACATTTTTATCATTTTGTTTTGGTCATGAAAATAAAAAGCAAAAAATGTATCTGCATCTTTTATCCTCAGAAACAAAATAAAAGATTCCAGAGCCTTTCTATTTTCCCTTAAATAGACACCCTGTTAGTATGATTTCCAAAGAACAACCCGGTAATCTCGAAGGAAGTTTCCTTCGTGTTCATACGGAAATGCAAACTTTGAATCCTTATAGTCGAAGTCGACAATTTCCCTGCAAGGACAGGAAGCCTTAAGTTAGTTCCAAACTTAGCGGATATGACAAATAACGGTAATGTCATATACAAAGGTCTAGGAGACCATATAGGGAACTCATTCAAAGTAAAGGCACTTATACAAACCCACAAATATAGTACTTTCAAGTTAATTCTCTGGTAAGCTTCTATCAGGATGACATGGCCGAGTCCAAAAACCGGATTTTGAGCAAAGCGAAAAATCTATTTTTGGGTGAGGTAACCATGTCGTCCTGATGGACCCACCCTTCTTTCGTAAAATGACCCCACCCGAAACTACTCTATCTGTGGCTATTCCTTCTTAAATGCAACAAGGAATGATGGGCCGTAGTAGTACAGAAAGGGGGTCCACCGGGTACCATAATAATGGCTCCCCTTTTGTTCGCCACTCTTCCCCCTCAAAGAGTTGAATCTATTTGGGGTGAAGATTGCTATGTGTTGTATAAAAAAATACGTCCCCTGATATTATGCGATATCCTTACGAGAAATTTTAAGGGTATTCCCGCCAGGAGTTAGAATTCTGGAGACCTACGGTTAATTCTCTGGGAGTATCACTGTAGCAGATATCCCTTAGAAAGCTACCTAAAGGAACCTTCCATCAGGACGACATGGCTATCTCACCCAAAAATAGATTTTTCGTTTTGCTCAAAATCCGTTTTGTAGGAAGGTCTTAGAAGAAAATAAAGATGAAAACATTTGTAGGAAGGTCTTAGTTAAAAAAAAGAAAAAAAGATAAAAACATCCTAACAACCTACAATACATTGCCATTGCCATGACCTGCCTGTTTCATTATTAGTTAGGACATTGGAACTTGATTAATTGAATAGACCTTTGAAAATATACTACTGCATTTTGAATCCCATATACTACCGCGGAAAACTCTCCTAACGAAGTTAAAGATTTTAACAAATAAATTCTCATTTTACTCCTTTTGTCATCTTAGCACATACCACAGGATCCTCTTTCCATGCAGTAGTTCAGAAAAAGACAGACAGGTGATGCCTCTCGTGCAAGTTACTTGTTTGAACAGAATGCTGTAAAGGGCCCCACCGTTCAATATTCTAAACCTGTTCCTTATTTGTTTTCAATATTGGAATATACAGGGTGTATGTATAATAAATGCCATCAGCTAGGAGTGAAATGGGTGACGAATCAAACACAGGGTAAGTGAAGAATACGGCAGTGTAAGGGAGATCACAAGACCATTAGGTAAGTAGGTAAGGGCACAGCTTGTAGGTTAGGTTAGGTGGGGAAATTTAGGTTAGGTGGTGTTCTTGTGAAGACATTTAGAAGAAAAACAGACAGCTTTTGTAGTACAGCGGTCACATCTTATGCACAACCAGAAAATGGAATGAAAATTGCAATTTTCTATGCACGGGTCTCCAAATTTACAATATAATTATTGCTCTTATTTTATTTACCATGTTCATGATAAAAGTTTAGGGAAGAAATATGTTTGATATATTTAGTTTAATATGGGGAAATGGAAGCCAAATCCATGTTCAAACCGACGGAGCGCGAAGCAACTCGCCCCTTTAAATAAGTTTGTATAACTGATAATTAATAGTGAAATACTAGCCTGCGGGGCTAACTTATGTAACAAAACTTATTCTGCTTGCCAGAACATAGGAACAATAAATTGCCAAGTAACGGCAGAGCAAAAAACGGTAAATAATTAGCTCAATTAGGTAAGGAAGTATTTGTAATAAGAACTCCATAGAAAATGGGAAGGAAAATCAAATTTCTGTGCATCGGGAATCCTATGATCCCGGTAAATAAAGGACAAGTATTTTTTACCACGTCTGATCGTTACCATTACTCTGTTTGGATGACTGTAACTCTATTTTGATGACTGGTTTTTATGATGAACCCGGGGGAAAGTTTAAAAGAGTAGAAGAGGTAAATTAAATATCATACAACTAAAACTGGAATACAGCACAAGCACAAAGCCATAGCTTTCAGTTGTGGTAGTCAACCCACCATAACTTGAAAACTATGGAATTTTGCCTGAAAACTTTCAATATAGCACATAATACACTGTAATAACCTAATTTGCTACAAACAGTTGATTGCACTGTTCTATAATTTTACCGACCTGCCGGCCCTAACACATACTCAAAACTATAATATATATATATATATATATATATATATATATATATATATATATATATATATATATATATATATATATACATACATATATATATATATATATATATATATATATATATATATATATTATGGTAAATTTGTTATTATATAATATATATATATATATATAATATATATATATAATTATATATATATATATATATATATATATATATATATATATATATATGTGTGTGTGTGTGTATATCCAAAGTGCCATACCGTAATAAGGAAACAATCAGAAGCTAAAGTATAATAAAAGTTAAGACATGAATTATGTAACCAATCACACGTACCTTTAAATCAGGATTCTTTATTGTCGCTCTGGTTTCTAACTGCGAACTCGACAAACCACATTTGAGGCGATTCTATCAGATAATATATAAATATAAAAATCTTAGTTTATACTAAAAGTAACTGAAACTACTGAATTGTTTGCTACTTTGCTATAACGGTAACAACAAATTTAAAACTACCTCAGTAGAGTCAGTAACCTCAACGAAGTCAGGATCAGATTGACGTTGACGCTTCGCCTTTGCAACGGCGCTTCTGTGTTTTTTTATTTTTGTGTGTTCTATTTAATTATTGCTTATGTGCATAGTGCAAAGCTTCTTAACTTATTCGTATTGTAATTAAGCTTAATTTACCTGTAATATAACTAAACTATTAATAAAACTCTTAATCTTTAGTTTCATCCCACTCTACATTGCAATCAGCTAGAATAACACCTTACTATCAACAGTTTGGACTTTTTAAATCCATCTTTCATATGCATTGGCCTACTAATGTTTCACCAACTGCGGTAAATCTTTGGCCATGAAACTAAATGATCGTTATTATCTTCTTTGCATAGGTAACACATATCATCTTGTGTATTTTCATAAGAAAAAAAAAACTAGGGAGTATACAGTACAAAATTATGAAAGGAATATTTGAACAGGTTGCTACCACACCATACTGGTGGCCAATAGCAGAAACAGGAATATGGCCAGTTGAAAATAGAATAGAGTATGAAAAGGTGATGCTGCCTCATAACATCAGATGACAAACGGCTAGTTAAGGAGGTAGTGGAAGATCAAATGAAATAACCATATGGAAAATTTTAGGGAAAGAGAAGTTATAAGTAAAAGTACGCAAGCTGGGCTGTCTGTTAGGGAGGTAACTAATGATAATGAATTTTTTGCAGGTTGCAGGGCTTTGCACCTACTATGATTCATCTAGCAGAGTGCCCACAATCACAGTGTTGTAGAGAGAACAACAAGGAACCTAGAACCTACAGCTGGTAGATAATATGAATTTAAGTATTCTCATTACACATGGAAAATGTAGAGGACAATGGACTAGAAGCGAAAATGGAAAATGTACTGTTATAGTCTACAGAATAATTAGAAAAGAGGACACGGAAGTAGTTAAAAGCATCCACATAGATGAGGAAAAGGTAGTAATATCCTTCAGAATAACAGATTATGAGATAGGATTATAAATACAGATCCCAATGGCATGATAATTCAAATGGATTGGCAAACGCGTAATAAGCAGGATAATAAGAAGAGAAGAATCCTGGATTTTTAAAAATTCAGAGAAGTCTGAAGCCGCAGGAATATTTAAAATCATCAAAGTACAAAATATGACAATATAAAGTTATGATAAAGGACAAAGGCATCAGACATGTCATTGATCATGTCTAGAGTTTGGCCGTTATCGTCGCCACGCTGGCCACTGCAGATTGGTGATGGTGGGAGTCTTTGGTCTGATCGCTCACGGTAAACCAACCTTATTATATTAGGGGTGGCCTTGATCATGGCTTAGCTGATAATGGCGTTAGGTAAACCGTTTCACCACTCCACTCAAAGAGGGGTATATATATATATATATATATATATATATATATATATATATATATACATATATATATATATATATATATATATATATATATATATATATATATGTATATATATATACAAGTTCTTGTCTTTGTGTGATTTCGCCTAGGGCCCTGATCCCGAGTTCGTTAAGAGAATCTAGACATTAATGTATAAAAATATATGGCTTATTTGAATATGAAAATCACGTCTAAATGTGCAAAATTTACCATATATTTACATATATCAGGGGCGTAGGAGCGTTTTCCTGTTTGGGGGGCTAAAGTTCGAAATGACACTGAAGGCGGAGCCGCAGGCGCGAAGGCATGGGGGGGGAGGGTCTGCCCCCCCCCCCCCCCAGAAAAATGTTATGAGGAAACACCTTCAGATGCGATTTCCTGGCATCTGACAGCATATTGTATTGAAAACAAAATCATATTTTTGGAAAATTTTTATGTAACCAATTCCAATTTTTACACAATAACAATCATAAAATACCAATAGACCTATATATATATATATATATATATATATATATATATATATATATATACATATATACATACATATATATATATATATATATATATATATATATATATATATATACATATATACATATATATATATATATGTATATAATAATTGTGAGTAAGCAAAATTATGAACAAGTATATTTCTAATATAAACATACATATTTGAAAGTCATGCCTGAGACCAGAAAAGTATACATATTAAAAGTGTATGAATAATGTAGGCTATAATTAATACTTCATAAGCTCTGATATTATATAAAAGTATACATATTTAAAAAGAATTATGAAGAAATTATATATATATATATATATATATATATATATATATATATATATATATATATATATATATATCACTAAAAGCCTCTCACTCTACAGGACGAAGCAATATGAAACTATCGCTCAATTAAGAGGAGAATTACTCACTCGACCGGACGAAATAATATGAGAATATCGCTCAATTCAGAGGAAGAACAGAGAGGGTTCCCAGTCCGAGTGCTTTTAAAGTAACATCATCATCATCATCATGACCATCATTATCATCATCATCATCACCATCATCATCATCATAATAATAATAATAATAATAATGATAATAATGTCACTTCTAGGACTGAAGTGCGCGTAGGCCTACGTATGCAGCCGTTTCCAGTGCACTGCAGGATAAAGACCTCAGACATGAAATGCCTAGGCTTTGGCCAGCTTTAATCACCAGGCTGGCCAAAGGCAAATTGTTGATGGTGGGAGACTTTGGTCTGATTGCTCACAGCAAACCAACCTAGTATGGGTGGTCATGTCTAGTGTAGCTTTGCTGATCATGG
>NC_090761.1:29403570-29423570 GCF_036898095.1 Palaemon carinicauda
CAGAGAGAGAGAAAGAGAGATACGGAAGGCGAACATTACATTCTGGGAATGAACGAAGATGAAATAAGAATGCTTCCAGAACGGTCTTCAGAGGGTTAGATTTGCCTCAGAAGAGTCTGATAAATGTTACGATTCCCACATAAAGAAAACTATGAATAAATATTTGCTTTTGTTATGTTTTTTTAATTCTTTTCGGTATATCTTTATCTTGTGGATTCTCTCTCTCTCTCTCTCTCTCTCTCTCTCTCTCTCTCTCTCTCTCTCTCTCTCTCTCTCTTCATACCTGAAGATATTTAGACTCCAGTTGAAGCCACAAGAGAATTTATTGTGTTTTTTTCTCTCTCTCTCTCTCTCTCTCTCTCTCTCTCTCTCTCTCTCTCTCTCTCTCTCTCTCTCTCTCTCTCTCACTCTCTCTCTCTCGGTCCTCAACTTGCTTTTTTTTTTTAAATAATGCTGAATTCAGGAAAGGTTTCGGTAATCATAAATATGGTTTTACAAGTTTTTAAAGCATTTAGTGTGAATTTCGAAATGGAGGCAATGAAGAAAGCGGTAAGAATTCTCCTTAACGGAGGATGGCAATGGCGATCAGCTCTGGAGGAAGAGCTGGACTTGTGCGACGCGGCGCGTCGGAACCTGCAGGATTACAGGACCCAAAACAGTATGTGGCGGCGTCTGCATTCTGCCCTAGGGTACATCGGTTTATCGAACCTGATTAGGTACGAGGAACCGAACCTGTCACCCTGCGACGGAACTCTGGTGGGCCTGGCGAGGGACATTGTCGGCGGCGAAGTAGCGGAGAAGGATGAGATTCTCCGTTTGGTTGACCAACATGTCCTTTGGCCGAAGATGGCCTTGCTCTTGGGCACAGCTGCCTTTGGCACTGCTGCCGTAGGAGCATTTTTCTTTTTCAGGTACCTGTGTGGAAGAAACGGAAAAGGAGGAGAGACTGTGAGAGATGAAGAGCTTTTGCAGAATCTTCTCGAGCAAATCGGTGAAACTACCCAGGAAGAGGGTGAATTTCTTCCAGCTGAAGGAGTGTTCCAGGAAGAGCTGGAAGATGGTGAATTTCTTCCAGCTGAAGTAGCTTTCCAGGATAAACTGGAAGATGAAATCGATCTTCCTGCTGAAGGAGTGTTCCAAGAAGAGCTGGAAGATGATGAATTTTTTCCAGCTGAAGAAACTTTCCAGGATGAACTGGAAGATGATGAATTTCTTCCAGCTGAAGAAACTTTCCAGGATGAACTGGAAGATGAAATCGATCTTATTGCTGAAGGAGTATTCCATGATGCACTGGAAGATGAAATTGATCTTCCTGCTGGGGTGCTCCAGGATGAAATGGAAGAGGAAATCAATCTTCCAGCTGAAGGAGTGTTCCAGGAAGAGCTGGAAGATGGTGAATTTCTTCCAGCTGAAGGAGCTTTCCAGGATGAACTGGAAGATGAAATTGATCTTCCTGCTGAAGAAGAGGTCCAGTATGAAGTGGAAGATGAAATTGTTCTCCCTGTGGAAGAAAAAAGAGATGAACATACAGAGAAGGAGGAAGAAGAAAGAGGAGAGAAACTAGATGAGGACAATCTAAAAGACGAAGAGTCTCTGCCTTTAGATTGGAATGAATATAAAAATGTGAACAATGGATTGAATTGCGATCTGGCCGAGGTGGAAATGATAACTAAAACATACATGTGCGTAGGTGGGAAAAGACTGGACAATTATGAACTGGGAATTTTGCTGGAGCAAACCAGAGCGAAATTCGAGGAGGAAATGGCTGGATTGAGGGGTGAGATCTCTTCTCTAAATATTATCATTGAGGAGAGAGATAGTGTAATCTCTTCTCTAAATAATGTAATTGAGGAGAGAGATAGTGTAATCTCTTCTCTAAATAATGTCATTGAGGAGAGAGATAGTGTAATCTCTTCTCTAAATAATGTCATTGAGGGGAAAGAATTTGATATTTCTGAGGCAATGACAAAAGAAGGTAGTCTGAGTCATGAGAGGAGGCATAATCAGGTACTTCAAGAAGTACCTGAGAAGAAAGAGGAGGAGGAAGAGGAAAAAGAGATAAATTGCGAAGAAGATCAAGAGGTAACATCGGAGGAATCAAGAGAAGAAGAAGAGGAGGATAGAAGAACAAACACACCTTTTCCCAAAACTGAAATTGAAGAGTCCCTTCCAGACACAATGAGTGAAACGGATAAAATAGTGCTCATGAATTGGATAGAACTCTGCCAAAAAGACCATCCACCTCACAAGATTCTGGGTTGCTCTGAAAATCCAACCAAAGAGGAGGCCTTGGCCGCCTACAATGGTAATTGTCAAACATGGGTTAACAGATATGGTAATTTTGACTACTGCACTGTCAAAGGCTGCGAGGGAGCCAGCATTATTCTTGAAAAGTTGGCAGAAAGTTATTTGCATCTGACCTGTTCACAGGAAAAACTTGCAATCATTGAAGAAATAATGAATCGTGGTTACGAAGATACGATGAGCAATGCCTGGCTCAGGATGAAGGACATCGATGTTGAAGAATTGATGGACCAAGAGGACCATGATATATCAGAAGTTAACCAGGGGACACAGACAACAATACAGAGTCCAGTTGAAGACAACTTCACCTGGAGAAGGGAGATAAGTAAGAAGAAAAGCAAGAAAAACATGAAAAAAAATAAAAAAGGCCATAAGATATATATTTGGAAAAATTACTAATCATTTGGAAGGATCAAAGGATTGGACTATGGAAGATGGAGAGAAAAAGGAACTTTTCTTTTTTGAGGAGGAAATATCCTTTGATGTAGAAGTACAAGCCTACATCATAGGCGTAAAAGTTCAGTGAAAAAAAAATAGAAAAAAAAATAAAAATAAAAAAAAAATAAAAAATAAAAAAAAACCCAAAAATATATATGTATATATATTTTTCCACTTTTGATTTGAAAGGAATATCTTTTAAAAGGAACATAAGTTATGATAAGTTCAATTTCGGTTTATTTTGTGAGGATAAGGAGACTCCGACAAGTTTTCCAGGACCAGAACTTCAAGATCTTCGCCCGGCTTGAGGAATGCAATGCTTAACTCTCCAGCTTGAACGATGCTTGGAATAATCTGGAGGACTGGCGCTGCTGATGGAAGAAATCTGGCAGATTCCAGTATGCTATGTACCTTGATGGGGTGTACAGGACCTTTGTCAAGTGTACAAATGGTCGGATATCTAGATCTATTCTTTTGGATACTAACCTTTGGGTGGTTCTGGGGGAATAATCTAGAAGACCGGCTCTGCAGAGGGAACGAGCTAGGAATCTTCTATTATGCAGTCTTGTCCTTATAGGTTGGCCCAAGATAGTTCAGCTGGGGAAGGAAGCTGCATCTCTGGTGAGATGCTCATCCAATGGCTGCTGATGGAGGACTGGGAGCAGAGTCACTTTTGGTCCTGAGGATGCTAGGCTTAATTGCCTGGCCTAGAAAAGCTTGACTTAATTGTCTGGCTTCATGTTTCTTGGATTAAAGGCTTGGCTTAATTGCCTAGCCTAGAGAAGCTTGGCTTAATTGTCTGGCTTCATGCTTTTTGGATTGAAGGCTTGGCTTAATTGCCTGGCCTAAAGAAGCTCGGCTTAATTGTCTGGCTTCATGCTTTTTGTATTAAAGACTTGGATTAATTGCCTGGCCTAAAGAAGCTCTGCTTAATTGTCTGGCTTCATGCGTTTTGGATTGAAGGCTTGGCTTAATTGCCTGGTCTAGAGAAGTTTGGCTTAATCATTTAGCTTCATGCTGCTTGGATTAAAGGCTTGGCTTAATTGCCTGGTCTAGAGAAGCTTGGCTTAATTGTCTGGCTTCATGCTTTTTGGATTGAAGGCTTGGCTTAAATGCCTGGTCTAGTGAAGCTTGGCTTAATTGTCTGGCTTCATGCTTTTTGGATTGAAGGCTTGGCTTAATTGTCTGGCCTAAAGAAGCTTGGCTTAATTGTCTAGCTTCATGCTTTTTGGATTGAAGACTTGGCTTAATTGCCTGGTCTAGAGGAGCTTGGCTTAATTGTCTGGCTTCATGCTGCTTGGATTAAAGGCTTGGCTTAATTGCCTGGTCTAGAGAAGCTTGGCTTAATTGTCTAGCTTCATGCTGCTTGGATTAAATGCTTGGCTTAATTGCCTGGCCTAAAAAAGCTCAGCTTAATTGTCTGGCTTCATGCTTTTTGGATTGAAGGCTTGGCTTAAATGTCTGGTCTAAAGAAGCTTGGCTTAATTGTCTGGCTTAATGCTTTTTGGATTGAAGGCTTAGCTTAATTGCCTGGTCTAGAGAAGCTTGGCTTAATTGTCTGGCTTCATGTTTTTTGGATTAAAGGCTTGGCTTAATTGCCTGGTCTAAAGAAGCTTGGCTTAATTGTCTAGCTTCATGCTGCTTGGATTAAAGGCTTGGCTTAATTGCCTGGTCTAGAGAAGCTTGGCTTAATTGTCTGGCTTCATGTTTTTTGGATTAAAGGCTTGGCTTAATTGCCTGGTCTAAAGAAGCTTGGCTTAATTGTCTAGCTTCATGCTGCTTGGATTAAAGGCTTGGCTTAATTGCCTGGTCTAGAGAAGCTTGGCTTAATTGTCTGGCTTCATGCTTTTTGGATTGAAGGCTTGGCTTAATTGTCTGGCCTAGAGAAGCTCGGCTTAATTGTCTGGCTTCATGCTTTTTGGATTGAAGGCTTGGCTTAATTGCCTGGTCTAGAGAAGCTTGGCTTAATTGTCTGGCTTCATGCTGCTTGGATTAAAGGCTTGGCTTAATTGCCTGGTCTAGAGAAGCTTGGCTTAATTGTCTGGCTTCATGCTTTTTGGATTGAAGGCTTGGCTTAATTGTCTGGCCTAGAAGCTCGGCTTAATTGTCTGGCTTCATGCTTTTTGGATTGAAGGCTTGGCTTAATTGTCTGGCCTAGAGAAGCTCGGCTTAATTGTCTGGCTTCATGCTTTTTGGATTGAAGGCTTGGCTTAATTGTCTGGCCTAGAGAAGCTCGGCTTAATTGTCTGGCTTCATGCTTTTTGGATTGAAGGCTTGGCTTAATTGCCTGGTCTAGAGAAGCTTGGCTTAATTGTCTGGCTTCATGCTGCTTGGATTGAAGGCTTGGCTTAAATGTCTGGCCTAAAGAAGCTTGGCTTAATTGTCTGGCTTCATGCTTTTTGGATTAAAGACTTGGCTTAATTGCCTGGTCTAGAGAAGCTTGGCTTAATTGTCTGGCTTCATGCTGCTTGGATTGAAGGCTTGGCTTAATTGCCTGGTCTAGAGAAGCTTGGCTTAATTGTCTGGCTTCATGCTTTTTGGATGGAAGGCTTGGCTTAATTGTCTGGCCTAAAGAAGCTTGGCTTAATTGTCTGGCTTCATGCTTTTTGGATTAAAGACTTGGCTTAATTGTCTGGCCTAGAGAAGCTCGGCTTAATTGTCTGGCTTCATGCTTTTTGGATTGAAGGCTTGGCTTAATTGCCTGGTCTAGAGAAGCTTGGCTTAATTGTCTGGCTTCATGCTGCTTGGATTAAAGGCTTGGCTTAATTGCCTGGTCTAGAGAAGCTTGGCTTAATTGTCTGGCTTCATGCTTTTTGGATTGAAGGCTTGGCTTAATTGTCTGGCCTAGAGATGCTCGGCTTAATTGTCTGGCTTCATGCTTTTTGGATTGAAGGTTTGGCTTAATTGTCTGGCCTAAAGAAGCTTGTCTTAATTGTCTGGCTTCATGCTTTTTGGATTAAAGACTTGGCTTAATTGCCTGGTCTAGAGAAGCTTGGCTTAATTATCTGGCTTCATGCTGCTTGGATTGAAGGCTTGGCTTAATTGCCTGGTCTAGAGAAGCTTGGCTTAATTGTCTGGCTTCATGCTTTTTGGATGGAAGGCTTGGCTTAATTGTCTGGCCTAAAAAAGCTTGGCTTAATTGTCTGGCTTCATGCTTTTTTGATTAAAGGCTTGGCTTAATTGTCTGGCCTAAAGAAGCTTGGCTTAATTGTCTAGCTTCATGCTTTTTGGATTGAAGGCTTGGCTTAATTGCCTGGCCTAAAGAAGCTTGGCTTAATTGTCTGGCTTCATGCTTTTTGGATTAAAGGCTTGGCTTAATTATCTGGCCTAAAGAAGCTTGGCTTAATTGTCTGGCTTCATGCTTTTTGGATTAAAGACTTGGCTTAATTGTCTGGTCTAGAGAAGCTTTGCTTAAATGTCTGGCTTCATGCTGCTTGGATTGAAGGATTGGCTTAATTGCCTGGTCTAGAGAAGCTTGGCTTAATTGTCTGGCTTCATGCTTTTTGGATTAAAGACTTGGCTTAATTGCCTGGCTTAAAGAAGCTCGGTTTAATTGTCTGGCTTCATGCTGCTTGGATTGAAGGCTTGGCTTAATTGCCTGGTCTAAAGAAGCTTGGCATAATTGTCTAGCTTCATGCTGCTTGGATTAAAGGCTTGGCTTAATTGCCTGGTCTAGAGAAGCTTGGCTTAATTGTCTGGCTTCATGCTTTTTGGATTGAAGGCTTGGCTTAATTGTCTGGCCTAGAGAAGCTCGGCTTAATTGTCTGGCTTCATGCTTTTTGGATGGAAGGCTTGGCTTAATTGTCTGGCCTAAAGAAGCTTGGCTTAATTGTCTGGCTTCATGCTTTTTGGATTGAAGGCTTGGCTTAATTGTCTGGCCTAGAGAAGCTCGGCTTAATTGTCTGGCTTCATGCTTTTTGGATTGAAGGCTTGGCTTAATTGCCTGGTCTAGAGAAGCTTGGCTTAATTGTCTGGCTTCATGCTTTTTGGATTAAAGGCTTGGCTTAATTTTCTGGCCTGAAGAAGCTTGGCTTAATTGTCTGGCTTCATGCTTTTTGGATTAAAGACTTGGCTTAATTGCCTGGTCTAGAGAAGCTTGGCTTAATTATCTAGCTTCATGCTGCTTGGATTAAAGACTTGGCTTATGTAAGACATATGCTTATTTTTGAGTAAGTTTCATATGCAAAAGGTTTATGTATGTTATTGATGTCTTTATTTGTGGGTTTTGTTAATTAATAGGAAATGGGGAGACAAATGCAGTTAGTAGTAATTGTAAAGATATAGAAAGAGTTGTGGAGAGACAGGAGAGTGAACGGGAGTTAGGTAGGATGTTTTCAACTAATTTCGCTGACTCCAGGGTTCTTTCCCGTAAACAACCCCCCCAAACGACAGGATCCGTTCTTGAATGTCGAACGGAACATAGACGAATGAGACGTGGAAGCCGGGAAAAAGTCACGTGATTAAGGATAGCTTGACACGCCCAGGACGACCATATATAAGCAACGAGAAGACGGCATCTCGCTCTCTTCCTAGTAGTCACTCTGTATAATAGGTCTAACGACCTACTTAACCTGCCGGGTCTCCTTGACGACAACACATGGCGGCTGCCTATACCAAATTGAGGGACGGCGATTACGTAGAATACTAAAGCAGCCGCGAAATTACAGGGGAACAATTACCCCTGAGAACGAAGGACGACGAACAAAGTTACTACGCCCGCACCTGAGTGTCTGTGAGTGCGTTTGGCGAGACGTCCCAGAGCGACCGAGAGGCGTGACGTCCCCGAGTGACCAAGGCGTGTCTAGAACTTCGCGCCAGCCTTCCCAACACCTGACGAAGGCTTATACTTCAGCGACGACAGTAGGCCTATAGATGACGTTTAGGCCTAACTAAACCAGGATTCACCAAATTCTTCAGCCAGTGTCAAGACGTCTGAGTTCATCACTAAGTGTTAATGTAGAAACCACGCTTTTGTTTTTGACTGCTTGTAAGTGCCTGTTCAAACCCCTTTTTGTGTCTAGTAAAGAAAGAAACCAGCATTCGTATCCCTCACCCACGAAACTTTGCTTATGTAAACTCCTGAGAGAAATTCAATTAATATTAAACTAAAGGAAGAGGTAAGATACTAGACTAATTAAGAAGTTATTGCTAACTAAATCAAGGACATCTTAACAAATGGTGGCATCGTTAAGGGATACTGTGCCGTGTTGTATTAAGTTTGAACTAATACTGGCTTTGTTTCAGGAAAGTGCTGAAACCCCCTTTTATGTGTCGAAGAAATACAAAACAATCTCAAGAAAAACAGAGGGAAACCAAAGGAGTCGTGAACCAATGGATATGTGAGTAGTTTGCATGTTTTCGTTCACTCTCTTGTTTTGTATAAATACTGTCTCTCTATAGAATAGGAAGTTAGGGCATTTGTCTCTCGTAAGAAAATTTTGGTGTTTTAATTTTTCCTTTTTTTGTGATATGAGTCTGGACAATATTTTCCAAAGACTTACACAATATCAATACGACTTGAGATTAACTGCAGACAGACGGTCGCGAAGTGCTAGTGTAGGAAGACGTCAAAATCTGACTAGAAACCGAAGTTCGAGTCCGGTAAGAGCAAATATTGCCGATATGAATTCCGCTGGGCTGATCACACAAACCACACGGTTTTGTGGAAATGTAAGTAGGGATAATCCCGACAAACAAAGGTTAGAGAAATACAGTGTAGATAAGTGGTTAGCGGACACAGAGAATAGGATCGCTAGTTTTAAAATAACTGACGATGTTGCAAAAATTAAACAGGCAATGATGTTAGTCAACGTAGACGTAGGGGATGCTCACCCTACATTAAACGGTAAGGCCTTTGAAAAAATTACCACTTTCAACGAGTTCAAGGAGGAATGCAGACTATTGTGGCGATCGGCCAAGGAGACCGATCGGTTGTCGAACTTGTATAGGCTTACCTCAACTAATAAATGTGAAGGTGAATCCAGGGCCAGTTGGTGTGCCCAGGTTAGGGATCAGGTAAGAGCAGTTAGGGAAGACTTTTTGTCATTGCCCACAATCACGGTAGGAGACGGAACCAAGTTTAGTAAGGATAATAAGAACCTGGTAGATATAGATGAAGTTCTAAATCTTGTGGCCTACAGTAAGATGTATGCGGCCTTGTTGGAAGACCTAAAGTTAGATCCTGCCCAGAAAACCACAAAAACACCGAACGAATGTCAAGAAATTATACAGAAAAACGAGACCGGTAGGAATAAATATTACCATAAAAATTATCAAAATAACCAGCCCCCTTACAAGTCAAATGAACAAAACAGAGGAAATTATAATGAAACATATAAATCTAGAGGGAATTATCATCATAAGGGAGCTAGACCAAAGAATAGGTATTGCCAGTATTGTCAAAGAGGAGGTCACACAGACCAAGAATGTTGGTACCAAGGTAAGAAACATAATAAACCCTCCGAAAATACTCCTCAGGTACAGGCAAGGGATAACTCAAACCCTACTAATTACTCCGAAGAAAAACAAGGTAATAGAAAGTGACTAGAAGAGCAGGATAGGAGTCCAGGAAATAGGGAAACCAAAGAATGGAAGGATGTTGCAGGTAGCGGAGGTACATCCACGTTGCCAGCAACATATTTATCCTTCCGACAGCAATCATTACCCAAGACAAATATCAAGATAGAAGGTAAAGAATGTCTTAGTTTGTTAGATTCAGGAAGTACTGTAAATCTCATAGGGCTCCATACCTTAACTGATTATTTGAATATACCTATTTCTGCAATTAGGAGTGAGGATACATTAATTCAGGGGATAACTGGCAATCAGCTTAACAATGTAGGAGCCATAGATTTAAACATTGAATTGCTAGAGAAGAAGTGTCAAGTGCCATTTTTGGTTTTGCAAGAAGTAGCATTTCCCGCTCGAGCTTTGATTTCTTTTGCAACAATGCAAGATTTTGGCATAGTTTTTGATTGTCAAGACAGAAGATTAGTTCTAAAGGGAAATAATCAGGAAGTCTGTTTCCAACTTGTTGATGACAAGTCCACTACAAATTTGGCCAATTTGCAGGGGACCGCTTCGATAGTTGAAACACACTCCGGTTCAGAAGGAGAAAGGGAAATCAAAGTAAAATCAGAAGAAAGGGAGAAAGAAGAGAATTTAGCAATTGCACCCAGAAAGGGGGAAATTACTTCTTGTAAAGGTAGCACACATACTAAGGATGAAAATGTCGACAGAGAATCTGAGAGAATAGATAAAAGGGAATTCCAAGAAGTTTTGCTGCTAGGCACATTGAATTCACAAGAATTAAGACACTTAAGAGAAACAGAATCTCAAAAAGGAGGAGATGAAGATTCATGTTTTTGTACTCAAGTACAAACTGGGGAAATAAGTCTGATCAGCACAGCAGATGCAAACAAAATAAGATTTAGGCTAGCTAGAGATGTAGTACTACTGCCCAATACTCTTACTAGAGTATATTTAATAACCCGCCTACACACAAATAATGATGTAATCTTGACCCCAGAAGGATTACCAGAATATGTCAGAATGGATAACTCATTAGTTCAGATGGAGGGATTAGCCTGTACTACTTATGTCATGAATTATTCTGATAAAAGACTCCATTTGTTAGCGGGTACAGAATTTTGTACAGGAATAGAAGTTACACACAAAATGATTCCGTTAGAGGAGGAAGCATTCTTTACCATAGGAAACATTGATGCAGGAATAGATAGGGAGATAGATAACACCGATTTTCCTGAGTACCGTAAAAGGTTAATAGAAACCTTAAATAAATATAGGCAGGGCATAGCAATTACAGGTGATAGGTTAGGTAGGACTGAGGTGTTAAGACATAAGATAATCCTAGATGATGGAGCCAAACCCTTTTTCATACCTAATTATAAATTACCTATCAGCCAACGTCCAATAGTAGATAAAATGATAGAAGAAATGAAAGAAGAAGGAGTGGTCATACCCTCTAAATCACCTTATAATTCTCCCATGTTGTTGATTCCAAAGAAAGATGGAAGTTACAGATTAGTGATTGATTATCGCAAGTTGAATGCGAACACAGTTCCTGATAGGATGCCCATGCCTGTAATAAATGATGTATTGGCTCAGTTAGGAGGAGCAAAGATCTTCTCATCCTTAGATCTACTAAGTGGATATTGGCAAGTACCTTTAGACGAAGAATCAAAGCCATTAACTGCCTTCAGCACACATAAAGAACACTTAGAATTTCAGGTAATGCCATTTGGGTTAACCTCAGCTCCATTGACTTTTGTAAGGTTAATGTTACAGATCTTAGGAGACATAGAGAATGTGTCAGTCTATTTAGATGATGTCATTATATTTAGCAAAGATATAGAGAGCCATTTCGGAACCATAGAAATCGTTTTAGAACGACTAAGACTGGCAGGATTAAAGATAAAGGTTAAGAAATGTCAATTCTTGAGGAAATCATTAGAATATTTAGGACATGTGATCAGTGCTGATGGATTACGCATGCAAGAAGGAAAAATAAAGGCGATTGTGGAATATCCTGCTCCACAAAATTTGAAAGGTGTAAGAAGATTTTTAGGGATGATAGGATACTATAGACCATTTGTCAAAAATTTTGCTACTATAGCTAAACCATTGACAGAATTAACTAAGAAGGATGTAGAGTTTGAATGGAAAGCAGAGCAAGAGGAGGCTTTTCAAAAGTTGAAGGAGAAATTAATCCAAGATCCTATCTTAGTGTATCCAGACTTTAGCAAGCAATTTTACTTAGCATGTGATGCTTCAAATACAGGAATTGGAGCAGTTTTGTTACAGAAGGCAAAAACCCGAATGAGGGTAGTATATTATGCAAGTAGAGTCCTGAATGCGGCCGAACGAAATTACAATACCACAGAAAAGGAATGTTTAGCCATTTATTGGGCACTGAGAAAGTTTCGGCACATTTTGTTAGGACACAAAGTAAATGTACTTACTGACCATAAACCCATCTGTGACCTATTTAAGAAAAGAGCTTTCACTAATAACTTAAAGTTTAATCGATGGTTTATTAGTGTGCTAGAGTTTGCTCCAGAATTTAGATACATTCCAGGTAAGTTTAATACTTTAGCAGATGGATTATCTAGAGCACAAGAGGATACTGAAAGAATTATCACAACTAACACTTTTTGTTTCAGCTGTCAGGTCGTAGACTTAGATTTGGAGAGAGTTAAAATAGAACAAGAGAAACAAGAAGGTATCAGGAAAATAATAGGAGATTTGCTACAAGATGAAACCTCTAGGTCAGATTTTGAATTAATAAATGGGATATTATATAAGAAGGCTAAGGATAGGAGTGCTTGCTCTAGACTATATGTGCCTGACACCCTGACTAAAGAAGTATTAACTCTAACACATACCCACAAGTTGGCAGGACATCCAGGAATCAAAAAGACTCTGAGAACAATAAATAGAAATTATTTTTGGCCTAAGTGCAGCGAAGAAGCAAAGCAATTTGTAAATGAATGTCAAACTTGTAATAGGCATAAAGGTCATGTAAATGTCAGAGCTCCTTTAGAAAAATATCCTAGTAATTTAAACCCTTTTGAGGTAGTTCAGATGGATCATATAGGACCCTTTCCAAAAACTTTGAGAGGAAATAAATATATACTGGTATTCATTGATTATTTGACTCGGTATTTAGAAATTGTCCCAGTCAGAGATAGAACTGCAGTTTCTGTTGCAGAAGCTTTAAAGACCAGAATACTCACAAGACATTCGTGTCCGGAGGTACTTTTGTCGGACAATGCACCCGAATTCACCAGTGAGGTAATGAAAAAGCTTTGTGAATTTTTTGAGATAAAGAAATGCGAGATAACCCCTTATAAGCCGAGTTCAAATGGGACAGTGGAAAGGGCCAATAAGAAGATACTGGATGTACTGCGAACTATCATTAGTCCAACTACAGAAGATTGGGACCTAGCGTTAGAGGACGTTCAGTTTACTTTGAATAACACAGTAAATGAGACAGTAGGAGAAACCCCACACTTTTTGCTTTATGGTTATCAGAAAAGACTGCCAAACTCATTGTTAGATGACGCAAAACCTCCTAGGCACACATATGATTACCAGGACTATATAGCTTGGAAACTGCAAAGAACCTTTCAAATAATAAGACAAACCAGACAATCTTTAGAAAAGGGCCAACAGGTAAATAAGAAATACTATGACACAACTAGTTCCATGACTGACCTGAAGATAGGCTCACAAGTATATATAAAGGTACATGTAAAGGAAGGACCAAATGAAAAGGTATCTCCCAAATTTGAAGGTCCTTATAGAGTGTTAGAAAGGGAAAGGAATAATAAATTTAAGCTGATACATGAACAGAATTTAGATGTAAGGTATGCCCATTGGAATCATATGAAGGTTGTAAAAACTAATCCATGGTCCTCTCAACTTCTACAGGAAGTGGTGGAAAAACTTCCTTCTGATCCTACCCCTGGTGGTCGGTATCACTTGCGAAATAGACATTAAAAGTGGGGCCTTGATACAAAATCATGGAAAAGGTGAACTGTTAACAGATTTTGCTGTAGTAAAAATTAATGTCAATTCAATATTAGAGAGGGAAGAACATTTGAAACCTTTGCTTTGCCATACAGGGCATTACATTTAGGTAATGAGATTTTTGTTTATGTACAAAGTACTAAAAATGCAGAAGTTACTTGTGATGGGAAGACTCAAACATTTCAGTTAGGAAACTTGAAGTCATTTGCAGATTCTTGCTCAGTAGTGATAAATGATTATCTCTATTATGTGCCAAGTGTGTTTTTGCATTATGAGTTAAATCAATCTTCCATTGCAAAGAGTTACGAGAACAAGATTAATCATTTTCAGCTAGACAAATTAACAGTGGTAGAAAATGTGGCAATGCCACTTGATAATGAATATGTTCTGTTTTACAAGCAAGATGTTGCACCATTTCTGACTATGTGTAATGTGTTTCTGATTGTACTTATTACTGTGGTAACATATAATGTGGTGAAGTATTTGGTTTTCAGAAAATTGGAAAGGATTAATGAGTTGCTACTAGTTATTACTGGGAAACCTAAAGAATAGGTTTGTTGTTTTGTTGTATGTGAGGATTCTATAAGAATCCTAGTAGCTGGCCGAGTGGTGTAAGACATATGCTTATTTTTGAGTAAGTTTCATATGCAAAAGGTTTATGTATGTTATTGATGTCTTTATTTGTGGGTTTTGTTAATTAATAGGAAATGGGGAGACAAATGCAGTTAGTAGTAATTGTAAAGATATAGAAAGAGTTGTGGAGAGACAGGAGAGTGAACGGGAGTTAGGTAGGATGTTTTCAACTAATTTCGCTGACTCCAGGGTTCTTTCCCGTAAACAACCCCCCCAAACGACAGGATCCGTTCTTGAATGTCGAACGGAACATAGACGAATGAGACGTGGAAGCCGGGAAAAAGTCACGTGATTAAGGATAGCTTGACACGCCCAGGACGACCATATATAAGCAACGAGAAGACGGCATCTCGCTCTCTTCCTAGTAGTCACTCTGTATAATAGGTCTAACGACCTACTTAACCTGCCGGGTCTCCTTGACGACAACACATGGCGGCTGCCTATACCAAATTGAGGGACGGCGATTACGTAGAATACTAAAGCAGCCGCGAAATTACAGGGGAACAATTACCCCTGAGAACGAAGGACGACGAACAAAGTTACTACGCCCGCACCTGAGTGTCTGTGAGTGCGTTTGGCGAGACGTCCCAGAGCGACCGAGAGGCGTGACGTCCCCGAGTGACCAAGGCGTGTCTAGAACTTCGCGCCAGCCTTCCCAACACCTGACGAAGGCTTATACTTCAGCGACGACAGTAGGCCTATAGATGACGTTTAGGCCTAACTAAACCAGGATTCACCAAATTCTTCAGCCAGTGTCAAGACGTCTGAGTTCATCACTAAGTGTTAATGTAGAAACCACGCTTTTGTTTTTGACTGCTTGTAAGTGCCTGTTCAAACCCCTTTTTGTGTCTAGTAAAGAAAGAAACCAGCATTCGTATCCCTCACCCACGAAACTTTGCTTATGTAAACTCCTGAGAGAAATTCAATTAATATTAAACTAAAGGAAGAGGTAAGATACTAGACTAATTAAGAAGTTATTGCTAACTAAATCAAGGACATCTTCACACTTAATTGCCAGGCATAGAGAAGCTTGGCTTAATTGTCTGGCTTTATGCTGCTTGGATTAAAGACTTGGCTTAATTGCCTGGTCTAGAGAAGCTTGGTTTAATTGTCTGGCTTCATGCCGCTTGGATTGAAGGCTTGGCTTAATAGCCTGGTCTAGAGAAGCTTGGCTTAATTGTCTAGCTTCATGCTGCTTGGATTAAAGGCTTGGCTTAATTGCCTGGTCTAGAGAAGCTTGGCTTAATTGTCTGGCTTCATGCTTTTTGGATTGAAGGCTTGGCTTAATTGCCTGGTCTAGAGAAGCTCGGCTTAATTGTCTAGCTTCATGCTGCTTGGATTAAAGGCTTGGCTTAATTGCCTGGTCAAGAGAAGCTTGGCTTAATTGTCTGGCTTCATGCTTTTTGGATTGAAGGCTTGGCTTAATTGTCTGGCCTAGAGAAGCTCGGCTTAATTGTCTGGCTTCATGCTTTTTGGATTGAAGGCTTGGCTTAATTGCCTGGTCTAGAGAAGCTCGGCTTAATTGTCTGGCTTCATGCTTTTTGGATTGAAGGCCTGGCTTAATTGTCTGGCCTAAAGAAGCTTGGCTTAATTGTCTGGCTTCATGCTTTTTGGATTGAAGGCTTGGCTTAATTGCCTGGTCAAGAGAAGCTTGGCTTAATTGTCTGGCTTCTTGCCGCTTGGATTGAAGGCTTGGCTTAATTGCCTGGTCTAGAGAAGCTTGGCTTAATTGTCTGGCTTCATGCTTTTTGGATTGAAGGCTTGGCTTAATTGTCTGGCCTAAAGAAGCTTGGCTTAATTGTCTGGCTTCATGCTTTTTGGATTGAAGGCCTGGCTTAATTATCTGGCCTAAAGAAGCTCTGCTTAGTTGTCTGGCTTCATGCTTTTTGGATTGAAGGCTTGGCTTAATAGCCTGGTCTAGAGAAGCTTGGCTTTATTGTCTGGCTTCATGCTGCTTGGATTAAAGACTTGGCTTAATTGCCTGGTCTAGAGAAGCTTGGCTTAATTGTCTGGCTTCATGCTTTTTGGATTGAAGGCTTGGCTTAATGGCCTGGTCTAGAGAAGCTCGGCTTAATTGTCTGGCTTCATGCTTTTTGGATTGAAGGCTTGGCTTAATTGCCTGGTCTAGAGAAGCTCGGCTTAATTGTCTGGCTTCATGCTTTTTGGATTGAAGGCTTGGCTTAATTGCCTGGTCTAGAGAAGCTCGGCTTAATTGTCTGGCTTCATGCTTTTTGGATTGAAGGCTTGGCTTAATTGCCTGGTCTAGAGAAGCTCGGCTTAATTGTCTGGCTTCATGCTTTTTGGATTGAAGGCTTGGCTTAATTGCCTGGTCTAGAGAAGCTTGGCTTAATTGTCTAGCTTCATGCTGCTTGGATTAAAGACTTGGCTTAATTGCCTGGTCTAGAGAAGCTTGGCTTAATTGTCTGGCTTCATGCTTTTTGGATTAAAGACTTGGCTTAATTGCCTGGTCTAGAGAAGCTTGGCTTAATTGTCTGGCTTCATGCTTTTTGGATTAAAGACGGCTTAATTGTCTGGCCTAAAGAAGCTCGGCTTAATTGTCTGGCTTCATGCTTTTTGGATTGAAGGCTTGGCTTAATTGCCTGGTCTAGAGAAGCTCGGCTTAATTGTCTGGCTTCATGCTTTTTGGATTGAAGGCTTGGCTTAATTGCCTGGTCTAGAGAAGCTCGGCTTAATTGTCTGGCTTCATGCTTTTTGGATTGAAGGCTTGGCTTAATTGCCTGGTCTAGAGAAGCTTGGCTTAATTGTCTAGCTTCATGCTGCTTGGATTAAAGACTTGGCTTAATTGCCTGGTCTAGAGAAGCTTGGCTTAATTGTCTGGCTTCATGCTTTTTGGATTAAAGACTTGGCTTAATTGCCTGGTCTAGAGAAGCTTGGCTTAATTGTCTGGCTTCATGCTTTTTGGATTAAAGACTTGGCTTAAAATCCTGGTCTAGAGAAGCTTGGCTTAATTGTCTGGCTTCATGCTTTTAGGATTAAAGACTTGGCTTAATTGCCTGGTCTAGAGAAGCTTAGCTTAATTGTCTGGCTTCATGCTTTTTGGATTAAAGACTTGGCTTAATTGCCTGGTCTAGAGAAGCTTGGCTTAATTGTCTAGCTTCAGGCTTTTTGGATTAAAGACTTGGCTTAATTACCTGGTCTAGAGAAGCTCGGTTTAATTGTCTGGCTTCATGCTGCTCGGATTGAAGGCTTGGCTTAATTGTCTGGCTTCATGCTGCTTGGATTAAAGGCTTGGCTTAATTGCCCGGCCTAAAGAAGCTTGGCTTAAATGTCTGGCTTCATGCTGCTTGGATTGAAGGCTTGGCTTAATTGTCTGGCTTCATGCTGCTTGGATTAAAGGCTTGGCTTAATTGCCTGGCCTAAAGAAGCTTGGTTTAATTGCCTAGCTTCATGCTTTTTGGATTAAAGGCTTGGCTTAATTGCCCGGCCTAAAGAAGCTTGGCTTAATTGCCTAGCTTCATGCTGCTTGGATTAAATGAGGTAGTGGTGAAGAGGGTCGTGGGAACCTTGCTGGCTTCTATCTTTCTCATAATTGGAAGTTGGCAGAACCCACCTGATGAGCCCTTTGGTAAGGGCGAAACCCTTATATGGTGTGTTTTAATTCAAAATACTATATATATATATATATATATATATATATATATATATATATATATATATATATATATATATATATATATATATATATATAGTTATCTATGTAAATATCTACCACAATGGTATTTAATACCGATTTGTACCTCTGGGAGTGTATATCCACTGGAAATTTATTCATTATAAATGCTCCTGGATGAACAAGGAATCGAACTTATACCCTGAGCCGAAATAAGGTCCGCAGGGACGGCTTTACCAATCGTAAAGTCGTCCCTGCAGGCATTGTTTCGGCTCAGGGCATAGGTTCGAATCCTTACTCGACCAGAAGCATTTATCAAAAATTAATTTCCATAGGATATACACTCCAAGGGGTAGAATTCGGTATTGAATACCATTATGGTTGATTATTATCATTATCACTATTAGCTAAGCTACAACCCTTAGAATATTTTAAATATATGTAATAAAATCATGAGAATAATCTTATCTTTTCTCTTTCAACAGGAAAAGCGAACTGTCACAGCTTCAGACTCCTGACATTGGGTGGTGAGTACAGGACAAGTAATATTTTGTAGTGTTTTGTAATAACTCTTACCTGAAGACTTTTAATTGAACACTTTCTTTTTATTCTTCTTAGTGTAGGTAGTAGTAGAATAGAGAGAGAGAGAGAGAGAGAGAGAGAGAGAGAGAGAGAGAGAGAGAGAGAGAGAGAGAGAGAGAGAGTACCATTTGCAAGAAGCAGATAAGGTTTGAAGTAAAGACAAGATGGTTTAATTTGTTAAAAAGGCATATGCCACTTCAGACAGACTTAAGAAAGCAACCTTATTGCTCCTTATTATAAGGACCATTATAGCTCGGAGATTGAAACATATTACACTCGTCTTTTCATGTTTTTTTTTTTTTTTTTTTTTTTGCATCATAAATATCACATCAAGCAATCTACTGAAGCTTTGATTCTCTCTCTCTCTCTCTCTCTCTCTCTCTCTCTCTCTCTCTCTCTCTCTCTCTCTCTCTCTCTCTCTCTCTCTCTCTCTCTCTCTCTCTCTCATTTACCCCCAAGGTATACAGTATTCTTGTTGACATATGCTGTTATGAATATGTATCACTAACGCGAGTGGTTTCCTTATTTCCTTTCCTCACTGGGCTATTTTTCCCTGTTGAAGCCCTTGGTCATAATTATAGCCTCTTGTTTTTCCAACTAGGGTTGTAGCTTAGCTAGTAATAATAATAATAATAATAATAATAATAATAATAATAATAATAATAATAATAATAATAATAATGTCCCAATTTTCAAGTTGCTTACAAACACTACGTATGAAGACTGCAGTATCCTTGTAGAGTTCCTATCCAATCTGTTGATAATACAATTCCAAAATGCTAATATTTGAACATCTGAAACCTAATCTACGAACATAAACCTCATGACAAAATCTGTGGAAATTGGTTGGCCTTTCAGGAAGATTCTTAAGTCAGTCACTGGGGCCTGGGAGGCCGTTCAATAGCTCTGTGAAACTGGAGGAAACTCTGCAGTTGTTGTATGAAATGAAGTCAAATGATTGGACACCAAGATGCAAGAAATGAAATGGAGACTGAAGTATAGTTCAAGGTTAAAATTTAGGTTCAGAAAAGGGTCGAAATGACAATGCAAACACATTTAAGTAATGCCTACAGTACTCCTGCTTTAGGTGCATTGGTGGCATTGTTCCTCCCTATGGAGAATGTGGCACTAAAATAGCTTTAATTAGGGTACTTTATACTTGCTGATTGGGCTTTCACCCTTCACAGCCTATATATAGACATAAGCAAGAGAATACAAGTTTGATGGGGAAGTAAAATCTCAAGAGTCACTTCCTGATAACAGTCAGGATATTATGTTCACAGCCTTCTGTAGGGATTTAGATATATCAACTGGGAAGACCATAGTCTTCGTATAACAGATATAGAAAAGGCTACTCTAACTCAGCAATTTATCCAGTTCAGGTGTTTTTGGAATTTTTCGGAGATATTATAAACAGAATACCTGTTCATCTGCATTGTTATTGTTATCATTGCTAGTTAAGCTACAACCCTAGTTGGAAAAGCAAGATGCTAAAAATCCAAGGGCTCCAACAGAGAAAATAACCAAGAAAGGAAAGGAAATAAGGAAACAGATTGAATAGTGTGCCTAAGTGTACCCCAAAACAAAAGGACTAAAAGTCCAGTTTCAAACTAGAAAAACAAAAGTTACCCTCAGGACACGCTGAGCTTCCAACGTTTGAAACAAGAAAAGTAGGCTTCAGTTTCTTTAACTAGAGCCTCAATACTTGGCAAATGGAATCTTATCACAGATATGGCAGAAGAAAAAAACAATTCATGTATGGAGAACTGTCATGGGGAGCAGCAAACCAGGCCGTAATGATGTGTGATATCATGAAGTCAAATAAATAAATAGATAAATAGTTATTATCATGATTATTATT
>NC_090761.1:29426070-29712935 GCF_036898095.1 Palaemon carinicauda
TATATATATATATATATCGTTTTCCATTGTAGAGCAATACATAATCACTATTTGACATTGTCCTATTCCTTGCTTCCTTTCCTCCTTCCTTCCTTCCTTCCTTCCTTCCTTCCTTCCTTTCTTCTTTCCTTATCTCCTTCGTCTTTAATAAACTCTTTTAGTAAGATATCTAAGACTCTACTTGATGTAATATTTTTCCACAATTTCTAAAAAGCAAAAAATAATAAACATACTAACAAACCAAATCAGCTTAAAAACAGCCTTGTTCTTATTGTCATGGTTAGGCCTATATGTATTTGGCACAGAGCTTACTATGGTTTGGCACTCGGTCCGGTAGGCCATGCCTTACTGAGTTGCAATATGAAGTTGAAAGGACTTTAAAAGCAACAAGATGCATTAAAGGTAGACTGGAAAGCTATATAGTGAACGTAGCATTCGTGGTTTAGGTATTAAGGGAGAGATACTGCAAAGAACCCTTTAAAAGGCCTACAGTTAGCCGTCTGAGATGCAGTATTGGCACTAGCCTTCATTGGAATGGCTGCTAAAACACATAAGAATTCATAGTTGTTGTTTAACTTATTCTGTAAAGGAAATATGCTCATTTCCAAAATGTCGGCCTAGGCCTATGCTTAGCTTACGCAGTTTGAGATATGGCTGGAGGAGGTTTTGTTCGGTAAGGTCCTTCATCCTCGCCAACGAAATATTCTTATCGTCTATTTTATGAAAATGAACATAAACTTAATTACTTTTAAATACAAAACATGAATAGAAATCGTATTTGACATTTAAGCAAATAAAAAGAATTGAAAACAGTCTTCATTTATTAATTTTCGAATCTATGGAAAAAAAAAAAAACTCTGTCAGTCTTGTTTAAAGTGTGAGTGAAGACGAGCGCGGTCGCGGTTCATATAATATTATCTCGTTTCGTGATGAGATTTCAACCTGCTGCTATACATCAATGTGAAATGTAAGCGTAACATTTGATTTCCATGTGTAGTATATCGATTAATCTTATTTTATGGGTGTTTCCTTGTATGTGTAGATGTTTTGAACTCCGTGCTTTCCAGTCGGGGAAAGTTTAGCCAGCTGTTTAATAAAATATAGTTTTACGATACTACAAAATATGAGCTTCCTCTTGTAACATCGAGTGTAATTCATCCTTCAATATGTCATTTGATTAAATATTTTTCAATGAATAATCTCCAGGGAAGAGTAATTTCATCTATTATATCATAAGAGAGTTCAAACGCCAATACGAGATTTGCCATGACAACGTTGGGCACGGGCGAGCATAGGCCTAGTAGCCTATACAGCGGGCTGGTTTTATCTGCGTAGATAATCTCAAGTTTTCCTTTATAAATAAATAAATAAACAAATTAGAGATGTATATACTATTTCTCTAAGTTAAATGATAATATCTGAAGCTTATTTTCTTGAAAACACGAACGTAGATCTTCAGATTTTAAAATAGATTACGTGAAAGTATTAGCAATTTGATGGGATTTCCTCCAACACTCCAACAATGTTTCTTTTTTTCAACACCCAATGTGTATCAGATAATGGCTTTATATGCGTGCGCATGTGTGTATATATATATATATATATATATATATATATATATATATATATATATATATATATATATATATATATATATATATATATATATATATGTGTGTGTGTGTGTGTGTGTGTCTGTCTGTCTGTTTTATACATCGACAATAAACCGATTCTAGTCCACTGCAGGACATAGGCCTCAGACATGTCCTTAGTCATGCCTGGTGTTTGGCCATTTTGATCACCACACTGGCCACTGTGAATTGATGATGGTGGGAGACTTTAGTCTGATCGCTCACAGCAAACCTACCTAGTATGGGTGGTCTTGATTAGTACAGCCTTGCTTGATCGTGGCGATATGCAAATCCTTTCACTACATATCTAAGAGGAAAATAAGAAATAGAATAGTGTTTGAATAGAAGTTAAAACGGATGTATAGTAATAATAGAATTAACTGAGGAAATACGATATTAAGAAAAAGCAAAATGAGAATATGAATAAACTATAGGCAGGGGGCGTAGGAGCGTTTTCCTGTTTGGGGGGGCTAAAGTTCGAAATAACACTGAAGGCGGAGCCGCAGGCGCGAAGGTATAGGGGGTCTCCCCCAGAAAAATGTTATGATGAAACACCCTCAGATGCGATTTCCTGGCATCTGACAGCATATTGTATCAAAAACAAAATCATATTTTTGGAAGATTTTTATGTGACCAATTCCAATTTTTACACAATAACAATCATAAAATACCAATAGACCTATATATATATATATATATATATATATATATATATATATATATATATATATATACATTCATGCATATGTTTATTTGTGTGACATTCGTCAACTACATGTGTTCGCGTGTGTCATGTTTTCAATTTATTACTGCGTATCAATAATGTAGTTTGTTACTATAATAGTGTGTGGTAGCCTAATGATGGATAAATTAACATAAGTTTGCACGGTATGCACTGGGGGTCAAACATTTTAAGTGGCTTGATTACCAATATTGGGGCTGCTCTCTGTAAAACTAACGGTAGAGTCACACATGCATGTTCTCACCCGGTATGTCCTCCCGTATGCCCATACGCGGCCAAACGTGCGTTTTTAACCACGCCCACACAGGTATTGAATTGTGCCGCACAACGTTGCACCTACGTTGCACCTACGCACGTCAGTATGACGTTAGTACTGCGTTAGTGTGACGTAGTGCGTGAGTGGCAGCCGTTGTGCGTTGTACTTACGTTGTGCATACGTTATGTGGACCTACTGTATGGACATACTTCCAGGTAGTACGTGAAGGGTCACGCAAGCATAACGTCTTTACTAGGTATGGTGACGTAGGTGGTACGTCAAGTGCCGTCAGAGCTACGTCAGAGCTACGTCAGACTTTCGTCAGAGGTATATCAGCGCGAGGTTGGTGCCAGGCATGCCTCCTCTATACTCCCAGGTATAAAATGGGTGCTGGGCGGTACCTGACAGTCATTCACCATCCAACTACTATTTTTAAAATATTTTATTTTTCCTTATTTCCTTTCCGCACTGGGCTATTTTCCCTGTTGGGGCCCCTGGGCTTATAGCATCCTGCTTTTCCAACTAGGGTTGTAGCTTAGCATTTAATAATAATAATAATAATAATAATAATAATAATAATAATAATAATAACTGAAATCGAATGGTTATTATCGGGATGAAGTTTCACACTTGCTCTGGTTTTACTATATTTGGTAGCTCCTTTGTTTCTTCGTGTTTTAGGTTTTTTTTTTTTTTTATGCATGTTTAGGCCAGCCGTACGGCTCTCTCTGTCACACTGAAGCCACGTTGCCGCGCCGCTGCCTTAACGCTACCTGGCGGTGGCGTGGGTTGGCGTGTTTGGCAGGGAAACAGCCACAATACGTGAAGATGGCGTTGGGCTTCCTTAGCACTGACGTTATACATTACGTATGTTCACGTATGTTCCGGTTGCCCCTAGGTTGGCCTCCCGTGCGCCCAACGTATAGTCAAGTACAATCACGGATACGTGACGACCCACGTATATTGTGAGCTGCCCACAATATACGTGGCCCTCGCCGTTCCGCCAGGTATCCACGAGGTACCGTTCATACGGCAAGGTACGTCCTAGGTTGCTGGGACGTTTCCACAATTACTGCGTTGCACGAACCAGCGAACTGCGTTGTACTGACGTTATACGTGCACTTTTTGATACGTGATAATACGGCTGGCCTAAACATGCATGTGTGACTGGACCTTAAGCGAGTGACGAGTGACGTACGGGACTGTGAAACTATGATGCTGGGTACTAACATGATACTTACGTGGCGGGAGTGGGGTGGGAGGGTGAGACTGTACAAGAGCTGTTGCCAGAGATGAAATGCATTTACAAAATGTAAATCTGAATGTTTAAAAGCATATTTTCAGCAAAAAAGTGGGGGGGGGGCTATAACCCCCCAGCCCTCCCCCCTGCGCCTACGCCCATGTATATATATATATATATATATATATATATATATATATATATATATATATATACATATATATGTAAATATATATATATACATATATATATATATATATATATATATATATATATGTAAATATATACATATATATATGCATATATATATATTTATATATATACATATATATACATATATATATATATATATATATATATATATATATATATATATATATATTTATATATATATATATATATATATATATATATATATATATATATATATATATATATATATAGATATACAGATATACAGATATATATATATATATATATATATATATATATATATATATATATATATATATATATATATATGTTAACATATATATATATATATATATATATATATATATATATATATATATGTATATATATATATGTTAACATATATATATATATATATATATATATATATATATATATATATATGAATGATTTACCAAAATTTGTATGAAAATCACAACAAGAGATATGTGGAAAAGTTCCTGAACAAGATCAAGGAAAACTTTTACTTTAATTGTTCATTACTTAAATCGTTTATTTCCTTAGTTCATTTCCTCACTAGGCTATATTTTCCTGGTTTGAGTGAGCTCTTGGGCTTAATAGCATCTTGCTTTTCTAACTAGGTTTGTAACTTAATAATGATAATAGTAATAATAATAATAATAATAATAATAATAATAATAATAATAATAATAATAAATAAATAATTATTAATAATATTAATAAATAAATAATTAATAATAATAATAATAATAATAATAATAATAATATTGATAAATAATTAATAATAATAATAATAATAATAATAATAATAATAATAATGATAGAAATAATAATAATAATAATTAATAATGATGATGATGATGAATAATATTAAAAACAATGATAATAATTAATAAAAATTAATAAAAATAATAATAATTGATAATAAGAATAATAATGAATAACAATAATAATTAATAATAATAATAATTAATAATAATGATAATTAATAAAAATAATAATAATTAATAATAATAATAATAATGAAAATAATAATAATAAAAATAATAATAATAATAATAATAATAATAAATGAAAATAAATAATAAAAATGATAATAATAAAAATAATAATAATAATAAATAATTACTAATCAATAATGATAATAATAAATAATTAGTAATAATAATAGATAATAATAACTAATTAATAATGATAATAATAAATAATTAATAATAATATTAATAATAATAATAATGATAATAATAATAATTGATCATATATTAATAATTGATAATAATAAAAATAATTAACAACAATAATAATATTTAATAATAATAATGACAATAGTTATTAATAATATTAATTAATGATAATAATAATAATTAATAATAATAATACTAATTATTGGTAATAATTAATAGTAATACCAATAAGTAATAATGATAATGATCATTGATTATAATAAACATAATAATTAATACTAATAATTAGTAATAATAATCAATAATAATAATTAATTATATTAATAATAATGAAAATTAATAATAATAATAATACTAAGAATTAACAACAACAACAACAATAATAATAATAATAATAATAATAATAATAATAATAATAATAATAATATTAATGATAATAATAATTAATAATAACAATAATAATAATAATAATAATAATAATAATAATAATAATAATAATAATAATGATGATAACAATAATAATAATAATAATAATATTTCGGTAGTAGACCCTGGTACCAGGGTGAACAACCGACCGTGAAAACCACAACTACCATCAACCTTTACTATAAAGCAGTGGTTCTTAACCTTTTCCAGTGTTCGCACCCTTTTCAAATCAGCAGTCAGTTCTCGCACCCCCCCCCCCCCCCTGGAATCTGAATATATGAAAAAGCTAAATATACAAATTTGATGTAATAATAAAACCTTTTTTTATTCAATATTCATTCATACAGCTTAAAGTTCTTTCAAGAGAAAAAAAATATGAGTATGTATCAACAAGATTTTTTTTTTTTATTTGGTTCAAAATTACATTATATTTTGCCTGTACAGCACTGTAAACCTAGTGACTTCATTGTTGCTGTTTTTTTCTCCATAATGGCATCAAATATTGTTGTCTTAGTACTGAGTGCTACTCGCATGTCATGTTCAGAATTCAACTGATTTCTGCTTTTCGTTTTGATGTGAAGTAGACAAGAAAATCCTTGCTCACACAAGTAAGTAGTTGCAAAAGGTACTAGCAATTTGAGTGCTTTTGTTGCTAGTGCAGGATATGCTTCCAGCTGAGAAGCCAAGAAGTGGTCCAGCTGACTATTGGTGAACTCCATTTGGATTCCACGATTGTGTCTCATGTCGATGAGATCTTCCTTCATGCTGCCATCATCATCAACATTTTCCAAATTCTGCATGAAAGGGTTCAAGATCCAGTTATTACAGGCTTGTAACTCTCCACATGAGAAGTAACCATCAAAGGAAGTGCACAGCATATACATATGTTCAACAATTTTTGCAACAAAGTTTGGAGGCAGGGTAGAATTTTCTGTGACTGTCTCTTCCAGGCAGGGGAAATTTACTAAATTCCCCATCTTCACATGCTTTATCCACAAGACTAGTTTTTCCTTGAATGCAGCCAATTTCTCGCTTGCAATCACAATGTTAAGTCCCCTTCCCTGCAAAGAGAGATTGAGTTCACTGAGTGCTGAAAACACATCAGTCAAGTAGGCAAGCATCTGAACAAAACAAGGGTCATTGAAATGTATGGCCAGTTCTTGTACCCATTCGTGAAAAAAATGGTGAATTTCTCCTCGTTCATCCAAATCATATACGTGTACCCCGGACTTGAGTTTGTTGCAACTTTATCCCTTCATTAGGAAAATAGATTTAGGTATATCTCTTCGAACACTGTTTAAGACTAAGCAACAAGTATTTTTTTTTCAGGAAAAAATAGAAAGCGTAGGTAAAAACATATATTTTCTTCAATATTTCATAGGTATCCTCGCACCCCTTAGGGGTGCGAGCACCCCCGGTTAAGAACCCCTGCTATAAAGGGTTCATGCATCTGGATTATCAAAAGGATGAAAAGGTCATGAGAGACATAATAAAGAGTCACGTCTCCCCTGTGGATAAAAACACAGAGGTCAAGTTGACTATTTATTATCAAACTAACAAAACGAGGTTTCTCATCATGAGGAACAACTCAGCCCCGCCGACTCAGGATATTCTCAAACAGACCAACGTGGTCTATTCCTACTTATGCCCTGTTCTAGGATGCTCTGGACGTTACATAGGAATGACCACCATGCGTCTGTCAAAGAGACTGTCTTGTCATGTCCAACAAGGGGCAATAAAAGCTCGTGCCCTCCATGTCCACAATAACAACATCAAACGTGAGGAAATAATCAAGAACACCGAGATCATAGGCCGTGCTCCAGATAGCCGGAAACTTCGCATACTTGAAGCCGACTCTCAACACTACCCAGGAAATGTTCCTCCTCCCCTCCTGTCGAAGGAACAACATAAGGGAAAGTAACTCAATAATAATAATAATAATAATAATAATAATAATAATAATAATAACAATAATGATAATCATAATGATAATAATAATAATAATAATAATAATAATAATAATAATAATGATAGAAATAATAATAATAATAATAATAACAATAATAATTAATGATAATAATAATAAATAATAATAATAATGATAATTACTATTAACAATAATAATTAACAGTAATAATGATAATACATGATAATGATAATAATAATAATAATAATGATAATAATAATAATAATAATAATAATAATAATAATAATATTAATAACTATAATAATGATAATGATAATGATAATAATAATAATTAATAAAGATATTGATTAATAATAATAATAATAATAATAATAATAATAATAATAATAATTGATGATAATGATAATTAATAGCAGTAACAATAATTATTAATAGTCATAATAATTAATAATAATAATAACAATATTAATGATAACAATAATAATTATAATAATAATAAAAATAAAAATAAAAATAAAAATAATAATAATAATAATAATAATAATGATAATGATAATAATAATGATAATAATAAAAATAATAATAATAAATAATAATAATAATAATAATAATAATAATAATAATAATAATAATAATAATAAATATTAATACCAATAATAATATTTAATAATAACAATAATTAATAATGATAATAATTAATAATAATAATAATAATAACTAATGATAATAATAATTTCAATAATAACAATAATTAATAATAATAACATAATTAACAATAATAATTGATAATATTAATTAATAATAATATGAATTAATATGATTATTTGATGATACTATTAATTAATAATAATATTAGTTAATAATAATTTTAATTAATAATAATAATAATAACAATAATATTAATAATAATAATAATAATAATAATAATAATAATAATAATAATAATAATAAGAGTAGTTATTAATAATAATAATAATAATAATAATAATAATAATAATAATAATAATGATAGTAATAATAATAATAATAATAATAATAATAATAATAATAATAATAATAATAATAATATCAATAATGATAATAATAAGTAATAAAAATAATAGTAATAATAATTAATAATCACAATAACAATTTATATGAATAATAAAAATAATTATTAATGATAATGATAATAATAAAGATGATTAATAATAATAATGATAATAATAATTATAATAGTAATAATAATTAATAATATTAATTAATAGTTGTAATAATAATTGGAAATAATAATAATGATAATAATAATAATAATAATGATAAAAATAATAATAATAATAATAATAACAATAATAATAATGATAATAATAATAATAATAATAATAATAACAACAACAACAACAACAACAATAATAATAATAATAATAATAATAATAATAATAATTATTATTATTATTATTATTATTATTATTATTATTAAGATCTTGTATTGGAGTTCATAGTTTCTAAATACTTAAATGATTCTACCTCGTTAATCCTTTTTCCTTCTAATGATATTTCATCTTCCATTGCATATTCTGTTCTCATCATCTCTGTCTTTCTTCTATTTATCTTCAGCCTAATGTCGTGAGATAATTCATGCATTCTGGTAAGCAAGCATTGCAAATCCTGTCTTGTTCTGCTAACATGGACAACATCATCAACAAACTCTAGTTCTGCTAAATTCCTATCACTAATCCAGTCCAATCCTTATCCGCCATCTCTGACTGTTCTACGCATTGTAAAATCCACGAGGAGGATAAACGACAAAGGTGACAATACATTCCCTTGGAGTACTCCGCTGTTCACAGGAAATTCATTTGATAAGACTCCATTAACATCAATTTTGCACTTGCTATGCTCACAAACAGATGTAGACTATATTTATTTAGTGTAACATATCAAAATACAAGATAGGTAAATATCGAAGCGATATGCACATATTTCACGATGAAATATCTGTGCGATATTTATTTACGTTTAATACCATGCTAGCCACCGCTCATCTCTCCTGGGGGAAGGTGGCGGCGGTCTTCAAATATGTGCTACCTCTGGCCGACACCTATGTGGGATAATTATCTATGGCAGAGACCAACGAGGAACCTGGAATTGTGATATTTTTTTAGTTCGGTGATAATTTTAGAGCAAGAACTACGTTAAAACTAAACATTGTAAATAGACATAATGGGGAGAATGTAAACTGTAATTTTTGTGAAAAGGAGGAGGAAGATTTGATACATTTTTTTTTGTTTTGCCAGGAATATAGAAAAGAAAGGAATAAAGTAATTGAGCTACAACAACCATACGAGGAAGACCCAAAGAAAATAGTAGGATCATTTTTATTTAGTGAAACAAATATAGAAAAGAAATAAGAAGTATTAAGCCTGATGTGGAAGAAAAGCCAAACAGTATAAGATAAACTTTAGAGGAGCCGTTGTAAAAGCTATGACTCACCCCAGAACCTGAACCTGAACCTGAACCAAAACAAACTGAGTTTACTACGAAGTCATGACACCGATAAGCGGTAACGCATATCTATCGTAGGTTTGTATGGTGTTAGCAAATAGTGTTAGGGATTTATCTGAAAATATGGCTATAATTAATTTCAAAGATCATTGTGACGCAACAAGTGGTATTATATAACGAGATGTGAGGTGGCGGACAGTTTCGTAAGGTTTGAAGTCTCTAAGTTTCACTTTGAAATTGTATATTTTGATGATTTTTTTTTTATATTTTTTTAGTTTTATGGTTAGTTTTAACGGCTTTGGCTCAGGTTTTAGGTGTGGCAACTAAGGAGTGTCGTAGTCTTGCCCCCATTTTAAGTAGTAGTAGACTTCTTAATTAGGTTTGGTTTAGGGAACCCATGGTGGTTTTATTATAGTTACGAACAGTGAAAACTGTTCTAGTAAAAACCAACTTTGCCCTTTAGGAAAACTGATAAAGTTTTTCTGTATTACAGATTCTGATATCGAACAGAAATTATATTTTTTCTGTAGTAAATAACGTGATTTGACCTAATTTGACCTTTTTTCAACTGCAAACAAACAGAACAACCAATTCGACTAACTTTAAGTAGCCGAACTGGTTGCTGTTATTACGGATGAAATGAAGGTGAAAACCAGTTAAATCCCGTTATTTTCTACAGGAAAACATATTTTCTGTTAAAATGTTTAAATATAATGACTTTTGTTATATATATTCTGTTAAAATGATTCAATATAATGTCTTGTTCGAATTCCGTGTCACTTCACTCACGTATGTACTGCGAACGTTAACATTAGGAACATTACCAACGTTACGATGTCATTGCTAACATTAGCAATGCTATGGTAATATTAGCATGTGTATTTTCAAGCATTTTTCCATATACCCTTTACACAATATATAAAAAGGTACTAACAAACCCATCTAACCTAACCTAGAAGTTCATAACGTTAGCAGCACTATATATAATGGGTCTTGTTCCGCCACTGGCTCGCTAACACTCGCAGGAAAATAAAACATCAAGCTCGTATGTACTGGCAAGCGGTAATGTTGAGCTGCACACGCTAACATTAGCAATGGTACTCTAACATGCAATGTTACGATAACATTAGCAACGCTAATATAATGGTTCTTAAATTATAATGACTTGTTCAAATTCCGTGTCACTTCACCATGAAATTTAGCAAATGCTTTTAGGTATGGAATATTGCAGCCGCTACAAGTTTCTATAACTTCCTCCATCGCAAAATACAAAAAAAAAGCTCACTTGAAATAACGAACACCTGACTAGGACAAAGGTTTCCACGGAAAAAGATTTGGTGGAAGGAGTATGAATAGACCACTTGAAGAGATAAGGGAAGGGGGTAGGGAAATATTAACCCCCACCCCCTGTGCAAACTTTCCATACATATGGGTTCGTGATTGGTTAACAGGAAAACAACGGTGTCTAGAAGGTAAACAAGAATGAACTAGAATGGGAAACTTGTCCAGAGCAAGTATTTATGTGAAATCAGGGTGTGACAAGGTAATAACAAAATGAATAAAAGTAATATAGGAAGATAAAATGGAATGTATGATAAATAATATTTAATGGGAATATAAAATGGGGTGATTTTATAAGGTATCGGATAATTAAACGTGTAATACTTTGGTCAATCGTAATATGTATACGAGGGTATTACATAAAAGGAATGGTATGGTTGAACTAGATCAAGTAATATATTGGAATAAAGCGGGTGAAGAAGTCGAATAGTTACATTTCACGGTCAGAGAAGAAGAAATCTTATTGGTGGAGGAGGAGTCTCTGCACAGGGAGGCGGGGTTTTTGCGCAGAAGGTCAAAACCTGCTATATACAAACAAACAAACGAGAGCGACTACAACCGACAAGTAGAATGACAAAAGATAAACTAGAAACACTGCTAATGTTGTAGTGGTTTGTGGACTGTGGCCAGAGGTAGCACCCGAACTGCCTAGTGTCCGAATGCCGACCACAACCCAGCGTTTACTAGCCAAAATTATACAACGGTGGAATGCCCAAAAATCTAGGTAATTGTAAGGAGGGACTTCAGAGCTACAAAAAAAAAAAAATAATAGTGTGTTTCATAACATACCACCAATAAAGCTTTCTTAGACACAAACCACTTTTTTATTCCAATGTTAGCATGTTACGCTAAAATTGCCGCAGCTCTACATAACAGGTTGGCAGCTCTGGCTACCGTATTTTTTCATGAGACATAGCCTTTGCAACGGCACCTCCAAAGTTTATCCACTTATACTGTTTTGTCTTTTCCCGCTCATCAGTGTTCGCCTGCTTGTCAGCGTTCACCTGCTCTACAGCGATCGCCCGCTCATCTGCATTCGCCCGTTCAGCAGCGTTTTCCTGCTCTTCAGCGATTGCCTGGTCGTCAGCATTTGCCTGATATACAACGGTCACCTGCTCATCAGTGATTGCCCATCCGTTGGCATTCACCTCATCGACCTCACGAGTCGCGTAAGCCTTCGCTGTCTCGAGAAATGCGTATCCATCATCCAATGAACCAGCGTTCGTTTACACACCAGAGCGTTCTTAAACCATCGAGTCGCTCGCCGGTGGAACGCATTCGTTCACCTGTTTGTGAGCCTCTTCAACGCGATTTGTTGCTCATCGGTCGGCCTTCACACCAAGCAACGCATGAGTTGCCTCCCCAGTAATTGTCGTCAAACCGACCTGTTTCTCGGGCAGTAATGATCGATCCCCTGTTACCACGGTATCGCTCTTCAACGTGGGAACACTCTCCCTCCTATCGTTCGTCCAGCCATCGATCTTCTCGTCGTAAACAGGAGGTTACTCGTCGCTCCCCAACATTTCAGCGACCACCACATCCTCTTGCAAGGGAGGATCTGTAACTGCAACCACTAAAAGCAGTGGTTGTGGCCTCCAAAAGTAGGGTGAGTAATGATCATTCTCTGTCACCCCACTCCCGTCCCCACAAACATGAAACGTAGCAACTGCCAGGGAAGGAGGCAGGGGGCAAGTTTCAGGATCCCTAAACTCCCAGCATTTAGATGGGAATCGGCATCTACGGCCCCTAAATCCTCGGTGTCGGTTGTGGAGACCCCTCGGAAGGATCGTTCATCCTCTCTCCCTTCAGGGGATCTATCAGAGAGTGCATCGATAAATAAGCAGCCGTGGTTCAATGCCTTGGTTTGGGTGGTAATTCAAGCCTTCGCCCCCATGCTTCCGTCGCATATGTCGGAAGCCTCAGCGAGTCCAACTGATCCGGGACTTTGGACCACAACTGCCTCCTCCCCTCTGAAGAGGAAGAGGGGATCCCCTGATAAGGTCCCATCAACGAAAGTCAAGCTGACCCTGATCAGGATGCGTAGGGTAGTAACAGAGGCAATCAAAGGGAAGAGTCAGTGTTGGACTCTCCCCTTCCATCACCGACGGAAAGACATCGAGGAGAGAACATTGGCCCACTTACAGCTCCTCGTTCTTTCCTTTCTGAGAAGGTCACGTCATCTAGACCTTCTGCTTTAGAGCCCCTGTTTCCTCCTAGAAGGGAACCTAAGGACTCCAAGACCATTCCCAAGTCTACCTCTAGGACTCAACCCCTCTGAGAGTTCCGTCAGTCTTTCAGTTGACGACCGCGACCCACTCCAGGGTGAGACCTTGGTGGTGGATGGAGATCCCGCTGCCAGCCCAGCTTCAGACGAAGATCAAAGAGAATCAGAACACGCCTTTTGGCAGGTTCTCTCCATTATGAGGGCCCTTAATGGGTTACCAGATCCGGAAATGGCCCCTCAAGAAGGCAAAGACATGGTCATAGACTGTGTCTTGAGCACCCATAAGCCTTCTAAGGTCAGTGCAGCTTTGCCCTGGTCCCGGGGGTTAAAGGGTGTCCGGCGTAAAATCGCCTCCCAACTGTCTTCCATCTCTGAATCTTTGCGTTCATTCTCATCCTCCAAATTCCTCCCACCTTCAGGTGCTAACCAGAGGAGATATTATGACATTATGGACAAGACCTTCTTGATAATGTCTCTCCACCACTCCCTGGAAGAGCTGACCAAGGGAGTCTCTCTTGAGAGGCTCTCTCGCGTCAGGTCTCATTCCCAGCGTCTGAGATCCTAAACCAAGGGGAAGTTGCGAAGTACGCAGCCATAAGATTTAAAGTGCAAGGTGGCAACCCTACTTAACCAAGTGGATAGGTAAGGGGTTGTTGGGGGCTACCCAGCCACCTATATCTACTCATGGTTCAATGACTTACTGGGAGACAGGTGATGGTGGGCCAATTTATATGAATAGCTACAGGTTTGTATTAGTTTGGGAAGAATATAAATCTCCGAATTTTGTCATTTGTTCCCATACTAACAAGCCTTCCGCTATTTATATTGGATGACTCACTCTTAGGAGGGTGGTAAGTCTGACTACTGGCTTAGTCATTGACCCGGGTTTCCCTAGTACAGTATTAGACTGTAATTGAGGGATACCTTGCACCTCGCATATCAATTCAAGTGAGTAACTAAAATAGTTGTGAGAGATATAAGAGTGTCTAGGTAAGAAGATACTCTTAGTTAAAATAGGAGCCCTACACATAAAAAGAAGTGTCCCAAAGCCTATCTTGCAGGAGGTGTTGGGGATGTGTATGAGTATATGAAAAACATACTTGGTTACACAAGGGAAGTGGTTACTACCTGCAGAGGTTGAAGCCATCTTTGCAAAGGGACCCATGGCACTGTTCCTCAAAGGAGGGAAGGATGAAGAAAGTAAAAGAGCAAGGCATGCTTTCATTCATCCCAGTCTTACCCCGGGTAGCCAATGCCTTCAACCTTCTGCTACTTGTCCAACAAGGAGCCCAAGGTATTATTAAACCACTTATTGTGTCACCACTACAGGAGTGATAGAGAAAATGTATCGGGTCTTCTGTGGGTCACGTCTTGTAGGTAGGGTGAGGTGAAGATCAGACACATTTCCACCCTACTGATGGCACAGTTTGTGTCACAAAGGAGCTGCTTGAAAACATTATGGATGGATTCTGCCCTAAAACATTCAGAGCTCTGGGTCATCTCTATGAAGAGGAGGAGAGGGATTCTGCGACTGGTATAGGGCCTGCGTCCCCGCCATGGTCGAGATCCTTACAATCTTCTCTGACCTTCATGGGGTTAGCGAGGCGTGCTGAACCTAAGGAGCGAACTCCTTCATTGTTTTCCTGAGGTACGGCCTCAATATAATCACTGGCGTGAAAAAGAAAAACAATGATGAGTATCTGACCCAGTGTGCCATACCCTTGGGGCTAGGTAATCGCCCTCTTCGAAGTATGTCCTCAAGTAATTACCTGTGTTACAGCCTTGATTACAAAGCAGCAGGTTCCAAGTTGGAGGGCTTGAACCTGAGGTTCAAGCTGCCTGGAACAAAATAGGATGTTACTTGGATTCTCGTCGTGAGTGAGAGACGTTGAGGGAGACCCATAGGGTACGTCCCTCTTTTGGTCGAGTGTCACATTGGGAAAGACCTGTCTTTGGGATCAGGGGAAGATCTACAATGTAGAGCCACCAGTCCCGTAGAAGGTTGTATTACCCCGCTACGAGTAATAGGTTCAAACTCTATGCAGAGCAATGATTGGAGGAGATGCTCAATGGACAAGCAAAGGTCTTCTGTTACCTAAGCTTAAGAGCGTGATTCCTTTTGTTGGTAATTTCCGAGTGGATGACTAGAATAGCACTCTTTAGAAGAGGAAAAAACAGACTTCACTCAACTCTCACCACGGAGTATCTAGTCATAAAGGAAGTCCGTAATGGGTTCTCTAGAGCCGGAGACGTGCCATTGTATGTGACCTGTCTTTTCGAAAAGGCTAGACCGAAGCTTTATCGAGTCCCTTAATGAGACAAGTCCGTCTATAAGTCTGCATGGAAGTGGGGAGAAGCCATCTATTTCTTTCCCAAGAAAATTGCTTGCAAAAGGGAATCGAACAGGAGACAACAGTCCTTCTCCTGCAAAAAGTAGATCCCTGCTTGTCATTGATATTCATTCCGTTGTCTTCAGAGTCCCTGTGGTCTCTCTCCTTGAGAGCATCTTCATCAGCCTCTTGGCAGTTTTAAGATTCACGGTTTTGACTATTTACAAAGAGAAGCTTTTTGTGGCAGTTGCACTGTATTCTAAAGATACGCAAAGTCTAGGATTGTTATCAAGTGGAGGAGTACATCTTAATAGAATTTTTATTTGAACAATTCCTCTTCGCTTCTCACTATTTGTTAAAACTATTTACTGGGAACACAGTAATTCCTCATAACTTTTGAAAATCTTACCAAAGTATAATAATGCTTCAACATTCTAAATGTATAAAATACAAAACCAAGTTTATGAATTATATAATATAATATGATCACATCGGTAGGTACAAAGATTATTCCAATGCACAGTAAAACTTGTTCATATTAAGAATTGTATTTTTGTATTGTTTTATAACTGACTCTTTATTTTCCAGGTACTAAACAGACTCCGCATTATGTCCGGTGGTTCTGACGATCAGGAATTGCAAGATGTTGCCGGTACTGTTTATGGTGAGTCTTCTAAATCTGCACGAGCAAATGTCTTCGCCATGTACAGATATTTTAGTAACAAACAAGTGTTTTTAAACATCTGACTTACCTGGTAGTTATATATATAGCTTAGTCCCTGATGTCACGGCAGGATTTCAAAACTCGCGGCAATCGCCGATTGGGTAGCCAGGTGTACCACCAGTGCGCCCTCTACCCAGGTACCTGGAACCATTCCAACTATTCCTCAGATCTTCCCTGCCGCCTCACCGGTAACATCGTTGGAATTTCGCTCGCTTTCGCATGTGTTAATTGCAGTTATTTTGGTGAAGTACACTTTGGCTTTCGCTCGTTTTGGGTTTGTTTTTTGGTATTTTCTTGGCCCCGATTAGATTTTGTTGTTTTGATCTCTCTTTCGATTTTTTCATAATGTCTGACTCTTCTTCGAGTATTAGAAGGTGTGTGAGAGGTTGTAAGACCTGGCTTGCTAAAGCCTCTGTTGATATCCACTCCATTTGTGTGAAATCTAGAGGTAAATGTTGTGAGTTGGATGATCGTTATGATGAATGTGTAATTTTGACTGAGAGTAAGTACTTGGAGTTTGACCACTACACTCGTAAGCTTGAAAGGGATAGGATCAGGAGAAGTCCTTCTAGGGATTGTTCCCCTCCCCGTGTTAACGAACCTATTTATCCTTCCCCTGTAGGGGTAGTTCCAGATCCCACTACTGTTAAACCTAATGAATCAACTTTGAAGGACTTGATGGTGGCTGTTCAAGCCCTGGGTGAGAGAGTGGAGTCCCTCGCAGCGGACAGGACTAAATTATGGTCCGATGTGAAGGAGTTAAAGAGTGCAAGTGTCAGTGCTAAAGGGTCAGTGAAATTAATCAGTGCAGTGGAGGGTGCGGCTGCTCGGACTTGTCGTTCTCCTAGCCCTAGACATCTTCCAAGCTCCCCAACCCCTGGGAGAAGGAATGCCGACGGGCGAAGGGAGGCGAGAGGCGTTAGCTCCCGAGCAGTCGTCCCCTCGAGCCCACCTGTTGACGCTTCCCAGGACCCTCGCCCTCGCCATGGGAAAGGCGAAGTAAAAGTGTTTTCTTCTTCGTCGGATGACGCAGCGCCCAGGCGGGGCTGGCGTCTTGCATCGAGACCTCTCAAGAGGAAAATTTCCGCTGTTGAGCAGCGTCGTGTTATGACGCCTCAGGCGCCAGGTTGCAGCCATTGGAGCAGTCCGGAGTGTTTTCCTTCCTGCTCCGAGGAAAGTTCTCCTGCCAAGTAGCCATCTACTTTGGTAGGAGATAAAAGGAAGTTGGAAGATGTCAGGCGGCCATCCCTATCGGTTGGAAATATACAGTTGTCGGAGGCTGGCATGACCTCTGTACATGCTCCTCCTCCCCCTTCGGATTGGTACTCGTCTCCTGAACGTTCTGCGGTTTCCTTGAGCGACGTGGAGGGAGAACTTGTTGAGGAAGCAGCGTCCCCTGTTTGTCCATAGCAAGTTGCTCTGAACTTAAGTGTACTGCAAGATATGCAGCAGAAACTCTCCTCCCTCATGAAGGTCTACCAGCCCACAGACAAGAAAAGAGTTGCTCGCCAAGACGCCGAGCGTCAAGAATCTTCACGCCTTGACGCCAAGCGTCAGAAAGCTAAGCGTCGAGAGGTTGGACATCATGCCAAGCGTCGGTAAGCTGGAAGTCATGACGCCGAGTGTCAAGTTGGACGTCAGGACGCTGAGCGTCAAAACCTCGGACGTCATGAAACCGAACGTCGAGATCGCTGATGTCATGGCTCCTAGCGTCAACTTTAGGAACAACCTGACGCCAGGCGTCATGATATTGGACGCCATGACGCCAGAAGTTATGATGAAAAGGAGTTGACTCCAAGGAAGCAGGACATCTCTACTTCGATACGAGACCTGTCAGAAGAAGGGAACGATGACTGTCACCTCTCCCCTAGTTATCCCTTAGAGGGGGTGTCGGAAGAAGAGGACCCGAAGAACCAACATTCGTCGGCGGACTTAAAAAGACTCATGAGAGTTTTTTCTGAAGTTTTTCCTGAAAACTTTGTTCCTGCTGTTCCTCGTTCCCCGCCTTCAGAGTTTACGCTCGGGAAGACATCGAAGGAGTCCCATTTTATGAAGATGGTGTTGTCTCGCTCATCTAAGAGGGCCTTATAGATGATGGGGGACTGGATGCAATCTAAGAAGGACCAGGGAAAAACTATTTTTTTTTTTCCCCTGGCCAGATTGGCATCCAGATCAAGCGTTTGGTACGAGACTGGAGAAGCTCTCGGCCTGGGAGTCCCGGCCTCAGTTCAAGGGGACATCTCAAGTCTGGTGGACGCCCATCGTCGGACGGTCATGAGGAGAACTAATGTGTTTTGGTCGACTTCGGAGTTGGATCACCTTCTCAAAGGCATTTTCAGAGCCTTCGAGGTGTTTAATTTCCTCGACTGGACTCTGGGAGCCTTGGGGAAAAAGGTGTATTCATTGAAGGATGTGGACACAAAAGGCCTCGTCCACATTATGTCTTGTATGGACAAGGCTTTGAGAGACGGGTCCAACGAGTTAGCGGCTCTTTTCTCGACGGGTATTCTTAAGAAAAGAGCCCAAATGTGCGCTTTTCTGGCAAATGGGGTCATACCCATGCAGAAGTCGGAGTTACTGTATGCACCTCTTTCTTCACTCCTTTTCCCGCAAGAATTGGTCAGAGAAGTCTCTTCCGCATTAGCCCAAAAGGCCACACAGGATTTAGTGTCTAAGACAGCAAGGAAGGTTCTGCCTACATCCTTCTCGAGTTGCAAGCCCAAGGAGGAAGCACCATCCCATCAGTTTTCTCAGCCCTTTCGGGGGAAAACATTCAGCAGGGGTAGTACCAGACCCGAGGGAAGGAGAGCGAAGAGGAGAGGCTCGAGACCAGGGCGAAGCAGGGTCTGACTGCATTCGCCTTCAGACAGTGGTAGGAGCCAGACTAACCAACTTCTGGCAAGTATGGGAGAAGAGAGGAGCAGACCTTTTGTCCATCCAGTTACTCAAGGAGGGATACAAAATCCCATTCCTAGGAAAACCTCCTTTAGTAGTAACTCCGATAGACCTCTCGGCCAGATTCAGAGAAGAATAAAAAATTCAGGTGATGCAACAGCAAATGTCGCTCTTATTAGAGAAGGTGGCAATAGAGAGGGTGCGAGATTTAGGGTCACCAGGATTTTACAACCGCTTGTTCCTGGTTCCCAAGAACTCGGGGGGATGGAGACCAGTCCTGGATGTGAGTGCACTCAACGTCTTTGTACGGAAGACAAAGTTCACTATGGAAACAACGAAATCAGGCCTAGCAGCAGTCAGGAAGGACAACTGGATGGTCTCGTTAGACCTTCAGGATGCGTATTTTCACATCCCCATCCATCCGGACTTCAAGAAATACCTGAGGTTCATGTACAAGGAGGAGGTATTCCAGTTTCAGGCTCTTTGTTTCGGCCTAAGCACCACGCCTCTAATCTTTACAAAGTTAATGTCAAATGTAGCGTGAATGCTGCATTCAAGAGGTATCAGAGCCTCTCCGTATCTGGACGACTGGCTCCTCAGAGCTTATTCCTATGATCGCTGCCTGGAGGATCTGCAGATGACGTTGAATTTATCAGAACTGGGTCTTCTGATAAACAGGGACAAATCACAACTGACACCATCCCAAGAGATTCTGTACTTGGGGATGGAGATTCGGAGTCGAGCTTTTCGGGCTTTTCCGTCTGCCTCAAGGACGGAACAAGCCCTGGTGAAACTTCATTGCTTTCTAGGGAAGCGAAAGTGTTCTGTGAGGGATTGGATGAGTCTACTGGGGACCCTTTCCTCGGAGCAGTTTGTCTCCCTGGGAAGACTGAATCTTTTCCCTCTTCAGTTCCACCTCAATCTACATTGGAACAAGGGAATGGAGCTGGAGACAAAGTGTATCCCCATTTCAGAATCCACAAAGTGATGCCTTCAGTGCTGGAATGACCCCGTCAAGCTTCAAGAGGGTCTTTCTCTAGAACAGAGGAACCCAGACATTGTGTTGTGTTCCGACGCCTCGGACTCGGGGTGGGGAGCAACACCGGGAAAGTTGGAGATCTCGGGTTCCTGGACGAAAGAACAGGAGATCCTCCACATAAACCAGTAGGAGCTGTTGGCAGTCCTGTTAGCCCTCAAAGGATTTGAAGAGTCAGTCCTCAACAGAGTGGTACAGGTCAACTCCAACAATACTACGGCGTTGGCCTACATAGACAAGCAAGGTGGAACCCACTCGAGGTCTCTTTACAAGACTGCGAGAGAGCTCCTTTACTGGTCAAGAGAAAGGAATGTAACCCTAGTCACAAGATTTATTCAAGGGGAAAGAAACGTGATGGCAGACAGTCTGAGCAGAAAGGGTCAAGTCTTGTCTACAGAATGGACTCTTCATCGGGAAGTCTCCAAGAACCTGTGGCAGATGTGGGGTCGTCCTTGCATAGACCTGTTTGCAACTACGAAGACGAAGAGGCTGGAGACTTACTGTTCCCCAGTGCCAGATCCCGAAGCAGTTCACATCGACACTTTCCTCATGAACTGGTCCCACCTAGACGTGTATGCTTTTCCACCTTTCAAGATTGTGCACAAAGTGATTCAAAAAGTCATGTCGCACGAGGGAACCAGAATGACTCTAGTGGCCCCCTTTTGGCCCACAAGAGAGTGGTTCACAGAAGTACTGGAATGGATGGTGGACGCACCAAGAAGCCTCCTTTTGAAAGTAGATCTACTCAAACAACCCCACATGGAAAGGTACCATCAAAACCTCCAAGCTCTACATCTAACTGCCTTCAGACTATCGAAAAACTCACGAGAGCTAGAAGTTTTTCGAAGGAAGCAGCCCGTGCGATTGCGAGAGCAAGGAGATCTTACACCATCAAGGTTTATCAATCCAAGTGGGAGGTTTTTAGAGAATGGTGCAGAGATAACTCTGTTTCCTCTTCCAGTACCTCTATGACTCGGATAGCTGACTTCCTTCTGTACCTTAGAAGGCGGCGAAAGTTTTCGACCTCAACCATCAAGGGATACAGGCGCATGTTAGCGGCTGTCTTCAGACATAGGAATTTGGATTTGTCCAATAATAAAGATCTCCAGGAACTTCTCAAATCCTTTGAAACTACTAAGGAAAGACATCAGGAATCTCCAGCTTGGAATCTAGACATAGTCCTGAAGTTCCTAATGAGTAGCAGGTTTGAACCTTTACAGTCAGCCTCGTTAAAGGACCTCACCATGAAGACTCTTTTTGGTAAGTTTGGCGACAGCAAAAAGGGTTAGTGAAATTCATGCCTTCAACAAAAATGTAGGCTTTAGAGATAACAAGGCTATCTGCTCCTTACAGCTAGGTTTTCTTGCTAAGAACGAACGCCCTTCACAACCCTGACCCAAGGCTTTTGAGATTCCGAACCTTTCGGATTTGGTTGGAGAGGAGTTAGAGAAGGTCATGTGTCCAGTAAGAGCCCTAAAGTTCTACCAGGAAAGAACTAATGATGACTCTTGTAGCTCCACTATGGCTTCAAGCAGAGTGGTTTCCAGACCTCTGAAAACTTCTAGTAGATCTACCAAGAGAACTCCTTCCACGGCCAGATATACTCAAACAACCACTTACGAACATCTTCCACAAGGCCTTGCAGTCGCTTCGACTTCACACGTGGAGGCTATCCAGCATCTCCTCTCTCAGAAGGAGTTTTCACGACTAGTTGCATAGGGAATGTCTGGATACATGCGTAGGTCCTCAGCCTTGGTCTACCAGGCTAAATGGAGTCTTCTGTGGTTGGTGTCGTGGACGGAATATCTCTCCACTCGATGCCACTATTCCAGTAATAGCGGAGTTCCTTGAATACCTTCTGGAGGGAAGACTCCCTTCAGTCTCGACGGGGAAAGGCTATCACTTAGCCTTAAGCCTTGCCCTTGAGCTGAATTGCCCTCAGTCAGAGATTAGGCCTCTTCTTTGGAACATGGTTTGTGTCTTGAGATCCCTGAAAGGACCTCCTTACAAACCATTACGCCATGCAACTGACCAAAATCTCACTTCGAAGACGGCTTTCCTGCTCGCTTTAGCCTCAGCCAAGAGAGTCAGTGAACTTCATGGCCTCTCGTATGACATTGCTGGACCATAGATTCGGGCCCTTTCAGATTGTGAGTCTTCGTTCTGTAACCAATGACCCAGATCAATTGTTACTGTGCCTAGTGAGGAGTTTGAGATACTATCTTAATTGCACTACAGCAACACGGCTCAGACTAACACCTCCGTTTGTTAGTTCAGGTAGAATAAAAAGGTGGATCACAAAGAACACAGTGTCCTCCTGGATTCGCCAAGTCATCGAAAGAGTCTTGGCCCCGGATCCTTCTCAGGCTCATCGACTTAGAGCCCTTAATGTCAGGGGAATCAGTACTTCCCTGGCATTCAAGCGCAACTTTTCCGTGTTGCAAGTTCTCCAAACGGTCATATGAAAGAGACAGACCACCTTCACAGCCCATTACTTAAAAGACGTGACCCACAGGAGACTTGATACGTTTACTATCAGTCCCGTGGTGGTTGCTCAACAAGTGGTTTGAGATACAGTACCTCAGGCTCCCGGATGGACAAGTAGCAGTTGGTTGAGGGCATTGGTTACCCTGGTTAAGACTGGGATGAATGAGAAGAATGTCTGGCTTTCCTTTCTTCATCTTCCCCTCCCTTGGGGTACAACACCATGGGTCCCTCTGCTAGCTGGCTTCAACCTCTGCTGGTAATTACCACTTCCCTTGTTTATTATTATTATTATTATTACCAGCCAAGCTACAACCCTAGTTGGAAAAGCAAGATGCTATAAGCCCAAGGGCTCCAATAGGGAAAAATAGCCCAGTGAGGAAAGGAAATAAGGAAATAAATAAATAATGAGAACAAATTAACAATAAATCATTCTAAAAACAGTAACAATGTCAAAACAGATATGTCATATATAAACTCTAAAAAGACTTATGTCAGCATAAAAATATTTGCTGCAACTTTGAACTTTTGAAGTTCTCCTGATTCAACTACTGTATCTGATTAGGAAGATCATTCCACAACTTGGTCACAGCTGGAATAAAACTTCTAGAATACTGTGTAGTATGGAGCCTCATGATGGCTATCAGAATTAACTGCCTGCCTAGTATTACGAACAGGATGGAATTTATATGCAACATGCATAATGAACTAATTGAATGACTGTGCCAAAGATTAATTTCTAGATCAGGGATAAGAAATTTAATAGACAGTAAGTTTCTGTCCAACAAATTAAGATGAGAATCAGCAGCTGAAGACCAGACAGGAGAACAATACTCAAAACAAGGTAGAATGAAAGAATTAAAACACTTGTTCAGAATAGATTGATCACCAAAAATCTTGAAAGACTTTCTCAATAAGCCAATTTTTTGTGCAATGGAAGAAGACACAGACCTAATGTGTTTCTCAAAAGTAAATTTACTGTCAAGAATCACACCTGAAATTTTAAAAGTCATACAGACTTAGAAACATTATCAATTCTGAGATCCGGATGTTGAGCCACTGTCCTTGACCTACTTACAATCATTGAGTTTTGTTAAGATTCAACTTCATACCCCATAATTTGCACCATTCACTAATTTTAGCCTAGTATAAGTTATAAGATTGTTATACTGTCCATGTCCCCATTGCTTTTTGAAAGGGAGCAATGGGATACGTCTGGTTTTCCTATATAAACTCAAAAACGTTCATACAAACAACCTCTATTACACGGCATTGCACAGGCCATGAACACTGTATACTAACTTTGTATATTTTAGTGAGGTGTCAAAGTTTTCCCTAGACCAGTCATATACTATACTAGGTAAAACCAGGTCAATGTCCATGCCAGATCTAGGAATTCCACCCAACTAAGAGTTAGTCGTCCACATAAATAACAGTAGGTTTGTTAGTATGGGAACAAATGAAAAATTTGGAGATGATTTGTATTTATCCCTATCTAATACAAACCTAGAGGTATTTATATAAATTTGCCTGCCATCACCTATCCCCCAAAAATCCTGCCTGCAATAAAAAGTTATGTCTCACCGCTGTGAGAGTACAGGGGGTCCTTGGGTTACGACATTGATCCGTTCTTAAGACGCGGTGTAACCCGAATTTCAGTGTAAGTCGGAACACTATAAATAGATTACTCTATATGTACTGTATTGTACTGTAAAGTATTGTACTATAATAAAATGTATCAAATGACATAAAAACAGTACTAGAAAAAGAGAAAACAATTCCTTACCACATGATTCAAAGTAAATATTAATAAAAAAAGAGAACAATTCCTTACCTTATTCCTATGGTTGGCTTACACACTGGAAGGGATGTTGCAAGGGATGGAGAGACAGGTTTATTGTGGAGAGGAAGTTGCAGAAGATGCTGGAGAATCTGGGGCAGGTGAGTCAGGATTCTCTGGAAGTGAGACAAAGATGCTGGAGAAGCTGGGGCAGGTGAGTCAGGATTCTCTGGAAGTGAGACAAAAGATGCTGGAGAAGCTGGGGCAGGTGAGTCTGGAGGTGAGGCAGAACTTACAGAAGGTAGTGGAGAAGCAATAGAGGCAGCTGAGGTTGATGGTGGAGGCTCTGTAGCAATAGAGGCAGCCGAGGTAGACGGTAGAGGTTCTGTAGCAATAGAGGCAGCTGAGGTAGAAGGTAGAGGCTCTGTTGCTGGCAAATCTGGAGTAGTAGAGGCAGCTGATGTAAAGGGTGCAGGTCTCTCTACTTTCTTCGTTGGCGTTTCACCGTTTTTGAACTGCTTGATAATATCTAATTTCACTTCCATAGTGATGGTCTTTCTTTTCTTTGATACACTACCATCAGAAGAATCTGCCTTAAGCTTTGGAGCCATAATTAAGGGCAAAAAGTTAAAAAAAACGAGAGAGAGAACAGGTAAACACAACCAAAATGGCGTATCACTGGAACTGAGAGACGCCGTCTTCCTCGCCCGCAACCACCACAGAGCATATTCATCCGCTGCGCGCTAGAAACTAGTTCGCAATTATTTACGTCGCTTAGACGCTAATGATGTAAGACGGAATGACGCTTAATATTATTTATTATATTTTTATAGGGCGCATTCGTAACCTCGAAACAGCGTAAGTTGGGACCGCTGTAACCCGAAAACCCCTGTATATATATAGAGGCGGCTTGGTACCCCCCAACCTATCCGCTCAAGCGGTTAGGTAGGGTTGCCAAGCAATTAAAGTCTAATGGCTACCTCCAGTTGCCGCTGAAAGAATATCCATATAAATAACTCCAAGTTTGTATTAGTTAGGGAAAAATACAATTTTAAATATTTAACTTAGCCGGTGAATATATAATAGCTGCTGCTCCGGCGGCTCGACAGAAAAACACACAAAAACTCGCGAGCGATCGCTATGAAGGTTGCGGGTGTGCCCACCAGCGCCAACTATCGGCCAGATACCGCATATGCATGTAAACAAGCCTCAATTCTTCTCTGTCGGTCTGATCGACAAGACGTACCATTACTCGCTGTTAACCTGGAGTTTTTCTACAGACTTGGTGAAGTACTTCATTTTGGTTTGAGCTTTCGCAGTGCAGGTGTTTTATCCTCAACTTAAACTCTTGAACTCTTTTTTGGACAGATTTAATTGTTGATGACTTTGGATTGTTTTTTTGGACTTTCTTTGACTTTTTCAAAATGGCTGACCCTTCTCAAATTCCTAGATTTCGTAAGTGTAATGCTAGGGATTGCAATAGGCGTCTTCCAAAGGCCTCTCTCGACCCACATACTGTGTGTTCTAATTGTCGGGGTAAAACCTGTCAATTAGGAGATCGGTGTGAGGAGTGCGTGGGCCTTTCGGAATTCGATTGGCTTGAATATGACAAGTATTCTCGTAAGCTAGAGAGAGATAGGGTGAGGAGAAGTTCCTCTAGATCGGTAGATTTTTCCTCTCCCCATGCCCCTGAACCTAATCCTTCCCGTGTAGTAGTTGTGCCTGAACCCTCTACTAGCACTCAGGAACCATCAATGCGGGATATGTTATGTACCATTCATGCTTTGGGCGAAAGAGTTGAGTCGTTAGCTACAGATCGTAATCAACTCATGGCTGACGTTAAGTGTTAAAGTGTCAGAGTGCCACAATGGAAAATCGTGGGAAAGTGATTAGTGCGCAAAGTGTTATCAGTGTTGCGACCGAGGGTTCGTCTGTTCGTGCCTGTCGTTCGCCTAGTCCGGGACCTCTTGCAAGCTCCCAAGCCCAGGGGAGAAGTAATGTCGTACGACTTATGGGTTCGAGAGGCCTTGATCAGCGAACAGACGTTCCCTCTATGGTTTCAGGCGTGTCTCATCAAGACCGCCCCTACCATAAGACGAGAGAGACCATTTTCTCCTCGTCATCCGAAGGCTTTTCGCGTAAGAAACCGTGGAGCAAGGTTTCAAGGCCCTTAAAGCGAAAGTCGGTCCCTTCAGGACAGGTCCAGCGTCCTGGTTGTAGCCATTGGGACAGCTCTGACCCTTTGCAGTCATCGGAAGACTGCTCGCCGCCTAAGCAGAAACGTAACACAGGCTCCGAGAGTTTTGGTGTAGGCAAGGTTTTGCAGTCACAGACGTTACCCTCGTCTCTTACCGCACCCATTCCCGTTGATCCTAAATGGGTTGTACTGCAAGACATGCAGATCAAGCTCGCCTCCCTTATGGAAGACTATTCTGCTGAAAAGGTTCACGATGATCCTCGCCGCTTAGCTGATCGAGATCCTGGCCATCAGCCGCCGAAACGAGCCTTTACTCGTCCTGTTGACGTTGGCGTTACTAAGTCACGTCAGTCACGTTTTGTAGAGCCTCACTCGATGCAGTCCCGTGTTGACTTTCAGCCGCATGTGGACGTTCAGCCGCTTCCTTATGCTCTTGTTGACGTTCAGGACGTTCGCCAAGCAGCAGAGTTGACTTGTTTTGACGCTGAGCGTCAAGCACCGCAGTCAAGAGTTGTTTTGACTGCTCAGTCTAGGCAGTCAAGGCAGTCTCGAGTTGACGTCGAGCGTCCTCCCGCTCCTGTTGTTGTTGACAGTCAGGCTGTTAAGCAGTTACATGACGTAGCGTCCTGGACTGCTACCGATGCACCAGTGCGTGTGGACTCTGCGTCTCAAGCATTGCCACCAAGGCAGGTCTCCCCTTTGCTTGTTACTCAGCAGTTGTCGGACGAAGATCCTTCAGATGAGGACGTTGCTGATCCTCATCACGATGATCATCCTTCAGATGTAGACGAACCTAAGACGGTTCCCCCTTTGATGGACTTTAAGAAGATCATGTTGATCTTCAAGGATCTTTTTCCCAATCACTTTGTTACCGTTGCTCCTCGTTCGCCACCGTCTGAGTTTGCTCTAGGCTTACCTGCTACCCAGCCAGCCTTTACTAAGCTAGTGCTTTCTCGCTCTTCCAAGAGGGCTTTACGACTTTTAGGCGACTGGTTGGATACCAGGAGGAGTTTGGGGAAGACGGCCTTTGCCTTCCCTCCTTCTAAGCTTGCTTCTAGATCGAGCGTCTGGTATGCCACGGGAGAAGTTCTCGGCTTGGGAGTCCCTGCCTCTGCCCAGGGTGACTTCTCAAGCCTCATAGACTCTCCCCGCCGCCTGGCCATGAGACGCTCGAAGATTAGTTGGTCCTCCTCGGTTCTTGACCATCTGCTTAAAGGCGTATACAGGGCCTTTGAAGTATTCAACTTTCTTGACTGGTCATTAGGAGCTTTAAGTAGGAAAATCTCGTCTGCTGACCGAGATGTTTCCTTACTTATCATGTCATGTATGGATAAAGCCATCCGCGATGGTTCCAATGAGCTCCCCTCCACCTTTACGTCGGGAGTCTTAAAGAAGCGAGATACCCTTTGCTCTTTTCTTTCGCCAGGAGTTACTCCCTGTCAGAGATCAGAACTGCTCTTTGCTCCCTTATCAGCGTCCTTGTTTCCGCAACAACTGGTTAAGGATATAGCTTCTTCGCTTGTGCAGAAGGACACCCATGACTTGATGGCGTCCTCTGCTCGCAAAGGGACTCCTTCTACATCCTTTGCTGTAAGACCCAGGATCGAGACTCCGGCATCCAGATTTATCCCGCCCTTTCGTGGCAGAGCTCCCAGCAGGGGAAGCGCTCGTGCCGAGGGAAAGAGAGGTAAGAAGAGAGGAGCCAAGTCCTCATGTGGCAGAGTCTGACTGCCCACAGCCTCAGACAGCGGTAGGAGCCAGATTGAAGAGCTTCTGGCAGGCCTGGGAGAAGAGGGGCGCAGACCAAGAGTCTGTTCGGTTGCTCAGAGAGGGGTACAAAATTCCGTTTGTACGCAAACCTCCTCTAGTGACAACTCCCATAGACCTCTCTCCCAGGTACCGAGAGGAGTCAAAGAGACAAGCCCTAAACCAAGAAGTGTCTCTGTTGCTAGAGAAGGGAGCGGTGGTGAAAGTCTCAGACCTTCAATCACCGGGGTTTTACAACCGTCTCTTCCTAGTCCCAAAGAATACAGGAGGTTGGAGACCGGTGCTAGACGTCAGTGCGCTCAACGTTTTTGTTACGAAAACAAAGTTCACCATGGAGACCACGAAGTCCGTCTTAGCAGCGGTCAGAAAGGGAGACTGGATGGTCTCTCTCGACCTACGAGATGCGTACTTCCACATTCCTATACACCCGGATTCCCAACCGTTTCTGAGGTTTGTTTTCAGGAATGTGGTATACCAGTTTCGGGCCCTGTGCTTTGGCCTCAGTCCTGCTCCTCTCGTATTTACGAGGCTCATGAGGAATGTGGCAAAATTCCTCCATTTATCGGGAATCCGAGCCTCCCTGTACTTGGACGACTGGCTTCTCAGGGCATCGTCCAGTCATCGCTGTCTGCAGGATCTTCATTGGACGTTGGGTCTGACCAAGGAATTGGGACTTTTGGTCAACCTAGAAAAGTCCCAACTGATCCCATCCCAGACTATTCTATATTTAGGGATGGAGATTCGCAGTCCAGTTTTTCGGGCTTTTCCGTCTGCCACCCGAATAGAACAAGCCCTGCTCAAAGTCCAACTAATGCTGAAGAGAGAACGGTGTTCAGTCAGGAATTGGATGAGTCTCGTAGGGACCCTATCATCCCTGGAGCAGTTTGTATCGCTAGGAAGACTACACCTTCGGCCTCTCCAGTTCCATCTAGCCTTTCACTGGAACAAGGACAAGACGTTAGAGACGGTATCAATCCCGGTCTCCGAACCAGTAAAGGCATGCCTGAAATGGTGGAACAGCAATATCAGTCTGAGAGAGGGACTATCCCTAGCAGTCAAGAACCCAAACCACGTGTTGTTCTCAGATGCGTCGGATTTGGGTTGGGGTGCGACCCTGGACGGTCGGGAATGCTCAGGTCTGTGGACCTCAAGTCAGAAGAGCATGCACATCAACGGCAAGGAGCTATTGGCAGTCCACTTGGCCTTGATGAAATTCGAAAGTCTCCTTCGAAACAAAGTGGTAGAGGTCAACTCCGACAATACCACAGCTTTGGCGTACATCTCCAAGCAAGGAGGCACACACTCCCTCACGCTGTACGAGATCGCAAGGGACCTGCTCATTTGGTCAAAAAATCGAGGCATCTCCCTGTTAACGAGATTTATCCAGGGGGACTTGAACGTCTTGGCAGACTGTCTCAGTCGGAGGGGTCAGGTGATTCCCACGGAATGGACCCTCCACAAGGACGTGTGCAAGAGTCTTTGGGCGGCTTGGGGTCAACCCACCATAGACCTCTTTGCCACCTCGATGACCAAGAGGCTTCCAATCTATTGCTCTCCAGTCCCAGATCCAGAAGCAATACACATAGACGCATTTCTACTGGATTGGTCTCATCTGGACTTATATGCATTCCCACCATTCAAGATTGTCAACAAGGTACTGCAGAAGTTCGCCTCTCACGAAGGGACAAGGTTGACGTTGGTTGCTCCCCTCTGGCCCGCGAGAGAGTGGTTCACCGAGGTACTTCAATGGCTGGTAGTCTTTCCAAGAAGTCTTCCTCTAAGGGTAGATCTATTACGCCAGCCCCACGTAAAGAATGTTCATCAAAGCCTCCCCGCTCTTCGTCTGACTGCCTTCAGACTATCGAGAGACTCTCAAGAGCTCGAGGCTTTTCGAAGGAGGCAGCCAGTGCGATTGCAAGAGCGAGGAGAGCTTCTACCATTAGAGTATACCAGTCGAAGTGGGAAGTCTTTCGAGACTGGTGCAAGTCAGCATCTGTGTCCTCGTCCAGTACCTCTGTAGCCCAAATCGCAGATTTTCTTTTACATCTGAGAAATATTCGCTCCCTCTCAGCTCCCACGATTAAGGGCTACAGGAGCATGTTGGCTTCGGTCTTTCGTCATAGAGGCTTAGATCTTTCCAACAATAAAGATCTCCAAGATCTCCTTAAGTCTTTCGAAACCTCTAAGGAACGTCGTTTGGCGACTCCTGGATGGAACTTAGACGTGGTCCTAAGGTTCCTCATGTCAGACAGGTTTGAGCCATTACATTCAGCCTCCCTGAAGGATCTCACCCTCAAGACGCTTTTCCTAGTGTGCTTGGCTTCGGCAAAAAGGGTCAGTGAACTTCATGCCTTCAGTAAGAACATCGGCTTTTCTACAGAAAAAGCCACATGTTCACTTCAGCTTGGTTTCCTGGCCAAAAATGAACTGCCTTCTCGTCCTTGGCCTAAATCTTTTGATATACCTTGCTTATCAGAGATCGTAGGCAACGAACTTGAAAGAGTGCCATGTCCAGTTAGAGCTCTTAAGTTCTACTTAGCCCGTACTAAGTCCTTACGAGGTGGCTCTGAGGCATTATGGTGCTCAGTTAAGAAACCATCATTACCTATGTCAAAGAATGCTTTGTCATATTTTATCAGATTTTTAATACGAGAGGCTCATTCTCACTTGAATGAGAAAGACCGATGTTTGCTTAAGGTTAAGACGCACGAAATAAGAGCTATAGCAACCTCCGTGGCCTTTAAGCAAAATAGATCTCTGCAAAGTATTATAGACGCGACCTTTTGGAGAAGCAAGTCGGTATTCGCGTCATTTTACTTAAAAGATGTCCAGACTCTTTACGAGGACTGCTACACACTGGGTCCATTCGTTGCAGCGAGTGCAGTAGTGGGTGAGGGTTCTACCACTACATTACCCTAATTCCAATATCCTTTTAATCTGTCTCTTGAAATGTTTTTAATCTTTTTTTTGGGTTGTACGGAAGGCTAAGAAGCCTTTCGCATCCTGGTTGATTTGGCGGGTGGTCAAAGTCATTTCTTGAGAGCGCCCAGATTAGGGGTTTGATGAGGTCCTGTTGTATGGGTTGCAGCCCTTGATACTTCAGCTCCTGGGAGTCTTTCAGCATCCTAAGAGGATCGCTGGGCTTCGTGAGGAAGACAGACTAACAAGGCAGAGTAATCGTCTAAGTCATCTTCCTTACCAGGTACCTATATATATTTGGGTTTTGTTATGTTATAACTGTCAAAAACTCTAAGCATATACGCTGTAAACTTAATTAGCTCTGATCTCTACCCACCACCATGGGTGTGAATCAGCTATTATATATTCACCGGCTAAGTTAAATATTTAAAAATGATATTTTAATTATAAAATAAATTTTTGAATATACTTACCCGGTGAATATATAAATTAAAGGCCCTCCCTTCCTCCCCAATAGAGACGCAGCGGGATGAGAAGAATTGAGGCTTGTTTACATGCATATGTGGTATCTGGCCGATAGTTGGCGCTGGTGGGCACACCCGCAACCTTCATAGCGATCGCTCGCGAGTTTTTGTGTGTTTTTCTGTCGAGCCGCCGGAGCAGCAGCTATTATATATTCACCGGGTAAGTATATTCAAAAATTTATTTTATAATTAAAATATCATATTATCTGAATTTGTCATGTTTCACTCTTCAAAATGTAATTTTTTCTGTTTGAAGAAATTGTTTAAATGTTTTTTGTTCCTACACGAATGTGAACCATCGTCTTTAATAGGGGTATGCTGTCAGCGAAGCTTGAAAATTGATTACAGTGAACCCTCGTTTATCGCGGTAGATAGGTTCCAGTCGCGGCCGCGATAGGTGAAAATCCGCGAAGTAGTGACACCATATTTACCTATTTATTCAACATGTATATTCAGACTTTTAAAACCTTCCCTTGTACGTAGTACTGTTAACAAACTACCCTTTAATGTACAGAACACTTAATGCATGTACTACAGTACCCTAAACTAAAACAGGCACAAATATTAAAGGTGATTTTATATCATGCATTTCCTAAACATGCTAAAAAGCACGATAAAAAATGGCAACCAATGTTTTGTTTACATTTATCTCTGATCATAATGTAGAAAAAACTGGAGGTAGAGCTTTGCTTATTACCCAGACATATTTCCCATACTTTTCCCTTAGAACTACATCACATCTTCCTACTTTAGATATATAGATATATATATATATATATATATATATATATATATATATATATATATATATGTATATATATATATATATATATATATATATATATATATATATATATATATATATGTGTGTGTATATATATATATATATATATATATTTATATGTATACACATATACATACCTACATATATACATAAATACATGCATACATATATATATATATATATTACTGTATATATATGGGTTATGGAAAAAATCCGCGAAGTGGTGAATCCGCGATGGTCGAACCGCGAAGTAGCGAGGGTTCACTGTATAGAAATTTATGTCTTGTTGTTGGTAGATACTGTCGGGTGTCAGGGAAGCTCCGCCCCTTGCCAGTTCACTGAGTAACCATTTTTAATGTTGGTGCAGGGAAATATATACATACTGTATATACTGTACTCTTGGTGTGACTAACTTGGCTGTATTAATTTTTATTTCAGATTGTAACGTAGAAACTACATGCCGGAGTTCGGTTGTATCCATGTGTATCGCCTCGCAGGTGTGGCATTTTCATGAATGAGATCAATCAGCTGGCCCTTGATTCTCTCCTTTTGGTACCTAGCAACTGAACTTTCTGTCTCCCTACTGCAATAGGATTACAAAGAAGGATGACAACTCCTACCTCTTGAGTGAGGCGGCCCTATTGGCTTCCCCTGCAAAGACAGATAGTCCCCGTCCTTTTCTTCAGGATGAGCCCAATATTGTATTTACATACGACAGCCCTACTTAAGACGATGCCTCAAAGACACTGGGGCCTTCCTTAGGTCTCCAGGTTTAAGTCTTCTTCTTATGCTGTTCTGTCTTTCCCTTCTGTCCATGCAGAGAAAGCCATTAACCTGACTTCCTACATCCAGCCTAATACCCCTGGAGGTGCAGTCGATCTACGATCCTACCCTTCAGTAGCTCTGTCGCTGCCAACTAAGGAATTCTCGATGATATCGTCTAGTAAGGGAAGGAAATGCTGAAGTGGTTGGAGGACTGTGACCAGTCATAGAATGGCATCGGACAGTTAAGGATGCCGACCTCAATTCAGCTGCATTACATTCAAGTAGATTGGTCCCAGAAAAATCAAAGCAATATGAACACTAGGCACTATCCCTTGATTGGGTTCTTGGCAAGGGGACCCAACAGCAAGATATTCTACCATTACTGTACTGCTGAGGAAAAGGTCAATTTAAGTGAGGGGTAACCAAAAGATTTTAGTAAGAAAAAGTATTTATTTCTTTAAAGAAAAGGCTACGGCTCAGACTTAGGCCACGCCTTTATATTGAGGGGAGTTAACATTTCCTCCTTTGATAGAATTTTCTCTCCTCATACAAATTTTTGAGCACTTTTGCCTTCAATCGGAAGTCAGAAACGTAGTTTGTGTACTACCAGGCCTGAGAGGAGCATCTTACGAACTGCTTTGTCAGTCATCAGACTGTGACTTGACCCTTGAGATGGTTTTTCTATTAGCCTTAGCCTCGGCGAAGAGTCAGCGAGCTACATGATCTTTCCTACGATATCGCCCATTCAAGGGGGTGGGGGCAGGTGACACTCAACTTCATGCAAAGACTCAAAATCCAGCTGTAGCAGATCCTAGCTTTGAGCCCTTCCAAATTTGAGAGTCTGTTCTGTAACTGTTTACCCAGATCATCTGTTACTATGCCCTGTAAGGGTGCTGAGGATGTATCTTAAACAAACCACAAGAGCTCACCCACAGGTTAACAGACTATTTGTCAGTATAGGCAAAGTCAAGAGGAGGATCACTAGGAACACAATCTCTGGCTGGATTCAACAGGTGATCTAGTGAGTCCTACGCTCGGACTCCACTCCTCTTAACTGTGGACCCAGAGCTCACGATGTCAGGGGTGTTAACACATCCCTGGTGTTCAAAAGGAACTACTCTGTGACGCAGGTTTTTCAGGAGGGTTTGTGGAAACGCCAAACAACCTTCTTCTTCTTCTTCTTTGTCTGCTTTTTTCCCACCTTCATGGCCCATTAATTACAAGACGTAATCCACAGGAACCTAGATACTTTTCCAATAGGTCCTGTGGTGGCTGCACAAAACTTGGTCCGAAACCCTTCTCTCCCTTGTAGGACAAGTAGCAGTCGGTTGAAGGCAGACGTTACCCGGTAGTAAGTTTAGAATGAATGTGCTAGTGACTGGCCTCTTCGTTTTTCATTCTCCTCTTTTTTGCGGTTTCAGCATCTTAGGAACTGCAGGGTTACCTCCGCTGACTGCAAAGGGGTACCATTGTCCCTTATGTAACCTGATACACTGTACAGTATATGCTTATATATTTGTTATGTCCCTAACCTGCATGCGAGGTGGAGTAAGGCATTGTCAAGGTTAAGTGCGGAGCTTAGCTCCAAGATTGCCCTTATCTGGTCAAGTCAAAATGCTAAGTTCATGCGCCATCCCACAGATTGCTCAGGCCATTATCTCTCACAATTTTGAGAGTTAGCGAGGCAACAGGGTGTCTCTAAGAAGCTTGTGCAAAGCACAGAGTTGCACCCTAGGACAGGAACCAGCCAGTTGGTTGAGAACTTCCACCCACCTAATGGTGAGTCTCCACTGTGAAGAGTGAAATGGTTTGTGTATAGTGTCGGAACAAATGACAAATTTGGAAATAATTTTTATTTTTCCTAACAACAGTATTCAAACTTTGAGCTCTTTACACATACTATGCTAGTCCCGCCATCACCTATCCCCCGAGAAGTCTTGCCTGCAATTCAAAATTGACATCATGTTCCCAGTGCGGGTGTAGTGGCTGGTCTAACCCCCCCCCCCCCCCCCCCCCCCGCTAACTTACAGTGGGTAGTTATACCTCATGTAAAGTCTTGTGGCTAGTTTCAGCTATCACCAAAATGCATCTCTGCTGTAAAGGGCTCAAGGTTTATATAATTAGGAAAAATACAAATTATTTCTAAATTTGTCATATACAGTATATTATGAGGTATAGTTTTTATCTTAAAATGTCCACTAATTACCTATAATTTTAAATAAACCTGTCATGGTGCAAAAAAGTGTAAGTTGAATATTCTATGAAGGATATAATATAAAGTAATGAAGCAAGCAAAGTTATTGATATGTTGTACATATACCAAAGGCACTCCCACCAATTTTTGGGGGGTAGCCGACAACAACAAGAAACAAAACAAAAAAGGGGACCTCTACTCTCTACGTTCCTCCAGCCTAACCAGGGACTCAGCCGAGTTCAGCTGGTACTGTTAGGGTGCCACAGCCCAACCTCCCACATTTCCACCACAGATGAAGCTTCATACTGCTGAGTCCCCTACTGCTGCTACCTCCGCCGTCATCTAAGGCACCGGAGGAAGCAGCAGGGCCTACCGGAACTGCGTCACAATCGCTCGCCATTCATTCCTATTTCTAGCACGCTCTCTTGCCTCTCTCACATCTATCCTCCTATCACCCAGAGCTTTCTTCACACCATCCATCCACCCAAACCTTGGCCTTCCTCTTGTACTTCTCCCATCAACTCTTGCATTCATCACCTTCTTTAGCAGACAGCCATTTTCCATTCTCTCAACATGGCCAAACCACCTCAACACATTCATATCCACTCTAGCCGCTAACTCATTTCTTACACCCGTTCTCACCCTCACCACTTCGTTCCTAACCCTATCTACTCGAGATACACCAGCCATACTCCTTAGACACTTCATCTCAAACACATTCAATTTCTGTCTCTCCATCACTTTCATTCCCCACAACTCCGATCCATACATCACAGTTGGTACAATCACTTTCTCATATAGAACTCTCTTTACATTCATGCCCAACCCTCTATTTTTCACTACTCCCTTAACTGCCCCCAACACTTTGCAACCTTCATTCACTCTCTGACGTACATCTGCTTCCACTCCACCATTTGCTGCAACAACAGACCCCAAGTACTTAAACTGATCCACCTCCTCAAGTAACTCTCCATTCAACATGACATTCAACCTTGCACCACCTTCCCTTCTCGTACATCTCATAACCTTACTCTTACCCACATTTACTCTCAACTTCCTTCTCTCACACACCCTTCCAAATTCTGTCACTAGTCGGTCAAGCTTCTCTTCTGTGTCTGCTACCAGTACAGTATCATCCGCAAACAACAACTGATTTACCTCCCATTCATGATCATTCTCGCCTACCAGTTTTAATCCTCGTCCAAGTACTCGAGCATTCACCTCTCTCACCACTCCATCAACATACAAGTTAAACAACCACGGCGACATCACACATCCCTGTCTCAGCCCCACTCTCACCGGAAACCAATCGCTCACTTCATTTCCTATTCTAACATATGCTTTACTACCTTTGTAGAAACTTTTCACTGCTTGCAACAACCTTCCACCAACTCCATATAACCTTATCACATTCCACATTGCTTCCCTATCAACTCTATCATATGCTTTCTCCAGATCCATAAACGCAACATACACCTCCTTACCTTTTGCTAAATATTTCTCGCATATCTGCCTAACTGTAAAAATCTGATTGATATGTTGTAAAGCAAGTAAAATCATATTTGTAGACAGACATTCACCCAATCTCTTGTTACTAATTTCTTTGTAAGTAAGTTTTGCCAACAATATACTTCATGCAGTGTACTGTGGGCATTGGTAAATGGTCACTGTGAGCCCTTAGTGACACCTAATTCATAGACTTCTACCTGATCTCCAATCTCTTTTAAACTTTCCTTCATAAGGCCAATGTTCACTTTATTAAATGCAATTCTGAATTTAGTTTCTAATGCATATCTAATGAGTCTGACAATCTTTTAATCGTCCATTTTCCTTCCCAACAGATGTGCTGCGTTTGATTAAGGATCCCGAGAAGGAGGCCACGCTCGAGGACTTGGAGGTCATCCGCGAAGAAGGAATCAAGGTCAAACCCCTATATATTGCAAAGTATCTGAATTTTTATTTAAAAATGAAAGTTGTTCCGTAACTGGAATACAAGCCGCGCTATTTAATAGGGGTATTACTTTCGGTGTAGCTAAAATGACGAGCCATTAATTTTTAACGAGGGTTTACTACCCACACCGCTAGTTAGCGGGGTTAGGGGAGGGTAACTTGCTGCCACCCCCCCCCCCCTCTTACACACCTGTGCTTGAGCTCACTTTGCTCTCGGCTCGGATGGTGGCCGGATGTGTCCGCTCTCATCCTCACCGTCATATTGGCAGCCATTTAATTACTTTTCTTTCTTTTTCTAGTTTCTGTGTATATGAAGTTGACCTCTGCGATCATGCGCACCTGCCCTGGTTTTCCCGACCGGCCCTGTGGAACGACGTTCATGTCGGCGGTCGAGACTGATCCTCACGCTCTTTGTCGTCCTTGTAGGGGCCAACGGTGTGATAGTATCAACAAATGTAGGGAGTGGTCTGCCTCCCAGTGGGAGAGGTTTTCGCGACGACGGAAGAAGTCCAAACGGGATATTTCTCCTTCGAAGGTTGCTTCGAAGGGAGAAAAACGCAAGGGCTCTTCTTCCGTTGCCCAAACCTCCTCTGAAGCTCCCACTCGATCGGTTTCTTTCGAGAGACCATCGAGTGGTAGCGTAGACCGATTTATTGTTAACCAACCTTGGGTCTCGAGAGATGACGTTGCTTCCCCTAGCGAAGCAGCTCTACCTCTCCCCCCGGGGGAGGATATGTCACTAACCTCTTTGTTTCAGTTTTGGCCCTCCTTGGGGCTTATGGGTTCGCCCTTCAAGGAGGTTTTGCTTAACTACATCCGATTGGGTGCTGCTGTCAAGCAATCGTCGTCACCGTCAGACGTTGATCCTCTGTCTCTTGTCAACGTTGTGGTGTCAGAGGTATCCAATGCGGTTTCACCCATCTCCCCTTCCACTCCAGTCTCTACGGTAGTTGACGGCTTAGTTTCTCCTGTTCCTGATCAACCTACGAGGGAGAAACTAAGTCCATCGTCAGTCTCTCCTGCTAGTGTTTCTTCCCCTCGGGGGGGGAGTTCACTTACAGAGATTCCTCTTTGGAGGACTGCTGAAGGTCAGCTTGCTAATCCGATCATCTGTCACTGCACCTGCATTGGTCCTGGACCTCTCTGCAGAGCGTTCGCCATCTCCTTCGGTGGAAGGTCGTCCTTTTAAAGGATACGTCGACGTACCACCCGACAGACCTGCCGACCTGCCATCGCTGTTCCTGCATGGGCCTAACAAGGCTCCAACTGAACGTGCTATTGTGCGCCAACAACCTACGCGCTATGCGCCCATGAAACCTGACAAGCGCTCATTAGTAGCTCGTCAGGCCCCATCATTAAGCGCTGATATTCCTTCTTACCCTAATACGGGGCATCAAGAGCATACGCGCCAACATGCGCATAAGCTCCAACAAGAGCATAGCTCCACCACGCACCAACAATCTCCTGCGCACACTGCGCCCACGCGCCAACGCTCTCCTATGCGCCAGCGGCCACCTGCGCACCAACGTTCTCCTGTGCGCTATTGATCTCCTGCGCGACAGCGCTCTCCCGTGCGCCAACATTCTCCTGCACGTGCGCATACGCGCCCTATATCTTACTCTCCTGCGAGCCATGCTGCGCACCATCCTACGCGCCAGGTAAAACCTGCGCGCCAACTTTCTCCTGATAGCAGGACTACTGACAAGTCAGCCATGCTGCCTTCACCCGCACGCCACCCCTTACCAACGCGCCAGCGCTCACCTGCGCTCACCTGCGCGCCAGCCTTCTCCCGCGCGCATCCACAAGGATATGCGCACGCTCGTCAATCCTCTCCTAGGGATGCGTGCCAACATTCTCCCACACGCCCCGTATGAATCTACTGCGCGCCCGCGCGCTAGGGGACTTTGTCCTGCGCATGCGCCCTATGGCTGTAACAGATGCGCGCGAACACTCTCCCACGTGCCCGCGCGCTCTTCGTGATTCTCCTGCGCGCCCATACGAGCCACCAGTCTCCCGCGCGCGAGCCCCAATATTCTCTCTCGTGCGAGCGTCAATATCTTCCCGCGTGCGAGCCTACACATCTCAAAGAACGACGTACGGCAAGGTCGCCATCGCCTCATTCCCCTCCCCGCAAGCACATACCACCGCGCATTGTGAGAGAAGGGAAACTTCCTGAGGGGTTCAGAATCCCAAAGCTACCACAGGCGAACCCACCAATTTCAGTGACTCCTCCCAGGGATCCTTCAATCCCTTTCCCTTCAAGGGGTATGTCTGACAGAACAGCCCTGGATCGGTGCCCTGATCAGTGCCGTAACTCAGGCTTTCAAGCCTGTCATCTCTGAATTGGGACATGGAACCATGGCTTCCTCTACCTCATTGAAGAGAAAAAGAGGAGTTCTAGATGCGGCCACTTCCCCAAGGGCGAAACTGACTCCACGCTAACCTTCGAGGCAAGTTCCTTCTATTCCTCAGCCTGCCTCTCCTTCCCTTTCAGACGAAGATTTCCTGTCTCCAAGGGAATCACGCGAGGAGAGACTTTCCCCCATCGCACCAATGGAGGAAACCTCTCTTCGCGCCGAGAGTTCCACACAGTCAGAGATTGGAAGGAACATGCCACCCTTGTCAATGTTGGAGTCTTACATCCTTCCCAGGAAGGACTCCAACGACTCCAAAACATTGCCTAAGTCCTCCACTAGGATTAGGATGGAGCCAACTAGCCACTTAGGGAATGTCCGCAACTCTCCCCAAGAAGAGCCTTCGGGGATAGAAGGAGACTTCACTGCAAGTCCTACAGCAGGAGGAGACCAGCAAGAGTCAGAACATGAGTTTTGGCAAGCTCTGACTCTAATGAGGGCTTTCAATGGGTTTTCCGACCCAGAGATCCCTCCTCGAGAGGGCAAAGACACGGTCTTAGACCGCGTCTTTGGTACTCAAAACTCCTCTAAGACCATTGCAGCCCTGCCCTGGTCTCAAGGGGTAAAGAGTACCAGGGACAAGATCTCACAGCAGCTCTCCGAGGTGTCCTCCTCCAACCGTTCTGGTACCACCAACAAGCTCCTCCCACCTCTTCGCATACAGCAAAGGAGGTACTTCGAGATCCTAGAGAAGCCTTGTCTAGTTCTTCCACTTCACCACTCACTGGAAGAGCTAACCCGGGGAGTCCTTCTTGAGAGACTCTCCACCCGGAAGCCGAGATCCTCAATCAGAAGAAGGTCGCGAAGTGTGCTTTGCAAGCTACCTCGTGGCTCGATATCTGGTTGGGGACCTTAGGTATCCTGATACGCTCTGAGGATTTCTCCAAGGAATGTACCAGGAAAGCTATGGAAACCTTACTTCTCTCAGATAGTCGCACGATTCAGTTTCTGGCCCACCAAGTCTCGAACTTGTGGGCAAATATCATCCTAAAACGTCGGGATGCAGTAACTAAGAGATTCCATCAGAAGGTCCCTAGCGCCGAGATCAATAGGCTCAGATATTCCTCCATGGAGGGGTCTGTTCTTTTCGAGCCTAAGGATGTGGAACATGCCGCTAAGAGGTGGAGAAAGTCTCATCAAGATTCCCTCCTTCATAGGGCTTTAACATCCAAGCCCTATAAGCCTCCAGCACCACAGCAGTCCCATCCAACATAGAGCACTACGACGACAACAGCAGCAAAGATGATGGTGTCTAAGCCCTTTCCTGTCAAAGGAAGGAAAGGCAAAAAGTCCTCCAGGGGAGGCAAAAATCTTAGAGGGAGCAGCCGAGGCCGCAAACACTAGGATAGGCAGTCCTCCTGCATGTCCACCAGTGGGGGGATGCCTACAAAGTTGCGCGTTCAGGTGGCAGCAACTCAGGGCCGATTCCTAGACAATCTCCGTGATCAGTCTAGGATATCGCGTCCCGTTCATAACATCTCTACCTCCCCTGACGACGAACTCAGTGTCATTGAACTCCCTTGCCATGGGATCAGCAAGGGGGCAAGCCCTCTGGGCAGAAGTCCAGACCCTGTTGAAGAAGGGCGCTCTCCAAGAGGTCTTCGACGGATCCCCAGGCTTCTTCAGTTGACTCTTTCTTGTAAAGAAGGCATCTGGAGGCTGGAGACCAGTCATCTGCCTCTCAGCTCTCTTTGTTAAACAAACTCCATTCAGCATCGAGACGGCAGACACGGTCAGACGCAGTAAGACCTCAAGACTTCATACCCACACTGGACCTAAAGGACGCGTATTTCCAGATCCCAGTCCATCCGTACTTAAGATTCAGGCTGGACAACAGAAAATACCAGTTCAAGGTGCTGTGCTTCGGTCTTTCCACAGCACCACAAGTCTTCACCAGAGTGTTCACCCTAGTATCCTCTTGGGCACACAGGATTGGCATCCGTCTCCTCCGTTATCTGGATGACTGGTTAATCCTAGCAGACTTGGTGTCAACCCTTCTTCAACACCGAGACAAACTTCTGAGACTTTGCCAAGATCTGGGGATCATGGTAAATCTCGAGAAGTCTTCCCTGCTTCCCTCTCAAAGACTGATATACTTAGGCATGATTATAGACACCACTCTCCACAAAGCCTTCCCATCAGACAACAGGATAGCAAGGCTGAGGAAGGTTGCAAGACCTCTTCTCCGATGAGAAGAACTTCCAGCCCAATCGTGGTTACGTCTCATCAGTCACCTTTCATCGCTGGCCCGTCTAGTTCCCAATGGTCGCCTCAGGATGAGATCCCTCTAGTGGCGACTCAAGTCCTGGTGGAATCAAGCTTACGACTCCCCGGACATCCAGATCCCCATGAGACCTGCGGAACTGACGGACCTCCAGTAGTGGGTGGCAGACGAGAACCTACGAAAGGGAGTGGATCTTCTCGTCCTCCCCCTGGATTTGATGCTTTTTTCAGACGCTTCAAAAAAAAGGGGGGGGGGCGGCACGTGCTGCACCACACAACCTCAGGCCTCTGGTCAGAGTCAGAAAAGAACCTCCACATAAATCCCCTAGAGATGAAGGCCGTCTTTCTAGCCCTTCAACAGTTCCAACAGTACCTGGCAAGTCACTCTGTGGTGGTGATGAGCGACAACACCACAGTAGTGGTCTACATCAACAAACAAGGAGCTACTTTTATGCAGAAACTATCCCATCTAGCAGTAGAGATACTGAGATGGGCCGAAATCCACTCGATACCACTATCGGCACGCTTCATTCCGGGCAAGAGGAATGTGCTTGCCGACAACCTGAGCAGAGCATCTCAGGTAGTGAGTACCGAGTGGGCTTTGGATCATCTAGTAGCCAACAAAGTACTGACTTTGTGGGGTTCTCCGACTGTGGACCTCTTCGCAACGGCCCTGAACTTCAGGTTCCCGTTGTACTGTTCCTCAGTCCTAGACCCCAAGGCAAGATGCTTTCTAACAACGGTGGGACAACATCGACGTTTACGCCTTTCCCCCATTCTGTCTGATGATGAGGGTACTGAACAAGACCAGAACATCGGTCAATCTTTCAATGACCCTCATAGCTCCGATATGGCATCAAACAGAATGGTTCCCGGACCTCCTGCAACTCCTAACGGAGCCGTCAAGAGAACTCCCTTCCACGACACAATCTACTCAAACAACCACACGCCAACATCTTCCACAAAGCTGTAGCTTCACTACGACTTCACGCCTAGAGACTATCCAGCATCTCCTCTCTGAGAGAGGATTTTCACAACAAGTGGCAATCAAGATGTCTGGACACCTGCGAAAGTCATCAGCAGCGGTCTACCAGGCAAAGTGGAAAGTCTTCTGTGGTTGGTGTCGTGGAAGGGGTATCTCTCCACTCGATGCCAATATTCCAGCAATAGCGGAGTTCCTTGTGTATTTGCATGAAGAAATGCGCCTATCAGTCTCGGCAGTGAAAGGCTATCGCTCAGCCTTAAGCCTCGCCTTCAGGCTGAAAGGAATGGACATTTCTTCATCGCTAGTACTTTCTCTACTCAGACGGAGTTATGAACTTACCTGCCCTCAGCCGGAAGTGAGACCTCCCCCATGGAACGTGATTCGAGTTCTCAGGTCTCTTAAGAGACCTCCCTATGAACCATTACACCAGGCATCAGCTCGCCACCTAACTTGGAAGATGGTGTTCCTGCTAGCTTTGGCCTCGGCCAAGCAAGTCAGCGAACTTTATGGTCTCTCGTATGATATCGCCCTTTCAAGGGGATGGGGGGAGGTAACGTTCAGCTTCGTCCCTGAGTTTATTGCTAAGACTCAGAACCTGGGAGTAGTGGATCCTCGATTCGACTTCTTCCGGATTTCTAGTCTCCGTACTGTAACAGATGACCCAGACCATCTCTTACTATGCCCAGTAAGGAGCTTGAGGCTGTACCTGAAGAGAACAGCCACAGCCTGTCCTCGTGTGCCAGCACTATTCGTCAGCACAGGAAGGACTAAGAGGAGGGTCACCAAGAACACCATCTCGGCATGGATTCACAGGGTCATTGACCTTGCACTGAATCCAGACCCTCCTCCGTCACGTCGCCCCAGAGCACATGATGTCAGGGGCATAGCTACGTCCCTGGCCTTCAAAAGAAATTTTTCAGTGACGCAGGTTCTTCAAGTTGGGGTATGGAAACAGCAAACCACGTTCACATCCCACTACCTGCAAGACGTGACCCACAGGAGACTCGATACTTTCTCTAGCGGTCCTGTGGTGGCTGCACAACAGCTGGTTTAAAACCTCAAGCTCCTTATTGGACAAGTAGCAGAAGGTTTAGGGCATTGTTACCCAGTTTTAGTCTGCATTTCTTCATCATCCCCCCTTGTGGAAAGCAGCATCATGTGTTCTCTGCATAGCTGACCTTAAACCACTGCAGGTAAACCATGCTCCCTTGTGTTCCTAGTATTAATATTAATACTGTTATGTCCCCATACCCTGACGAGGTGGTATTGGGAAAGTCCTAGTCTACAAGTTTCCATCTAAAGAACTTCAGAACAACTTTTTAGGACGAGTCAAACTTATTCATACCTTCACACACAGCTTGCGTAGGCCGCAGACCTTTAGCAAGATTTTAGCGAGGTGCAGGGGCTCCTTATTTCTTGAGTGCTAACACTCTCAAATAAGGAGCCCCCGGGCAAAGCCAAAAGCCAGACTGGCTGGGACGTCCACCCTTCCTAATGGGTGAGTCACCCTTATTAAATAGCGTGGTTTGTATTCCAGTTACGGAACAAATGACAAATTTGTAGATAATTTGTATTTTTCCTAACTATACAAACCTTAGCTATTTAACCAAACTTGCCCGCCAGCCCTATCCCCCTTGAAGTCCTACCTCCAAGCAAAGTGAGCTCAAGCACAGGTGCGTGAGAGTGGGGGCGGGTTAGCAAGCTACCCTCCCCTACCCCTGCTAACTAGCAGTGTGGGTAGTAAACCATCATTAAAAATTAATGGCTCGTCATTTCAGCTACGCCAAAAGTAATACCCCTATTAAATAGCTAAGGTTTGTATAGTTAGGAAAAGTACAAATTATCTAGGAATTTGTCATTTTGAGAAGCTGAACAATTTTCACTCACTTCCTATACCTTCAGCTGTACCGCCATGTTGCTTTTATTCCATAGATCAACATTGCAGTTTTTCCTGCCATTAAGTAGGTGTTGAATGTCCTTCCCAGCCGTGATATCTCCTTCTCTTCTGCAGGTGTCGAGATTCAATGACGATAAGTACCTGATCAAGATCGAGTTTGTCCCAACCGTTCCGCACTGTTCGCTGGCGACGCTGATTGGCCTGTGCATACGTGTCAAGCTTGGCAGGACTCTGCCGTATCCCTACAAAGTAGACATCAACTTGGCGCCAGGGAGCCACAGCACAGAGGAAGATGGTTTGTATGTTAGATTTAGACATCATAACTTGACTCGTAGTTTTTTTTTATAAAATCCCGTAGATAAGAATGTCTTTGAAATTGTATAGTTCTTAAGTCCACTTTAATTATCCTAGGCTCACTACCTTCCATTGGTTTTAGTTTGGTGATTTTGCAACTGCTAGTAAGATGCCTACTTGTAAGCTGTGATTTAAGTGCTGCCTTTGACCTTGTTAATCATGAGGCCCGTTTTCAAACCTAAATTTGTAGGAGTATTTACTGTAGGTGTTTGTTCCTACGCAAATGCAAGCCTTCATCCTTTAATTAGATAATTGTATAACTTTAAATGAGGTGTCAACAGCAGCCGGTCGTTACTGCCTGGTGTCGGGGGAGCTTGGCCTCCCCTTGCTGGTACAGTACACTGAAAAGTCACTTTGATTCTGGCTGCCAACTGACAGCACGTCAGCGCCCTATATAGACTTGGCTTTACTAACTTTTTTCTTTTTTCTCTCTGACCCCTCCCTGTGTGTCTCTTCTGGAGGTAAGACAGGCAAGAGTTTTGACAATTTAACTCTCGGGCAAGTCTCAAGGTAGTGAACATTGCTTGTTTCTCCTGGCAAAATAGATGAGTCTCTCCCTTGGGATGAATCCCTAATAATAATGTGTTTGCAGTTGACGATGCTATGCTATCCCTTTGAGCTTCCGTAGAACTAAGGGTACCCCTTCCAATGAAGGGATAACCTTAGAACTTAATCCCTCAAAGGGAACTGAGACTTAATCTCCTGATGTTGACTAAGATTCAACGTCAGAAGCTTCCCTTCCCAAATGAGATGCCGTAGCCCTTCCAGTTATGATAAGACCACTTGGTCCATCAAACTTAGAATCCTCACGAGCAATATGTGTCTGAGCATGCAAGATGTTTAGACTTAAGCTCATTGTAAACTGATGAATGCAGTGCTTTGCATGCACATTCATTCCCTACCAAGTTAGAGGAACCTTCCTCACCAGACTTTGTCTGTGATCTGCGAGCTCCAGATATGTTCTCATTTATGGCACGTTTAACACCAGCATGCCAACCTCCTAAAGGTCTGAGTATAGGGAATCTACAAGTGTTAGGCTAGACCCATTCCAAGAATAAATGGTACTCGGCGAAAGAGAACCCCAATCCTCGTACAGGTTATGTTGTCTGAACGTACGTTGCTGTACTCCATATGAATGAAAAATGGGTTCAATTTCATTGTATCCATCCTCTCCTCGTCTACGAGAATGGAGGAGATATTTTTTCACAGAGGCTGTCTAAAAAGAAAGTTGTTCTCATACTAATAAACCTTCCTCAGCTGTATTTATTATGGATATTACTTAGGCGGAGCTGGAAGGCAACCATTAGATTTAAAGTGGGAGGTGGCAACCCTACCTAACCACTAATAGTGGGTAGGTAAGGGGTGGTTGGGGACTACCCAGCCACCTATATCTACTTACGGTTCAATGAACCACGTCAATTTTTACTTTTGGGCGGTAGCGAGCGGATGTCTCCTCTGTCTCCCTTCAAGGCTTAGCCTTTTACCACTATTCTTTTATGCACCATTCTTTTCTTTACAGATATAGCTTGTGTTTTCGATGTCCATTCTAGAGTAATGTGGCGGTTTCAGATGTCGATGTTTGTTCTGCGAGTTATCGGAAGGATTCCTTGGCGATGACGATTCCTCGAAGGGGTTTTTTTCTTCACCCTCGGAGGGGAGGAATTTTTAATTCTCTCTTTATTTTTCCTCAGCGCTTCATGACGACATCGGGTAGCGAAGTCATTGGCTTTAGCTGCGGCTGACGTCTTAGCTGTCGACTTGTTCGCCTGTCCTTCGTCTTCTGTTGACGAAAAGTCTTTTCGCCTTCTGCTGATATTCCTCTTCTGAGGGATAGTCTTTACACAACCTTTGCGCACGTTTGCACTCGCGCTCAAGATCGTTAGTTATACATTCATGGTCAAGAGCTCATGACAATCGTGGTCTCTGCTCACGTTAGCGCTCATGCTCATGATCGTGAGCTACACGCTCACGATCACGAGTAAGATGCTCGTGACCATGATTACAACAATAGTCTTTCCTCAACCCTTGAGAACACTCATGATCCCGAGCTAAACACTTGTGATCGCGAGCGAGACACCCATGATGGCGCTTGCGTGCACAAGCGTGAGGTACACAGTCATGAGCGAGACTCGTGACCATGATTGTAGGGCTGCCACCTCACACTTTAAATCTAATGGCTGCCCTCTAGCTCCGCTGAAGTAATATAAAATATAAATAGCTACAGGTTTTTATTAGGGAGAAATACAAATTATCTCCGAATTTGTCATCTTGATCAGATATGAAGCTCACTTGCATCTGATGTCCAGTCTAGCTTGTACCATCCACAACTGCTGCACCCACAAGCCTTTGTTTTTACACTTACCTACGGCACACACAACAATAGTGTGCTCCCATATTGACTTGCTTAAGACTGGTGTGGAAAACGGCACGCTCTCAAGGAGGAACGCTATTCCTTATGTTTCCTGATTAAGTACACTTGTTGATCGATGAGTGTGAATTCCTATATAAGGACAAGGGCTCTCATTGGAATCACTCACCTTGGCGAGCAACAAGCAAGCACACTAGCTATACGCACAAGCAAACTAGCGACGAGCACTGTTTTATATCCATCCAAGATGTACAGATAGTGGCTGATAAGGACATGCTCAAGCACCCTGACAATGCTTAGTCTTCTATACCTGGAGATAAGCAATAAAGACATGCACAAGTGAGCCACTATCACTTGCCTTCATGCTATGTATCCTTTACCAAAATGAATTTTTTCAGAAAGGAAGGCAACTACTCCTACAAGAGTGCCTAGACTACAGACTGCAAAGATCACGAGCATTACCTTATCCTTGGTGGATTCAGGCCTCTTGCTCTTTGGAGCTTCAGGTTTCTCCAATGCAGTTAATCCCAGATAGTCTAATGCAACAGGATCCTCGGAGGAGATCACAAGGGTGGTCAGGGTCAATAGTTTGTGACCCCAGATTCACAGAAAGTTTAGGTCACCTAGGTGCATCTTATACGTGGGATATACATCTGAGGGATGTAGTTGCCTGAGTAGTGTTGTTGCCAGAGTAAAAGCGACTGCAGATCAACCTTTTGGAGTTGCAAGCATTGTTCTTTGTACTGCAAACTTTCCAGCAAATCTTGATTTGGGCACACAGTAGTGCTGATGAACAACAATACTGCAGTCATAGCATACGTCCACAAACAAGGAGGCATGGTCTCATACAGTCTTTGTGGGTTGACAAAGCAGGGGAACACTTGGAGAATGGAAAGCACTGTGGAGCTGTCAGCAAAGTTCATTCCAGGCAAGAGAAATGTTCTATTAGACAAGTTTAGTCACCATGGCCAGGTTGTAGGTTTGAAGTGATCCCTACATCCTTGGGAGGTGGAAAGTCTCCTTGCCTGTTGGGGATCACTGATAATCTGTTTGCCACATGTCTGAACAGGAAATTCCCAGGTTCTGGAATCTTTGGTGGTGTTCGAGGATGCTTTTCAGCACCCTTGGGACAATCTGGATGCATATAGCTTTCCTCCCTTCTGTCTGATTTGATGAAGAATCAGTAATGTTTTAACAATGTCTGGTTATAGGGTGACCCTAATAGCTCTTAAGTGGCAACACATCAATTGGTATTCAGATCTGTTGATGCTCCTTGTAAAGGTGTAGAGAGAACAATCCTGGTGACCCATTTTTATCTTGTCTTCCCTACTGTACAAGGTGCCATCACTTGGTGCAGTCCCTTGCATTTCACAGGTGGAGACTATGCAGCATCACCTTCGACTGAAAAGCTTTTTGCAAAGCACTGCACAAGAGATGTCCAGATACCTGCTGGGGTCCTCTCCAGCTGTCTACCAGGGGAAGTATGCCATCTTCTGCAATTGGTATCTTAGAAGGGCTATTTCTCAGGGTGGAACCTCTCTGTAGTTAAGCCCATCTCAGTCTTGGTGGTGGTAGGCTATTGTCTAGCCATGAGTCAGGGTTTTAGACTGGTCCTAGACCTTTCCTTCTCATGGGAATTAATTGTCCTCATGAGGAACTTCAAGCAATCTTGTCCATCCCGGGAACTCGGTCCCCTGGAGTGGGGTGTGACTCATGCTCTCAAATCCTATATGTGCCTCATAAGAGCCTTTGATTTGGTAGCGAGACATGGATCTGATGCTAAAAACTGTCTTGCTGCTAGCCTTAGTAGCAATGATGTAGCAAGTTGGCAAGCTTACTGACATCTTGTGTTGCAAGTCATTCCAGAGGATTGATGGAGGTCTCCTTTGGTTTTGTACCAGAGTTTGTGGCCAAAACCAAGAACCCATCTGTCCAAGATACAAGTTTTGAGGTCTCCATCTCATTTCTTCATGAGGTGTCCAGAGAGGGTCAAGACAACATCCTTCTCTGTCCTGTGAGGTTTCTGCAACATTATCTTAAAGAGGACTTGGATTTTTGGGCTCGGCTATGTCGTCCTGATGGAAGGTTCCTTTAGGTACCTTTCTAAGGGATATTTGCTACAGTGATACTCCCAGAGAATTAACCATAGGTCTCCAGAATTCTAACTGCTAGTGCGAGTATCCTTAATATATCTTTAAGGATATCGCATAAAATCAGGGGACATATTTTTTGATACGACACATAGCAATCTTCACCCCAAATAGATTTAACTCTTTGAGGGGGAAGAGTGGCGAATGAAAGGGGAGCCGTTATCAAGGTACCCGGTGGACTCCCTCCCTGTACTACTACGGCCCATCATTCCTTTCAACTGTAGCATTTAAGCTACGTTTCTCTCGGTGTTGTTACGGTTTATTGGATTATTATCATGCAATCTCCAGCATCTTCATCCTCTGGAAAGTTGAGTATTTGATCTTTCCTGTGTATAATTTACAGCTCTCTTCTCACAGTTGAATTTGTATAATTTAAGTGTGTTAAGTGGAGCACAGCCAACCCCGGAGGCGGCCATTTTGAGACCGCTGTCGCACGTCATAAATACAAATTATTTAGTTAGTAGTGCGGCGTTCCCTGTATTTAGCTATAAAGAAACTTTTAGTTAGTTAGGCAAATTATACTAGTGAAGATTGCATACATATAATATTTCCTCTTCCTAAATGTAACGTTACTTTCGTATACGATGAGAGCCCTGGTGGTATCACTCGTAGCCGCGGTCCCCACCCGAGTTAGGCTAGACTAACCCGTTCTGTATACGTTAGTAATGTAAATCCCTTTGTTTAACCTCTTGTATCGTTCCTATTAATTCGGTTGGGGATATATATCCCCTAGAATTTATTGGTATAATTCGATATGTTTCTCTTTTAGAGAAAAGAGGATAAACCCTTCCTCCCCCTGAGCGCCGCCATCCCAAGCGGCAACCCTATCTTTGGTCATCGCCACCTAGTAGTTAACTCCGGCTTGACTTAGATAGTTTTTTACCATCGATCTTCTTTGCCACCGAGATTTTCTAGACATTGCTATCATAAACCCCTCAGAGACCTGCACAGCATCGTATGCGGCCATACTGTTCAGAAGCTACAAATTTTTAAGTAACTTTGCAGCCTAATGGTAGACTAGATATTGATAAGGACAGTGTTGCTTTGGGGAAAATGATTGCAGTACGGTATTTTTCGCAGTTGTGTGTTCTTTCTGGGTGATTCATTAGATATTAAGTGTTCAAGTTTATTACTGGTCATTACAGATGTCATAAAACCATAGTGTTGCGGGGTTCTCCTTTAAGCTTAGTGTAGGAGTAGTGTTTTTTTTGTCAAGGTAATTGGACCACCCAGGCAATACACACGGTTGCATTTATCATGTACTAAAACATGTAGAGATTAGCTGTATAGCGTTAGGAAATTATCTGGAATGATTTAGATGTTATTTTTGTTTCATTTACAAATAAGTATTTTTCCTTGTTTTTATAAAGACAGCATTTCAGCTTTTCACTTCAGCTTTGCTAAAGCCATACTCCTATTAAATGATTCAGTTTTGTATAGTTAGGAAAAATATAAATTACAGTACTTTAAAATCTGTGGTTTTCTTTAGTAATTGAAGTTACTAAACAGATTTTGAAACCATATAGATTCTCTCCATCTCTTCTTTCCAAACTCAATGATCTGGTGTGAAAGGTTTGTATGATATTCTGTGTTCCCTTTAAAGCTTGATGAACACTTAGGAGGTTTCAAACATATACAAATAAAAATTTGTCTTGTTTCAACCAATGGTAACTTACAGGTGCTTTAAATTGTAAAGGTAATCTTGGGATGCCTACGCAAAAAAGAATCAGGTTCTCTATTGGTGAAATTATTATTATTATTATTATTATTATCGTTATTATTATTATTATTATTATTAATATTATTATTATTATTATTATTATTATTATTATTATTATTACAGGCACTGCATTTGTGATATCATCATTGTAATTAATGTTAATATTTATGTTGATAAAAAGTTAGTTACGGTACCATAAAATTTTTGGGGGCATAATTCCCAATCAGTTGTAGATAAAGTCCTCCTGTTTTGTTGTTTCTTCTAACATAACCTTCTATCTTTCAGTAAACAAACAAATTAACGACAAGGAGAGAGTGGCCGCTGCTCTGGAGAACCCAAGCTTGGCGAAGCTAGTGGAGGACTGCCTAGCAGAAGACGTTTACTAGGAGCTTTTGCAGATGCTGGGTGGAACATTCCACTTGCGTCATTTATATACGGGTGAACCATGGATCGCTCCCTATGGAGGAAGTGTTCCAAATATACTCTATCTGTGATTGCTTTTTTGATTGGGACAGAAATAGTCTACAAGTGTATCCAGTATTTCTACACTTATTTGCGTAGTGAAGGAGACGGTGAATCTATGTACTACTACAAAGTTCTCTTCTTCCCCGACGAGGGAATCCTGTCGAATTTGGACCACCAAAAACCAGAGGATCTCTGTACTGACGTCCTTGACACAGCTGCTACCACAAAGGTACTAAGCCTGGATGACGATTTCACGCCAAAGAATACTCTATTTGGAACTAGTTCCCTGTTAAGAGATTCCTGCAGAAGCAGTCCTCCAAGAAGTTTATTCAACCCCCTACTGAAAAGCACCTCGCTTATCCACATGGTCAACGTCCTAGACGCTGCTGAAAGGTCTCTACTGGTTTGCGTGTACCTGGTATCATCCTCTGACCTGCTGGATGCAATTATCCGGGCAAAGGTTAGTTGTTTTTATGGACGGTATTTTCTTGATGGTTCTCAAAGAAAAGGCATCCCTTTCCAACTGGAGATCTGGAAGGACAAGGCCTGCTTCAATATCACCCTCTCTTGGATTAGGAATAACTGATAAGAAAAGCAGTTGATGTGTTGGTAAGTCTGTTGCAAGAAGGCCCAGAAATCATAGGAAAAAGATGTTATGGATGAAGACTCAAGTGAACAGAAAGAATTCACTTCTCAAGCCATTTAAGGAGATTTGTCAATAAATCATGTGTGTTAATATCTACTTGCTCCTACACAAATACAAATCCTCATCCTTTGATAGGAGTATTTTTTCATCTTGGCTGGGCTCCGGCTGTCAAAACTTGTAACCTGGTGTTGGTAGTTACTGGTGGGCAGCATGAAAGGCCCCCAGTACACTGCATAGTCAGTCACCTTGTTGTTAGCCGCCAGAGAATACAGACATGCTTCTTGTCGCTGGCCGTTTTAATTTGTTGATTTTTCTTCTCGATAATTGTTAGCAGTTTGATGTGTGTTAAGGAAATATTGGAAGAAAATGGTTTTGCAGTTATCCTGATAACTGACAGTTTTGTGTAACCTGCCAATACACTTTTTGTTCCTGTTTAACAACATTCATGTTGCTGTTTATTCCTTTGCGAGAGTGGACTGGTGATTACAATGACATCTCAACCGAAGAAGTAGGACAGCGTTGCTCACTTTTGATAGAAGGAGAACATCAAGTTATTCTTTCAACTCTGCCACACCTTTGTCTCTTCACACTGCCCGTTTGAAAGGAAAGGGCTCTGCCCTTCTTTTTCTCCTTTATTATTATCATTATTATTATTATTATTATTATTATTATTATTTCTAGCTAAGCTACAACCCTATAGTCAATTCTTTTTAGTGAAGCAGATTTGCACCGCCTCGCAGGGGTGCCCTTTTAGCTCGGAAAAGCATCCTGATCGCTGATTGGTTGGACAAGATAATTCTAACCAATCAGAGAGCAGGAAACTTTTCTGAGCTAAAAGGGCACCCTTGTGAGTCAGTGCAAATGCACCTCATTAGAAAAAATTGAGTATAGTTGGAAAAGGAAGATGCTATTAGCCCAAGAGCTCCAAAAGGAAAATAGCCTAGTGAGGAAAGAAAATAAGGAAATAGATAGAATAGTGTGCCCGAGTGTACCCTCAAGCAAGAGAACTCTAATCCAAGACATTGGAAGGCCATGATACAGAGGCTATGGCACTACTCAAGACTAGAGAACAATGGTTTGATTTTCAGTGTCCTTCTTCTAGAAGAGCTGCCTACCATAGCTAAAGAGTCTTCTACAATTACCAAGAGGAAAGTAGCCACTGAACAATAACATTGTTGTAGTTAACCCCTAAGTGAAGAACTGTTTGGTAATCTCAGTGTTGTTAGATGTTTAAGGACAGATGAGAATGTGGAAAGAATAGGCCAGACTATTCGGTATATGTCTAGGCAAAGACAAAATGCACCAGAATCAGAGAGAGGGATCCAATGTAATACTGTTTGGCCAGTCAAGGTACCCATAGTCTAGAAAGAACTGGTCAACCACTGTCCCAAATTAAACCAATCTATCACGATTTACAAGTTCAACTTTGAGGAATTTGTAAATGGTAATCTTTAAAATGGGGAGAAATGCAAATCCGGATCTGTGGAGAAAACTTTTTCAAGATTCGTCAAGTAGTTTTAACGTAATCGTGTCCAAAGACAGACAGACTGACAGATAAGAAAATGCAAATTTGGATGTAGAATCCAGATCCGGAAACAGATCATCTAATGTTAATGGAGTTGTCCTTGGCCTATAATCTATCTGGTAGAAATTAGATAATCTCCCTGATTAACAAAATCTCTGTCAGGCTCTGGATTTTGTCCAGGGAGCAACGACATTAAGTATTAGACGAAGACGTATGTAGTGTACAAATACTCAATTTGCAAATGAAGACTTAAATAACAGACAAAATCTTATGTAGCCGAGAGAGACTTGGTAGTTGTCAAAGATGCACATAGCAGAAAGTCCTAGTAGCAGACTAAGACTCACTTTGCAAATGGAGGCTTAAATAGCAGACGAAATCTTAGGTAGCAGACAGGGACTTAAGTAGTTGTCAAAGACATAAGTAGCAGATAAAACCATTGTCTGGATCGACACGTGAATTCAAGAAGCAAGTGCCATCAGTACACTTTGTGAGGTACAATCTGGACATGACTTACAGGTCTATAAGTCTCCCCAGGGCCCCTGGCTGACTCACTTATTATCCTGAAACTATACTTCGGTTTCCCCTTCCTTTATTTCGTTTGCTGTCCAAGCAATTCTAACTTTGATTTTGTACCAACTAACCTCTTTTTTCAGGACTTTGCTTGAGACACAAGCCAATTTTCAATCCTTTCTGTAAGTGTTGGATTTACAGTGTGTCTTATCTATTTCATATTACGGTAATCCCTCAGCTATTGCTGTTTTCATATTTTTATCTTCATAAATTTAAGGTTTTTTTGTTTTTTTTAAGGCCAAGAAGGATTTTATTTTACAGCTAATAATTAAAGTATGAAAACTGGGAAACTTATCTACCCTAAGAAACCTGCAATATAAGAGATATCATTGATATAAATTCATGTATAAATTCATAATGTACCGAGAGAACTAAAGTCGAGCCTCAATATAGCAAGGGATTACTCTATACAGTTGTGAGTGCTGTTCTGTATTTAGTGCTATATAACTGCAAAGCTGGGACACACATAGTTTTCCTACTTGTATAAGGGTGTAGTGATCATCAGCAGTTTTTTTTTTTACCATTCTCTGGTGTGTGTGTTACTTGATTTAAGACTGGTCATCTCATACTAAATAATAATCTACAAATTAACATTGCTTAATTCATGCTATTATTATAATGTACTACTCTTTATTAAGACTCTGATCTTCCTTACAGGACCGAGGTGTGAGGGTGCGAATCATTTTGGACAGAGGAATGTCCTCGGTCAGCAACTTGGCTGTGCTGCTGAAGAGCAGCATCCCCATACGCTACAGCAAACCTTCCCAAATGATGCACAACAAGTTTGCCATTGCCGATGCCCTGGAAGACGTGAGTCGTCTCGAGACGATAGCAACAAACGATTCCTTCCCTGCTGTCAGATGTATGCTCCGCAGCCGAAGGGGAAAGCCGAAGGAAAGTGGAGGTGTACTGATGACAGGATCGTTCAACTGGACTTGGAACGCCGTCATATCAAACTACGAAAATGTCGTCGTCACCAACGACCATCGGCTTGTTGCTGCTTACGCTAAAGAGTTTGAGAAGCTGTGGGATTTATTTAGTCAAACCGAATTGAAGAATTTGAATGCTTTGGATTGTCAGAACAAAATTTAGTCAGAGTTGTCTCTTATGTCCTTATAGTTTTGGTTTAAGTTTGAATTTTTGAGGTGGGTTCTATTTAATTATACAGTACTATATAATGTTGGTGTACAATATTTGCCAACGCAAATGAAATAGATTTTTGTATCTTAGATTACGGGTTATTGAGATATGTTTGGCCAAGTTAGTAAAAGATTTATTTGGGTAAATTTATTAGAAAGAGGTTTCAGCATCGTTACATTTGCCAGTCTTCAGTAATTCATACTTCAGACATAAACTGAGTTATCTCTCTCTCTAATCCTTAGCCTTCCTACGTACAGTATCTGTCGTGGAACAATACTTTGCAAACCAATTAGTAATACTGTATCATAGTTTTAGTTTATTATATTTCTCATCTTTTTTGGTCTTATTCAAGGCAAAATTCTACCCTTCTTTTGTGCTTAGTTAAGGTGAAAAGCAAATAATTTTTGTTCCTGGTTAATGGGAGAGACAACCCCTTTTTATGCCTTGTTACCGAGAAATAACAGCCTTATTTTATCTAATTAATAGGTCAGTACTTCTTGTGCTTTGTTAAGGAGAAAGTCCTTCCTCTTTTTGGCATTGTTGATGAGAGAGGCAACCAATTTTACCTCTGGTTAAAGATAAAGGCAACCACTTTTATGTCTGGTGAAAGAGAAAGGCAATATTTTTTATGTGGTTAAAAAGAGGCAACTCTTTATAACTGGTTACTGAGAAAGGCATCTGTTTTTATGTCTGGTTAAAGAGAATGGCAACATGATATATACCTGGTTAAGGAGAATTGTATGTATTCTTCCTCCTTGTTATTTAGAAAGGCAATTTTCTTTATAGGCTGCCTTAAGAAAGTAGTAGTGACAGCCTGTCACTAGTTCTTATGAGGAAGAATACATAAGTTGAAAAGAGGTGAATCTACATTTAAAGGAGATGAAATTTCTATATTAAAATGAAATATGTTGGCATGATGTACTTGGTAGAGTATGAAACCAGTTAAAATTATGCCAGGTTGTTCTATTTAAATGTTGTCACAGGGAAGGACCTCATCTAGAGATAGATATGCGTAAGACTCAAGTGGTAAAATTTAGATCTAGGGAGACCCATCTTATATTGAAGATGACTAACCATATTGGGAGGAAAAGTAACTTTGATTACAGGAAGTACTCCTGACCTATTAAGAAAGATTGTCCGTCCACGATATTTGTAAATCTGTAGATGATAAGATAATAACTTAGAATATCCTTCTACCCTATTAACAAATGTGATGACGTTGAGTACCATTGTGGTTATTGTATTTCCTCCCTGCTCATCAAAAGCGAGCGATATTACATGTCCTTCGAAATAAGCAGGGTGATTATGACTACCTAATTTTTGTACGACTGTAGTTCCTGTTTGAAGGTGATTTTTATTTCAGAATCAAATGAATCACGATAACGACTTAAATTGTTTCACTCGCGTACCTATGTTAGCTAAGTATACCTGATTATTGAGAAAAAAACTGGTTATTGAGAGGGAGACAGTTTTTGTTATTGTTTAATGAGAAATGTAACCTGAATAATTGTGCTAAATTAATGAGGAAGAAACCCGTAATTATTTGGTAGGTGAAAGGAGCCACTTTTACTGAGCCTGGTTAAAAAGAAACAAAATCTCTTTATTCTGGTTAATGAGTCAATCCTATTGGTACCTGTTTGATAAAAAAGTAATTCCTTAATTTCCCTTGTTTATGAATGGCATTTTGCACCTGTTTATTGAGAGAAACGACCTCTTTGTTGCGGTTTAACAAGAGAAGCAACCCTTTCTATACTTGGTTAATCAGAAAAGCAATCCTCTCTGCTCCGGGTTAATAAGATCGGCAACCCCTTTTTTTGCTTTTTAAATAAGATAGGGAACCATTATAGTGCTTGGTCAATAAAAGAGGCCACTTTTTCTCTCCTTGGTTAATGAGAGAAGCAACCCATTCTGTGCTTGGTTAATCGTAGTAACTTTCTTTGCCTGATTTATAAGATTAGCAACCTTTTTGGTGCCTTTTAATAAGGTAAGCAACCTTTTTGTGCCTGATTAATTGGAGAAGCAACCTTTTCTTTGTGTAGCTAAAGAGAATTACCATCCTTTGTTGATTTTACAGCTGGGCAAATAGAGTTTCTGCAAAGGACTGGAATAAACTTCTAAAAGGTCATTCTTAAAGACAAGGTCAAGTTTTTTAATAATGGTTCTTGTTTTGCAAATTTCATGAGTTTTTTTTTATTTTCTCCTGATTTTCATAGGAGAAAAGTCATTCTTAAAGGCCGCTCATGAATGGCAGCGGCAAGGGACAGTGACATTGCTCTAGCAGCCAGGACAATGCCCTAGAAATTGCTCTAGCAGCCAGGACAATGCCCTAGAAAATGACTATACATATATGATCAGCATTCAAGCACCCTTTCCACCCAAGCTAGGACCAAGGAGCACCAGGCAATGGCTGCTGATGACTCAGCAGATAGACCTATAGGCTCCCCCAAACCCCCCATCCTTAGCTCACAAGAATGGTAAGGTTGCAACGACCAAAGAAACTAATAAGTTTGAGTGGGACTCCAACCCCAGTCTGGCATTCACCAGTCAGGGACGTTACCACATTGGCCACCACATAAATTTCCGAAAGCTATTTGTTCTTAAACGTAATACAAACATTCGACCTTTAATAGGTCCTAGGTTTCTATGGTTAAAAAAAATACAAATTGTATAAAAGATTTGTTATATTTCTGTTTATTATTTCCATAGTGTATATGCATTGACAGATTTTAAGTACAGTTTGTTTAGAATATCTTTATTTGTATTTAGTGTTTTATATTGGTGATTTTAGAAAAGTTAATAGGGAAAAATGGAGTTCAGGGTTCATACAGTATGTTGAATAAAGTACAGGGTATTGCATTCCTTGTTTACATAAAAGAAGCATTAGTGTCAGTGCAAATAAAAGCAGTATAAGATTGGAAATAAATTGCAAAATATAGATATAATAAAAAGAAGTAGAAATGTCAGTAGAGGAAAAAATGCACATTAGTTACAAGTAAAATTTGAGATGCTAGGCTGTGGTTGATCTTATAATTTGGTAATTTTTTGAAAGAAGAAAGCAGGGATCTTTAACCAGTGCTGGTTGATGTGGTAGAGAAGAGAGAAGGAAAGGAAAAGCATATTTTGTGCTTTGATTTTTGAAAAGCCAGTTGGCATTCAACCTTAAGTTCTTCATGTTTAAGAATCTCGTTCCTTGTGTCTTCTGTCTACGTAACTGACTTGCCCTTGACCTAAGTTTAAGTACAGCAAGAAATGACACAGAAAAGTTAGATTCTTCCAGTTTTTATTAAATCTCAACCGAGGGTTGTTTGCACCAGAATCACAACTGTACTCATAAAATGACTGATCAAGGACTTTCATCACCTTTTCTATGCACTGTGAGTATTACCCTAATGTCTGAGCAGTGTTCTGGTGTATTAGCATCTAATTGCAATTACTTATTTGACCCTTCTACATCTGTTCCCACTCCTATCCCGCCGTCCTATCTTTTTTTTTTTTTTTAACTTTCCCATATTTGTGCTTGGATGCTGATTGGCCTTACAGGCCCCAGCATCCAAATTCATAAATGCAGTCTAATATGGAAACCCACAACAGGAAGTCTCCTCTTGATTGTGGAGGAAGTGTCAGTTTGGTTTGTGTCAGAGCAGAGCTTGTTTATAAAAGCATATCCTCAGTTTATCAATATCCCTTTTAAGACATTTACTATTGGAATCTGAAGTAATAATTACAATTACATACTATACTTTACTGCTGCTCAAGAAGAAAAAACGTGTTTTAATCCTCGTTCAAGCACTCGAGCATTCACCTCTCTCACCACTCCATCAACATACATGTTAAACAACCACGGTGACATCACACATCCCTGTCTCAGCCCCACTCTCACTGGAAACCAATCACTCACTTCATTTCCTATTCTAACACATGCTTTACTACCTTTGTAGAAACTTTTCACTGCTTGCGACAACCTTCCACCAACTCGTATAACCTCATCATATTCCACATTGCTTCCCTATCAATTCTATCATACGCTTTCTCCAGATCCATAAACGCAACATACACCTCCTTACCTTTTGCTAAATATTTCTTGCATATCTGCCTAACTGTAAAAATCTGATTCATACAACCCCTACCTCTTCTAAAACCACCCTGTACTTCTAAGATTGCATTCTCTGTTTTATCCTTAATCCTATTAATCATTACTCTACCATACACTTTTCCAACTACACAACAAACTAATACCTCTTGAATTACAACACTCATGCACATCTCTCTTACCCTTATATAGTGGTACAATACATGCACAAACCCAATCTACTGGTACCATTGACAACACAAAACACATAATAAACAATCTCACCAACCATTCAAGTACAGTCACACCCCCTTCCTTCAACATCTCAGCTCTCATACCATCCATACCAGATACTTTTCCTAATCTCGTTTCATTTAGTGCTCTCCTCACTTCCTCTATGGTAATCTCTCTCATTCTCATCTCCCAGGCTATGTAACATTATATATATATATATATATATATATATATATATATATATATATATATATATATATATATATATATATATATATTGGGCTCTAGCCATGTCATCCTGATGGAAGTTCCTCATTGGCAGCTTCTATATGGGATATTTTTGCGAGTGATATATCAGAGAAAAAATGAGATAATGTTCAATGAAACTGCAGATACAATAAATAAGGGGTATGGACAAACTTCTAGAGATTGTTAATAAATATACGTACTTAGGACAGACAGTAATGCTTCTCCAGGACGAGAACAAATTGAAAGGAAGGATAACCATTGGGTGGAGAGCTTTTGGTAAACAAAATAAGATTATGGAAGCTAAAATGCTACTTTCTCAAAAAATAGAAGTATTTAACCAGATGGTCCTACCAGTATTAACTTATTCATCAGAAACTTGGAGCCTTACTAAAGCCCTAGAACATAAGCTAATCACAACTCTTATAGCTATCAAAAGAATAGTGATGAGATTAACACTTACGAGACAAAAAAAAAGAAAGAAAAAAATAGCAACATGGATATGAAAGCAAACTAAAGTAGAGGATATTCTAAGAACATGTAAGAAAAAGAAATGGACGTGGTTAGGGCATATAATGAGAATGGCAGATAATAGATGGACACTATGGGTGACAGAATAGGTTCCTAGAGATTGCAAACAAAGCAGGGAAGGAAAAGAAAGATGATGGATTGACAAGCTAAGATAATTTACTGGTATAGATTGATATAAATTTACCATAAATAGACGCAATTGGAAAGTCATGTCTGAGGCCTTTGTCTTGCAGTGGACTAACTACGGCTGATAATGATGTGAGACATAGGCTATATGAATACACCCAAACTCTCGTGTGTGTGTGTGTATATATATATATATATATATATATATATATATATATATATATATATATATATATATATATATATATATATATAACCAGCTAAGCTACAACCCTACTTGGGAAAGCAGGATGCTGTAAGCCCAAGGGTTCAAACAGGGAAAAATAGCCATGATTCCATGGAAAAAAATCACATTTTAAGAACAGTAACACAAGGACGCGCGCGCGCACACACACACACACACACACACACACATATATATATATATATATATATATATATATATATATATATATATATATATATATATATATATATATATATATATATATATATATATAATGAATGGAACCAGTACAGTGTAGAAAACTAAAGCAAATTATAAAAAATATCTATCGGAAAAAGGTTAAACTAAAATTAATAACAACGTAACCAAAATGGTAAATTTTATAAAAAAAAAAAAAAAGAACTTTTTATTCCAAGAAAAGAGGTAGTAGATGGTAGATAAAGCGATACTAAATAGATTAATAAATGTCGACTTCATATGAAAATTATCTCATATAATATAACAGAAAATAAAATGAAAGAAAAGAAATACGAATGACAAAATTAAAGAGCATTAACAGAGAAAAGATTAGTTTCAAGTGTTTTTAACCAACCTAAACATTGTTTAGGAGGAGCCGATAGAAATACGAATCCCTCCGGCCAACAACTGAATTGAACGATGACGTCACAATTGTAAACAACCAGTAGAAAAGTAAGCATTTAAGGTTGTAATACATAAACAATCATTATATTGTTCTTGTTATTATGTTTTATGTTTAATAAGTTGTTGAATGATGAGTGATGTTCTTTAAACCGACATTAATGGTTTAGGGTAACGGAATAACACCACTACTTTAAGGGGAACACGGTGACTTACCATTAGGTTTAGGGTAACGGAATGACTCACAGCTACTTTTAGGGTAACACGGTGACTTACCATTAGGTTTAGGGTAACGGAATGACTCGCCGCTACTTTTAGGGTAACACGGGGACTTACCATTAGGTTTAGGGTAACGGAATGACTCGCCGCTACTTTTAGGGTAACACGGGGACTTACCATTAGGTTTAGGGTAACGGAATGACTCGCCGCTACTTTTAGGGTAACACGGTGACTTACCATTAGGTTTAGGGTAACGGAATGACTCGCCGCTACTTTTAGGGTAACACGGGGACTTACCATTAGGTTTAGGGTAACGGAATGACTCGCCGCTACTTTTAGGGTAACACGGGGACTTACCATTAGGTTTAGGGTAACGGAATGACTCGCCGCTACTTTTAGGGTAACACGGGGACTTACCATTAGGTTTAGGGTAACGGAATGACTCGCCGCTACTTTTAGGGTAACACGGGGACTTACCATTAGGTTTAGGGTAACGGAATGACTCGCCGCTACTTTTAGGGTAACACGGGGACTTACCATTAGGTTTAGGGTAACGGAATGACTCGCCGCTACTTTTAGGGTAACACGGGGACTTACCATTAGGTTTAGGGTAACGGAATAACTCGCCGCTACTTTTAGGGTAAAACGGTGACACCATTAGGGTTAGGGTAACGGAATGACTCGCCGCTACTTTTAGGGTAAGACGGTGACTCACCACTAGGTTTAGGGTAACAGAATAACTCACCCTTTTAGAGTAACAGGACGATTCATTGCTAGTTTTAAGCGTAGCGAAAATTCACCGCTAATTTTAAGGTAACAAGACAACTCGTGGAGTCTTTGTAGTCTTTTGGGACAGGGTTGGAATTTTAAAAGAAAAGAAATAGAAATAGGCTGTTTTTCAAAGGAATTATAACAATTTTGAGAAATATTAATGCGCTAGTTTTGTAGGTAAAATTATATTTACAGACGGGGAATATATATTTCATTAAGTATTTATTTGCAGTAAAAATAAGTGTAATTTTCAAAGGAAACGGGTGTTTTCTATAGGCAAAAGTTATTTTTTAATAGGACAGTTTTCCCTGTCCGTAACTATAATATTAACTTTTTGTAAATTATTGTCCCAACAAACTACATACAAGGACAGGGCAGTTATCGCAAGAAAATAGAGTAAAAAATGTCAGAAATCGGCTGTTTTTCTAGGGAATTGTAACAGAATGAAATATTAATGAATTCAATAGTTTTGTAAATGCTTGTCCCAACAACTTACATATTAGGACCAAAATGTGGGAACAAAATTGACAACTAACCTAAACTTTTCCCCCTAACCTAACCTACAAGCCTTGTACTTACCTAAGGGGGCGGTTGCTAATGCTCCCTGCAACCCCCCTTACACTGCCACTATCCTACGTACACCACAAACCCATAGCCTCTGTACCATAGTCTTCCACTGTCTTGGGTTAGAGTTCTCTTGCTTGAGGGTACACTCAGGCACACTGTTCTATCTAGTTTCTCTTCCTCTTGTTTTGTTAAAATTTTTATAGTTTATATAGGAAATATTTATTTTAATGTTGTTACTATTCTTAAAATATTTTATTTTCCCTGTTGGGGCCCCTGGGCTTATAGCATCTTGCTTTTCCAACTAGGGTTGTAGCTTAGCATTTAATAATGATAATAATAATAATAACCTAACCTAGTAATTTTCAATATTAAACTTACCCGATAATCATGTAGCTGTCAACTCCGTTGCCCGACAGAATTCTATGGAGGGATACGCCAGCTATCACAATACTAGAAGGGGGTGTATTTACCAGCGCCACCTGTGGCCAGGTACTCAAGTACTTCTTGTTGACACCTCCTCAATTATTCCTCTGTCGTGCTTCCGGCAAGACGTTCTGGGATACGCTTATGTTCTTGGAGTATTTTCACGACTTTGGTGAAGTATTTCTCTTTGATTTCGGCTGTCGCTTTACTGGAAACTTCTATATTAGCTTAGTTAGCTTTTGGAATTAATTTGATTAATTTTGGTGACGAGAGAGTATGAACTCTCGTTCACTTTTCAATGGCCGACCCTTCCCTTAGACGGAAGTGTTGGTGTCTAAGAGAGTATAGACTCTCTTTCTTAATTTTGCTTAACAAAAGTTATAGATTTATTTTATATCTCTCCGCCTCTTATAGGCCTCTTCGATTAACTTCCTTTTATTATAAACTCATTAAAATTAATTTTTATATTTGTTTATATTCGACCTTCCTAATAGTAGGCGGTCTTTTACCGAAGTTAATAAACTTTGAGCCCGTCATTTCGGTTTTACCTGTTAACATATTATGCTATTTCCGCCACAGAGTTTGAAAGATTTTCTTTGACAGTCTCGTACTGTTTTCAAAGCTGAACTAACGTTTTGTTTTGTCTCTGCAGTTGTTGACGTTCAGAACGTTCAACTTGCACTCTATCGTTACGATAGAGAAAGAATGTTCACGGTTTCACGTTGCAGTAAGAGTAACCGTGTCTAGCGTTTTGTTCATTCTTTCTTAACTTAATGGTTTTGATCCTAATAAAGGAACTTTTCAGTTTTTTTCCTTTAACAATAATATGTTTTAACGATATATATGATTGGGCTCTTCTCTCAGGTTCTAAGTCAAGAGAGAGAGAGAGAGAGAGAGAGAGATAGAGACGGAGGGAGAAAGAGGATAAACGTTTCATTCAAGCCTGCCAGGCGTACGAGTAACGTCGTTATCGTTTTTTGCTCTTCTCCCTAGTCTCTTTAGGGGAAGAAACTAAACGTTTCTAGAGTGATCTAGTGTTTAGTCTCTTTCCAACCACTGAATTATCTTTCATTAGATTTTTCTGTTACATTGTAATTCTGTTTTCGCAATTACTAACTTTGAGAAAGGATAGAATTGCGTATTTCAGGTACAAACCACTTAAAGTTTCGAGTTCAGTGAAATAAGTGCAAACAGAAATCAAAGTGATAAGTGATTAGTGCGTGAGGGTACTTTTGTGCGCGCCAGTCGTCCTCCCAGTCCGGGACCTCTTGCAAGCTCCCAAGCCCAGGGGAGAAGCAATGTCGAAGGGCATAAGGGTTCAGCAGGCCTTGATCGGCGCACAGAAGTATTCTCGGTGGTTGTGGGCGTGTCTTACCGAGACCGTCACTCCCACCCGCAGACGATTGAGCCCTTATTTTGCTCGTCTGCAGAAGAGATTAGGGGAGAAAATAAAGGCAGAGTAACGCTGGTCTCAGGTCTCAAGACTTCTTAAACGTTAAGTCCAGACCTATGCCAGACGTACGAAGTTAAAGTTCACAACCCGAATGCAGTCATTGGGTTAGCTCTGACTCTCCTCAGTCATCAGTTGATTACACTCCGCCTAAGAGGAGTAAGGTTCTGCCACAACAGATCTCTGCTGTTAAGGCTTTACCTCAGCAGAACTTAGTGTCTGCCGACCCCAAGTTAACTCTACTGCAGTCCATACAGTTACAACTTTCGGTCTTGATGCGTGAGTGTCGGGCTGAGAGTGTTGCACCTCCTCCTCCGCCTACACTCCCTCCACCTGTTCTCGCTCCGCCTGTGCTCGCCCAGCCTGCACCTGCTCCGCCTGTGCTCGCCCAGCCTGCACCTGCTCCGCCTGGTCGCAGCACCATCTGCCAGGCGTACGATGTTGTGAACTCTACTACAGTCCATGCAAGCACAGCTTTCGGACTTGATGAGTGAGTGTCGGGCTGAGAGTGTTGCTCCTCCGCCTCCGCCTACACTCCCTCCTCCTACACTCGCTCCGCCTGATCACAGTACCATCTGCCAGGCGTACGATGTTGTGGACTCTACTACAGTCCATGCAAGCACAGCTTTCGGACTTGATGAGTGAGTGTCGGGCTGAGAGTGTTGCTCCTCCGCCTCCGCCTACACTCCCTCCACCTACACTCGCTCCGCCTGATCGCAGTACCACCTGCCAGCAGTTCCACCTGCCAGGCGTACGATGTTGAGACACGTGCTGAGTTTGCTGTTCCCTGTGGTGTTCAGCCTCCGCCTTTCTTAAGGCAACCTTTACATTGGGATCAGGAGGATTATACCTCTCTTCCTCCGCCTCCACTTGCTGCTCCACCAGTGATGCAACACTCGGTTGAGGTACAACAACCTCTCCCGTCCATGAGTCAGTTTCCTCAGCTCTTGCTGCAGCGAGCTCAACCCTCCATAAGGAAAGCACCACAACACCTTAGCCTTGCACCTCAGGAGCCTCAGCTTGCGAGACATTTACCTTGTTCTGCGCAGCCTCTTCCTCATCGCGCTCCGCTCACACCACAGGAACTGGAACTTGCTACTCCGCTTCCGCCAACCGCTCAGCAAGCGCAACCCTTGGGTTCAACCACTCATGCTAGGAGTCAGCCTCCTCCACCCATGCGCCTTCCTTCTGCTTGTCTTTTATTCAGCCTTTGCAGACTGAGCCTCAGGTGTTCCCTCATCGGAGTCTTGAAGAGGAAACCACACTATTGTTGTTCCAGCTCGTCCTGACTCTGCTGTTCAGCATACCATGGTTTAAACCCCATGCAAGCATGCATAAAGCACTCTAGCACTGGTCATGGAATTTCTGAGAAATGTTAAACGCCATGCACACGCTCTGCTTTCCTTTCAGCAGGCTCTGCTTACAGCAGGCTCTGCTTACTACATGCTCAGCATTCAGCATGCTCTGCATTCAGCATGCTCTGCATACAACATGCTCTGCATACAGCATGCTCTGCATTCAGCATGCTCTGCATACAGCATGCTCTACATACAGCATGCTCTGCATACAGCATGCTCTGCATACAGCATACTCTGCATACATCATGCTCTGCATACCTTACCGCATGCTTCTCAACACATCTTGGGTTGTTGCCAACTCACTAGACTGTCAAGCAGTTTCATAACGTTGCCTTCTAGTCTGCTGCTTTGCACCAGTGAACCCTCACTCAGAGAACTTAGCTTTTCTAGGATAAGGTCCCTGTAGATGAGAAAGTTCTTTTCTCCCTCCTTCTGATATTCCCTTGAGGACTCTGTCATTTGGAGGGAGCCTTTAGCTGCATAACCTCTTATGGACTTTTATTTAAGCATTACATGCTTACAGGGAAGGTAATGGTTACACTTCAGCCGCTAATCCCGTCTGTTACCACACCTGCTCCCATAGACCTTGAGCTGTGTTGCATGACATGCAGTCCAAGCTTAGTCCTTGTTAGAGGATTTTTTGTTTACGGAGTCAATGTGTCACGGGGAAGACGTTCAACAACCAACAGAAGGGACTTGTTGTGACGCAGTGCGGCAACCTCAGCAACCCGTTAAGGAGTTGTCTGTACGACCCAGACAGTCTAGACAGATTCGGGTTGTCACTGTACTTCCTCGCTTGCCCATGATTGACAGTTTACAGACTGTGCAGCAGTATCATGATCTTGTGTCCGGCTCCGTCAGACGACTGGCTTTTAAGAGCTCCCTCAAGTCGTCGCTGTCTGGAGATTTTCAAATGGACTATGGATCTGACCAAGGAACTGGGCCTCCTGGTCAATTTTGAGGAGTCTCAGCTCGTTCCATCCCAGACCATTGTCTCCTTGGGTATGGATCTTCAGAGTCGAGCTTTTCGGACTTGTCCGTCGGCCCCAAGGATCTTCCAAGCCCTAGAATGCATCCAGAGCATGCTGAGAAGGAACCGATGCTTAGTCAGGCAGTGGATGAGTCTAACAGGGACACTTTCATCGCTGGCCCTGTTCATCGAGTTAGGGAGACTCCACCTCCGCCCCCTTCAGTATCATCTAGCTGCTCACTGGATAAAGGACATGACGCTAGAGACGGGCTCAGTTCCTGTTTCCGAAGAGATGAGGTCTACTCTAACGTGGTGGAAGAACAGCATTCTTCTCAAGGAAGGTCTACCTTTGGCTGTTCAGACCTCCGACCACCGTCTCTTCTCGGACGCATCGGACACGGGCTGGGGTGCGACACTGGACGGACAGGAATGCTCGGGAACATGGAATCAGGAGCAAAGGACACTTCACATCTATTGCAAGGAGTTGTTGGCAGTTCATTTGGCCTTGATAAACTTCAAGTCCCTCCAGCTTAACAAGGTGGTGGAGGTGAACTCCGACTACACCACAGCCTTGGCTGACATCTCCAAGCAGGGAGGGACTCATTCGAGGAAGTTGTTCGAGATCGCAAGGGACCTCCTCATTTGGTCAAAAGATCGAAAGCTCACGCTGGTAACGAGGCTCATTCAGGGCGATATGAATGTCATGGCAGATCGCCTCAGCCGGAAGGGTCAGGTCTTCCCCACAGAGTGGACCCTTCACAAGAATGTTTGCAGCAGACTTTGGGCCCTGTGGGGTCAGCCAACCATAGATCTATTCGCTACCTCGATGACCAAGAGGCTCCTCTTGTATTGTTCTCCGATTCCAGACCCAGCAGCAGTTCGCGTGGATGCCTTTCTGCTGGATTGGTCCCATCTCAACCTGTATGCATTCCCGCCGTTCAAGATTGTCAACAGGGTACTTCAGAAGTTCGCCTCTCACAAAGGGACACGGCTGACGTTGGTTGCTCCCCTCTGGCCCGCGAGAGAATGGTTCACTGAGGTACTGCAATGGCTGGTCGACGTTCCCAGGACTCTTCCTCCTAGAGTGGACCTTCTGCGTCAACCTCACGTAAAGAAGGTACACCCAACCTCCACGCTCTTCGTCTGACTGCCTTCAGACTATCGAAAGACTCTCAAGAGCTAGAGGCTTTTCGAAGGAGGCAGCCAGAGCGATTGCCAGAGCAAGGACGACATCCACTCTCAGAGTCTATCAGTCTTAATGGGAAGTCTTCCGAAGCTGGTGCAAGGCCAATGCAGTTTTCCTCAACCAGTACCAATGTAACCCAGATTGCTGACTTCCTGTTACATCTAAGGAACGTAAGATCCCTATCAGCTCCTACGATCAAGGGTTACAGAAGTTTGTTGGCAGCGGTTTTCCGCCACAGAGGCTTGGATCTTTCCTCCAACAAAGATCTACAGGACCTCCTTAGGTCTTTTGAGACCTCAAAGGAACGTCGGTTGTCCACTCCAGGCTGGAATCTAGACGTGGTCCTAAGGTTCCTAATGTCATCAGGATTTGAACCGCTCCAATCAGCCTCTTTTAAGGACCTCACATTAAAAACTCTTTTCCTCGTGTGCTTAGCAACAGGTAAAAGAGTAAGTGAGATCCACGCCTTCAGCAGGAACATAGGTTTCACATCTGAAACGGCTACATGTTCCTTGCAGCTCGGTTTTTTGGCTAAAAACGAGCTTCCTTCCCGTCCTTGGCCTAAGTCGTTCGAGATCCCAAGCCTGTCCAACATGGTGGGGAACGAACTGGAGAGAGTACTTTGCCCAGTTAGAGCTCTTAAGTACTATCTAAGAAGGTCAAAACCATTACGAGGACAATCAGAAGCCTTATGGTGTGCTATCAAGAAGCCTTCTCTACCAATGTCTAAGAACTCAGTTTCTTACTACATCAGGCTTCTGATTAGAGAAGCAAATTCTCATCTGAAGGAAGAAGACCTTGCTTTGCTGAAGGTAAGGACACATGAAGTGAGAGCTGTGGCTACTTCAGTGGCCTTCAAACAGAACCGTTCTCTGCAGAGTGTTATGGATGCAACCTATTGGAGAAACAAGTCAGTGTTCGCATCATTCTATCTCAAAGATGTCCAGTCTCTTTACGAGTACTGCTACACCCTGGGTCCATTCGTAGCAACGAATGCAGTAGTAGGCGAGGGCTCAGCCACTACATTCCCATAATCCCATAACTTTTTAACCTTTCTCTTGAATACTTTTTATGGGTTGTACGGTCGGCTAAGAAGCCTTCCACATCCTTGTTGATTTGGCGGGTGGTCAATTCTTTCTTGAGAAGCGCCAAGGTTAAAGGTTGTGATGAGGTCCTTTAGTATGGGTTGCAGCCCTGTATACTTTAGCACCTTTGAGTTGATTCAGCCTCCCAAGAGGAACGCTGCGCTCAGTAAGGAAGACGATCTTATTAAAGGCAGAGTAACGGTTCAAGTCGACTTCCTTACCAGGTACTTATTATTTCATTGTTATTGTGGATAACTGATTATATGAAATATGGGATACTTAGCTATCCTTTAATCTTGTACACTGGTTTTCACCCACCCCCCTGGGTGTGAATCAGCTACATGATTATCGGGTAAGTTTAATATTGAAAAATGTTATTTTTATTAATAAAATAAATTTTTGAATATACTTACCCGATAATCATGATTTAATCGACCCTCCCTTCCTCCCCATAGAGAACCAGTGGACCGAGGAATAATTGAGGAGGTGTCAACAAGAAGTACTTGAGTACCTGGCCACAGGTGGCGCTGGTAAATACACCCCCTTCTAGTATTGTGATAGCTGGCGTATCCCTCCATAGAATTCTGTCGGGCAACGGAGTTGACAGCTACATGATTATCGGGTAAGTATATTCAAAAATTTATTTTATTAATAAAAATAACATTTCCCAGTTCACAACCCCTAGGCGGGGGCCAAGCCCTCGGACTTCCATCCCAGGTCTCAAACTAAAACGAAATCACAAATAAATCCTTACATTATCCTAAAATTAATCTCAGATTAATCTCTCTCCTACACAACGAAAGAGATGGGCAGCACTCTAAATTATATCTTAACCACATTGTAATAAAAAAAATGTTACTCAGGATTACCTTATTGTTCGTAGTCGCTAAAGTCGAAATCCTCGGGTTCTAGCACCTTCAATCTTTTCCGGGGTTAGGCGGACGTCTTGAATTTGCACAAATGGTGGAAGGTTGGACGTCACTTGCGGAAGAATGGCTGGTGGAAGGCCAAATTTTACTTGAGGGAGGTCGACTTGTGGAGGGCCGAACGTTACTAGCGGGAAGACGAATTGTGAAGGGAGGAAACTCAGGAATCGGCAAGAAATAGGACTGACTTTGAGTGGGTAAACATGCTTGATCAGCTGTAAAAATGCTCTGAACGGACATACGGACTTCTTCATATATCGCTTCCTGATACAGCACTCTGTGAAATAGCTGTCGTGCAACCCTTTCTGGGTACCGAATCCTGGTAGCAGGCTCCTTTTGAGACCCCGCCATTGCAATTCTATAGTGTTCTTATGTACGGTTGAGTCATCAGGATCAACGAAGTTAATACTCTGGTTAACTGTAAAATTGTAGAAATCATAGGCTTTGACCTTGGCGTAGCCTTTCCAGCAATCGGAAATGATGGTTCTCTTGTAGCGCTGAGATCAACGTTTAAGTGCTGCGTTCCTTAACCCCTTGGAAGAAGGTCTCATGTGTTTACCAGTCAGTGCCCCCAAAGACCCAGGTTCCTTCGATGCATTGCCTGATGTTTTACAGTACTTCCTCTTGCCTAACTAACTGTCATCCACTTCCACAATGTGGCCTAGTCCGCCAATTTTCTTCTTGTCTAAAATCAAGAACTGTTAACACACTTCTCGAAAAAAGCTATACCATTCGACAAGAGTGTGAGAAGCAGGCTTCTCCCTCTTGACAGCAACATTATCTTGAGACCAACGTTCGACCCAACAAGATATAAGGAGAATGACTCACGTTCTTCAAGGTGTGTACAATCGAAGGAGCCCTGCCGCATTGTGAATTTTTTACGACACTTGCGGTTCCTGCACCTCCAATTATACACGTATTGACCAGTATGCACATTGCGGCCATCACGCATAAGGGCAACATCACTAGCTCTATACGCTTCATAGGGACCCCTAAAATCACCTAAAAGTCCATCACAAAATAAAAAATTAAAAAATTTGGGGATAACTCGTGTAAAGTCCTGTAGGTCAAAAAACCTTATCGTCCTCAAAGGAGCAAGCTGCTCTATATGAGTAATAAATTCAACCACATTGCTCAAAGAAAAGCTGTAGGGAACGCATCTGTCCATCATGACAGTTAGCATTGGAAAGGCTGACCTCATTCAGGTCAATCTTTGGTCACTGGGGTGTATTAAAAATTTTGTAATCACACAGCCAACAAAAAGCAGGCCTACAATCACACGGAAACGAAAGGTTAGTTCGGGTTGGCTGTTTGACACTGGCTTAATCCTCCTAGACATCTCAACTAGATGTTGGCTAACCTAACCTTTGGTTGTATATATAACAAATTATTGTTCGGTATAATTCCAGGATGTGTCCCAATGAACTATAATCTTAACGAGGGGGTAAGAATGTATATTGTTGGGATTAGCGAAAACATAAGTTCGAATATCACTAAATTTTCAAGCTTGCGCCACCAGCCGATAGGCAAGCGGAGCGCCGCCCAACGGGTATTTTTTGGGGGGGAAATTTTATGACTGAGTAATTTGGCTGTGGCTTCAGCGACTAATGCATCATAACGACATTTTCCTTACGTAACAACATTTCATGATAATTATTACAGCAGTATTAAATGCAACGGTACAGTACGTGTCCCAACCAACTACAGTACAGTACAAACTTAACCGAGAGGTAAGAATACATATATGGATGGGACAACATTAATAGTAGAGATGAATGCTTCATAACCTGGGATGACACGAGCTCTATCTATCGGGAAAATTTGAAACTAAGCAGGAGCTACCCGTGACTTGTGTGCGGACCGGGCTGAACTTGAAAATTATTTCTGTCGTAAAGGTAAATTATAATATGTAAAATGATAAAATAACTTCATATCATGGTACATCAGATCATAGTAGAGAACATTTTCCCCATAAAGAAAAATAATTAGACAAGTAATAAGAAGATATCACCGGTCCCAACAAATTGCTGTACATTCTACCCATTTTAGGGTAACAAGACAACTCGCTGCTAATTTTAGGGTAACAAGACAACTCACCACTAGTTTTAGGGTAACAAGTCAACTCACCGCTAGTTTTATGGTAACAAGACAACTCACCACTACCTTAACGGTAACAAGACAACTCACCGCTTGTTTTAGAGTAACAAGACTACTCGTTAGTTTCAGGGCAAAATTATAAAACTGCAGTATATGGTTTGTAGAAAATAAGACCTTTTTTTTAAAGTATTTTGTGGGGCTTTGAATGTTTTTGATACCCTAATGATTACTGGCGGAAATCAATAATGTTTGAGTTATGGTGGGTCAACAACCATAGCTGAAAAGCTATGGCTTTTCGTTAGGTATTGTCATTAATTATATTGATATACATTAAAGTATATAGTGTACTGGTCTAATTGTATTGATATTTAAATGAACTATTTTGAACTTTGTTGTTTCTGCCTGTCATTGTCATAACAAAATAGTCATCGTAAGAAAAAAGTTACTGTAATCCAAATCGAGTAATAGTAACGAAGCACAGTCAAAACACTGTTGCTTTTGTTTGCCAGGACTTCCGGACGTACAGAAATAATTATTTTCCATCCCATTTCCTATGGAGACATTCGTAGCAGTGTTCATCATACTGTATTACAAATACAGTACCTCTTTACTTAAATGAGCTAATGATTTATTGGATTTTGCTCTGTCATAGCTCGCTTCACTTGCAGTTTAACATTATCTCATTGCTTCTATATTCTGGCAAGCGGAACATGTTTAGCTGTGCATGTTGGCCCCGTGGGCTGCTATTTCTGCGTTAATTATCAATTGTACAAACTCAACAAAGGAGTGAATACAGTACACACTTGAAGGGATAAATTGTAGCTTCGCTCTTCAGCGTCTGTTTGAACATGAACTTGGCTTCCATATCCCTTTATAGGGGGTGAAAGGCTACTGCTCAGCATTGAGCCCCACCTTTAGATTTGAGTGGAGTTAACATTTCCTCCTCAATGGAATTTTCTCTTCTCATACAAAGTTTCAAGTGCACTTTCCCTAAATCATAAGTCAGACCTTCTCCTTGGAACATAGACTGTATACTAAGAACCCTGTAAGGAACACATTATGAACCACATCATCAGTCTTCAGAATATGACTTAGCCCCTAAGACAGTTTTCCTGTTAGCCCTGGCCTCTGCAAAGAGGTCAGTGAGCTACATTGTCTGTTATACAACGATGCCCCATTCAAGGGAATGGAGGCAGGTGACACTCAACTTTGTCCCTGAGTTTGTAACCAAGACTCAAAATCCACCCGTAGTTGATCCTAGGTTTGGGCTCTTCCAGATTGAGAGTCTCCGTTCCGTAACTGATGATCGGGATCAGGTGTTACTATACCCTGTAAGGGCGTTGAGGAAGCGTCTTGAGCGAACCCTAAGAGCTTGCCACAGGTCAACAGTCTGTTTGTCAGTATGGACAGAGTCAAGGAGAGGATAACTAGGAACCCGATCTCTGCCTGGATTCGACAGGTTATCGAATGAGCCCTATGCTCGTACTCCACTCTTTTTGATCCTATGGCCAGAGCTCACGACGTCAGGGGTGTCAGCACGTTCCTGGTGTCAAAAAAGAACTACTCTGTGGCGTAGGTATTACATGTGGGTGTGTGGAAATGCCAAAAAACCTTTACGTCCCAATACCTGCATGAATTAATCTACAGGAACCTGGATACCTTTTCTATAGGTCTTGTGTTGGATGCACAAAATGTGGTCAGAAACACCTCTGTACCCCTGTAGGACAAGTAGCTTTGGTTGAGGGCAGATGTTACCTGGTAGTAAGTTTGAATAGAATTTGGGAGTGACTGGCCTCTTCCTTGTCTATTTTCCCCTCTCTTGGGGTTTCAGTATCTAAGGAATTCTGCAAGCTTACCTCCTTTGACTGCAGGTGGGTACCACAGTGCTTTGTGTAACCTGTTATACTGTATATCCATATACTGTATATTTGTTATGTCCCCGACCTCCATGCAAGTTGGAGTCAGGCAATGTCTAGGTTAAGTGCGGAGCTTAGCTCCAAGATTGTCCTTAGGTAGTCAAGTCCCAATGCAAAGTTCACGCACCATCGCACGTATTGCTCAGGCCGTTATCTCTCTCACACATGCTGAGAGTTAGCCAGGTGAAAGGGTGTCTCTAGAAGGCTCGTGCAGCAGGTTGTTTCTAGGAAGCTTGTGCAAAGCAGAGTTGCACCCTAGGACAGGAACCAGCCAGTTGGTTGAGGACTTCCACCCACCTAATGGTGAGTCTCCACTGTAAAGATCAGAATGGCTTGTATATAGTGCCGAACGCGAACACGCGAGAACACAAGGGAAAGCACAGAGATACCACGTGGGACACACGAGTCGGGGACACAAAGGATCGCAAGAGAATGGAGAGCGACGGGATGGTATCACGACGCGACCAGAGAACTTACTGAGGACCGAGACCCAAGCTAACTCCGACCTAGCTCAGGACTACCCTCAGGGCACGTTCTCCTTACGCCTGAATTAGTCCCCACAGAAAACGGAAGTAGGGTAGACTACACAAAACTCTGGTCGGTTGAGAGGAGATTTCCAGGTACCTCCTAAGAAAGTAGTTCTCGGTATGTATGTTAGGAAAAATACAATTTTAAATATTTAACTTAGCCGGTGAATATATAATAGCTGCAACTCTGCGGCTCGACAGAAAACACACTCAAAAAACTCGCGAGCGATCGCTATGAAGGTTGCGGGTGTGCCCACCAGCGCCAACTGTCGGGCAGATACCACTCTTGTATGTAAACAAAACCTTCAATTCTTCTCTGTCGACGTTGACGACAAGACGTATTCATACTCGCTGTAGAACCTGGAGTTTTCTTAACATATTTGGTGAAGTACTTCATTTTGGTTTGAGCTTTCGCAGTACAGGTGTTTTATCTTCAACTTAAATCTTGAACTCGTTTTTGGAAGATTTAATTTTTGATGACTTTGGATTGTTTTTTGGACTTTCCTTGACTTTTAAATGGCCGACCCTTCCCTCAGTACGGAAGTGTGTTTAGGCTTTTAGCAATTATCTTATCACGTTATAAATTAATTATAGATTTTCCTCTATATATTTTATATCTCAACCGCCTTTATTAGGCTTCTTTGATTAGCTTTCCATTTATAATAAACATCAAAATAAATTTTAATGATTTGTTTATATGCGACCTTTCCTGAGAGTAGGCGGTCCTAACTTGGAAACCGAAGTTAAACAACGTTGAGCCCTTTCAATCGTAAATAGCTTTTAAAGAGCTAATGATTTAAAACTTATTAAATGAATATTTTTTAATAGATATTTTATGAAAGATTTTCTTTGAATAGTCTTCGTACTGTTTCAAAGATGAACTAACGTTTAGTTTATTTATGCTACGCAGTTTGCGCTCTATCGTTACGATAGAGAGAGAGAGTATCACGGTTTCACTTTGCAGAAAGAGTAAATCGATTCTGACGTTTTGTTCATTCTTCTTTCAAAGCTTAAATGTTTTAAATTCTATTTTAAAGGAACTTTTTAATTGAAAAACCTTTCAGTTTTTTCCTTTGGTCAAATAACCTGTTTTTTTGACGAAACGTAAGTGGGCTCTTCTCTTAGGTGCGAAATCAAGAGAGAGAGAGAGAGAGAGAGATAGAGACGGAGGGAGAGAGAGGAGAGAAAACGTTCCGATCTTTATCTCGTCCCAAGCGGGTAACGTTGTTCTAGAGTTACTCTCGTCCCTAGTCTCTGTACGGGGAGAAAGGATAAAACTTTTTAGTTTTTTATTCTTGTCCCAAGGCAATGTACGGTGAGAGATTGAAAACGTAGTTTTGAATGAACTAGTGTTTAGTCTTCCTCAGCCACTGATTTTTTTATCTTAAAAGATGTTTACTGTTTTTTGCTGGTATTAATGTACTTACATTATACGACTGATTTCGCAATTACAACCTTTTGATGAGGGTAGAATTGCGTGCTTCAGGTAGAAATCAGTTTTATTCATACCTAATGTGAATTGTTAAAAAATTTGATTTCAGTGAAATAAGTGCAAAACAGAAAATCGTAGTGATAAAGTGATATTGCGCAAAGTGGTATCAGTGTTGCGACCGAGGGTTCGTCTGTTCGTGCCTGTCGTTCGCCTAGTCCGGGACCTCTTGCAAGCTCCCAAGCCCAGGGGAGAAGTAATGTCGTACGACTTATGGGTTCGAGAGGCCTTGATCAGCGAACAGACGTTTCCTCTATGGTATTGGGTGTATCTTACCAAGATCACCCCTACCATAAGGCGAGAGAGACGATTTTCTCCTCGTCATCCGAAGGCTTTTCGCATAAGAAACCGTGGAACAAGGTTTCGAGGCCCTTTAAGCGAAAGTCAGTCCTTTCAGGACAGGTCCAGCGTCCTGGTTTTAACCATTAGGACAGCTCTGACCCTATGCAGTCATCGGAAGACTGCTCGCCGCCTAACAAAAGCGTAACACAGACTCCGAGAGTCTTTTTGTAGCCAAGGTTTTGCGGTCACAGACGTTACCCTCGTCTCTTACCGCAACCATTCCCGTTGATCCTAAATGGGTTGTACGGCAAGACATGCAGAATAAGCTTGCCTCCCTTATGGAAGACTATTCTGCCGATAAATCCGTTGAGCCTAGCCGTTTATCTCATCGAGATCCTGGCCTTCAGCCACCCTAACGTTCCTTTGTGCGTCCTGTTGACGTTGGCGTAGCCAAGTCACGTCAGTCAGGTTGTTTAGAAACACACTCGATGCGGTCTCGTGTGGTTTTTCAGCCACATTTGGACGTTGGGCCACTTGCTGATGCTCCTGTTGACGTTCAGGACGTTCGCTAACAATCGGAGTTGACTTGTTTTGACGCTGAGCGTCAACCTCCGCATTCTAGAGTTGTTTTGACTGCTCAGTCTAGGCGGTCAAAGCAGTCTCGAGTGGACGCTGTGCGTCCTCACGCACCTGTTGTTGTTGACAGTTCACAGACTGTCAAGCAGTTACATGACGTTGCGTCCTGGTCTCACGCACCTGTTGTTGTTGACAGTTCACAGACTGTCAAGCAGTTACATGACGTTGCGTCCTGGTCCGCTACTAATGCACCAGTGCGTGTGGACTCTGCTTGTAAAGCATTGCCACCACGGTAGGTCTCTCCCTTGCTTGAGACTCGGCTATTATCGGACAAGGTTCCTTCAGATGAGGAAGTTGCTGTTCCCCCTCCTACTGATATTCCCTTGAGGACTCTGTCAGACGGAGAGGAGCCTAAAGCTGCTTAGCCCTCTATGAACTTTAAATAAATCATGCTGATTTTTAAGGATCTTTGTCCGGATCTTTTTGTAACTGCTACTCGTTCGCCTAAACGTCAGAGCTTACACTAACCTAGCTACTTCGAAGCCGTTGTTTTATAAGCTAGTGCTCTCTCGCTCTTCTAAGAGAGCTTTACGTTTGCTAGGCGACTGGTTTATCACCAGGAGGAGTTTTGGGGGAGACAGCCTTTGCTTTCCCTTCTTTTAAACTGGCTTATAGAGTGAGAGTCTGATATGACACGAGAGAAGTTCTCGGCTTGGGAGTTCCTGCCTCTGCCCAGATAGACTTCTCAAACCTCATAGACTCTCCCTGGCGCCTGGCCATGAGACGCTCCAAGATTTTACAGGTCGACTTCACAGCTATTTTCGAGCCTTTGAAGTTTTGCTGTGCAATTATGTCATGCATAAACAAGGCTTTCAGGGATGGCTCCAATGATCTGACAGCCACGTTCTCTGCAGGAACAAGTCCCTCAGGGATGGCTCCATGATTTGGCAGCCATGTTCACTGCAGGAGTACGTAAGAGGCAAGTGCGCTCAATGTGTTCATTGTCAAGACAAACTTCACGATGAAGTCTACCAGGCTGTCTTGACAGCATTTATGGAAGGCGACTGGATGGTCTCTCTCGACCTTCAGGAGGCATACTTCCACATTCCTATACACCCGGATTCCCAACCGTTTCTGAGGTTTGTTTACAGGAATGTGGGGTACCAGTTTCGAGCCCTGTGCTTTGGCCTCAGTCCTGCGCCTCTCGTGTTTACGAGGCTCATGAGGAATGTGGCAAAATCCCTCCATCTATTGGGGATCCGAGCCTCCCTGTACTTGGACGACTGGCTTCTCAGAGCATCGTCCAGTCTTCACTGTCTGCAGGATCTTCATTGGACGTTGAGTCTGGCCAGGGAGTTGGGACTTTTGGTCAACCTAAAAGTCCCAACTGATCCCATCCCAGATTATTCTATATTTGGGGATGGAGATTCGCAGTCAAGCCCTGCTCGAAGTCCAACTAATGCTGAAACGAAACGTTTATTCAGTCAGGAGTTGGAACAGTCTCGTAGGGACTCTCTCATCCCTGGAGCAGTTTGTCTCACTAGGGAGACTACACCTTCTGCCTCTCCGGTTCCATCAAGCCTTTCACTGGAACTAGGTCAAGACATTAGAGACGGTATCATTCCCAGTCTCCGAACCAGTAAAGGCATGCCTGAAATGGTGGGACATCAATATCAGTCTGAGAGAGGGACTATCCCTAGCAGTCAAGAACCCAAACCACGTGTTGTCCTCAGACGCGTCGGATTTGGGTTGGGGTGCGACCCTGGACGGTCGGGAATGCTCGGGTCTGTGGACCTCAAGTCAGAAGAGCATGCACATCAACGGCAAGGAGCTATTAGCAGTCCACTTGGCCTTGATGATATTAGAAGGCTTCTTCGAAACTTAGTGGTAGAGGCAACTCAGACAACACCACAACTTTGGCGTACAACTCCAAGCAAGGAGGCACACACTCCTTCACGCTGCTCGAGATCGCAAGGGACCTTCTCTTATGGTCAAGAATTCGAGGCATCTCCCTGTTGACGAGATTCATCCAGGGGGACTTGAACGTCTTGGCAGACTGTCTCAGTCGGAGGGGTCAGGTGATACCCACGGAATGGACCCTCCACAATGACGTGGGCAAGAGTCTTTGGGCTACTTGGTGTCAACCCACCATAGACCTCTTTGCCTCCTCGTTGACCAAAAGGTTACCAATCTATTGCTCTCCAGTCCTAGATACAGAAGCAATCTACATAGACGCGTTTCTACTGGATTGGTCTTTTCTGGACTTATATGCATTCCCACCATTCAAGATAGTCAACAAGGTACTGCAGAAGTTCGCCTCTCACGAAGGGACAAGGTTGACGTTGGTTACTACCCTCTGGCCCGCGAGAGAGTGGTGCACCGAGGTACTTCAATGGCTGGTAGACTTTCCAAGAAGTCTTCCTCTAACGGTAGATCTGTTACGTCAGCCCCACGTAAAGAATGTCCATCAAAGCCTCCCCGCTCTTCGTCTGACTTCCTTCAGACTATCGAAAGACTCTCAAGAGCTCGAGGCTTTTCGAAGGAGGCAGCCAGTGCGATTGCAAGAGCTAGGAGAGCTTCTACCATTAGAGTATACCAGTCGAAGTGGGAAGTCTTTCGAGACTGGTGCAAGTCAGCATCTGTGTCCTCGTCCAGTACCTCTGTAGCCCAAATCGCAGATTTTCTTTTACATCTGAGAAAGGTTCACTCCCTTTCAGCTCCCACAATTAAGGGCTACAGGAGCATGTTGGCTTCGGTCTTTCGACATAGAGGCTTAGATCTTTCCAACAATAAAGATCTCCAAGATCTCCTTAAGTCTTTCGAGACCTCTAAGGAACGTCGTTTGGCAACTCCTGGATGGAACTTAGACGTGGTCCTAAGGTTCCTCATGTCAGACAGGTTTGAGCCATTACATTCAGCCTCCCTGAAGGATCTCACCCTCAAGACACTTTTCCTAGTGTGCTTGGCTTCGACTAAAAGGGTCAATGAACTTCATGCCTTCAGTAAGAACATCGGCTTTACTACAGAAAAAAGCCACTTGTTCACTTCAACTTGGTTTCCTGGCCAAAAATGAACTGCCTTCTCGTCCTTGGCCTAAATCTTTTGATATTCCTTGCTTATCAGAGATCGTAGGCAACGAACTGGAAAGAGTATTATGTTCTGTTAGAGCTCTTAAGTTCGATTTAGCTCGTACTAAGTCATTACGAGGGAAATCTGAGGCATTATGGTGCTCAGTTAAGAAACCTTCATTGCCTATGTCAAAGAATGCTTTGTCATATTTTATCAGATTTTTTTAATACGAGAAGCTCATTCTCACTTGAATGAGAAAGACCGATGTTTGCTTAAGGTTAAGACGCACGAAGTTAGAGATATAGCAACCTCCGTGGCCTTCAAGCAAAATAAATCTCTGCAAAGTATTAGGGACGCGACTTTTTGGAGAAGCAAGTCAGTGTTCGCGTCATTTTACTTAAAAGATGTCCAGACTCTTTACGAGCACTGCTACACACTGGGTCCATTCGTTGCAGCGAGTGCAGTAGTGGGTGAGGGTTCTACCACTACACTTCCCTAATCCCAATATCCTTTTAATCTGTCCCTTGAAATGTTTTTAATATTGTTTTATGGGTTGTTCGGAAGGCTAAGAAGCCTTTCGCATCCTGGTTGATTTGGCGGGTGGTCAAAGTCATTTCTTGAGAGCGCCCAGATTAGGGGTTTGATGAGGTCCTGTTGTATGGGTTGCAACCCTTGATACTTCAGCTCCTGGGAGTCTTTCAGCATCCTAAGAGGATGGCTGGGCTTCGTGAGGAAGACAGACTTACAAGGCAGAGTAATCGTCTAAGTCAACTTCCTTACCAGGTACCTATATATTTTGGTTTTGTTATATTGATAACTGTCAAAATGAAAAAACTCTTAGCTTATACGCTGTAAACATAATTAACTCTGGTCTCTACCCACCTCCTTGGGTGTGAATCAGCTATTATATATTCACCGGCTAAGTTAAATATTTAAAAATGATATTTTAATTATAAAATAAATTTTTGAATATACTTACCCGGTGAATATATAAATTAAATGACCCTCCCTTCCTCCCCAATAGAGACGCAGCGGGACGAGAAGAATTGAAGGTTTTGTTTACATACAAGAGTGGTATCTGGCCGACAGTTGGCGCTGGTGGGCACACCCGCAACCTTCATAGCGATCGCTCGCGAGTTTTTTGAGTGTGTTTTCTGTCGAGCCGCAGAGTTGCAGCTATTATATATTCACCGGGTAAGTATATTCAAAAATTTATTTTATAATTAAAATATCATATTACTTAAAATTTGTGATTTTTCCTAATTATACAAACCTTGAGTTCTTTATGCATACTTTTTAAATATTTAACTTAGCCGGTGAATATATAATAGCTGACGTCTCCGGCGGCTCGACAGAAAAACACAAAAACTCGCGAGCGATCGCTATGAAGGTTGCGGGTGTACCCACCAGCGCCAACTATCGGCCAGATACCGCATATACATGTAAACAGCTCCAGTTCTTCTCTGTCGGTCTGATCGACAAGTTGATTCCATTACTCGCTGTTAACCTGGAGTTTTTCAACAGTCTTGGTGAAGTAATTCTTTTTGGTTTGAGCTTTCGCAGTGCAGGTGTTTTATCTTCAACTTAAACTCTTGAACTCTTTTTTGGATAGATTTAATTGTTGATGACCTTGGATTGTTTTTGGACTTTCTTTGACTTTTCAAAATGGCTGACCCTTCTCCAATTCCTAAATTTCGTAAATGTAATGCTAGGGATTGTAACAAACGTCTTCCAAAGGCCTCTCTCGACCCACATACTGTGTGTTCTAATTGTCGGGGTAAAACCTGTCAATTAGGAGATCGGTGTGATGAGTGCGTGGTACTTTCGGAATTCGACTGGCTAGAGTTTGATAAGTATTCTCGTAAGCTAGAGAGAGATAGGGTGAGGAGAAGTTCCTCTAGATCGTTAGAATTTTCCTCCTCCCATGCCCCTGAACCTAATCCTTCCCCAGTAGTAGTTGTGCCTGAACCCTCTACTAGCACTCATGAACCATCAATGCGGGATATGTTACGTGCTATTCAAGCTTTGGGCGAGAGAGTTGAATCGTTAGCTACGGACCGTAATCAACTCATGGCGGATGTAAAAGAGTTAAAGTGTCAGAGTGCCACATTAGAAAATCGTGGGGATAAAGTGATTAGTGCGCAAAGTGTTATCAGTGTTGCGACCGAGGGTTCGTCTGTTCGTGCCTGTTGTTTGCCTAGTCCGAGACCTCTTGCAAGCTCCCATGCCCCAGGGAGAAGTAATGTCGTAGGACTTATGGGTTCGAGAGGCTTTAACCAACGAACAGACGTTCCCTCTATGGTTTCGGGCGTGTCTCGTCAAGACCGCCCCTACCATAAGACGAGCGAGTCGGTTTTCTCCTCGTCATCCGAAGGCTTCTCGCGTAAGAAACCGTGGAGCAAGGTTTCGAGACCCTTAAAGCGAAAGTCAGTCCCTTCAGGACAGGTCCAGCGTCCTGGTTGTAGCCATTGGGACAGCTCTGACCCTGTGCAGTCATCAGAAGACTGCTCGCCGCCTAAACAGAAGCGTAACACAGGCTCTGAGAGTCTTAGTGTAGGCAATGTTTTGCAGTCACAGACGTTACCCTCGTCTCGAACCGCACCCACTCCCGTTGATCCTAAATGGGTTGTACTGCAAGATATGCAGAATAAGCTTGCCTCTCTTATGGAGGACTATTCTGCTGAGCAGGTTCACGATGATCCTCGCCGTTTAGCTGATCGAGATCCTGGCCGTCAGCCTCCCAAACGAGCCTTTGCTCGTCCTGTTGACGTTGACGTTACAAAGTTACGTCAGTCACGTGTCGTAGAGCCTCACTCGATGCAGTCCCGTGTTGACTTTCAGCCGCTTGTGGACGTTCAGCCGCTACCGCATGCTCGTGTTGACGTTCAGGACGTTCGCCAACCAGCGAAGTTGACTTGTTTTGACGTTGAGCGTCAAGCACCGCAGTCAAGAGTTGTTTTGACTGCTCAGTCTAGGCAGTCAAGGCAGTCTCGAGTTGACGTCGAGCGTCCTCCCGCTCCTGTTGTTGTTGCTAGTCAGTCCGTTAAGCAGTTACATGACGTAGCGTCCTGGACTGCTACTGATGCTCCTGTGCGTGTGGACTCTGCTTGTCAAGCATTGCCACCAAGGCAGGTCTCTCCCTTGCTTGAGACTCATCAGTTGTCGGACGAGGTTCCTTCAGATGAGGACGTTGCTGATCCTCATCCTGATGATAATCCTTCAGATGTAGATGAACCTAAGGCTGTTCCTCCTTCGATGGATTTTAAGAAGATCATGATGATTTTCAAGGATCTTTTTCCAGATCACTTTGTTGCTGTTGCTCCTCGTTCGCCTCCGTCTGAGTTTGCTCTAGGCTTAGCTGCTACCAAGCCTGCCTTTACTAAGCTAGTGCTTTCTCGCTCTTCTAAGAGGGCTTTACGTCTTCTAGGCGACTGGTTGGATACCAGGAGGAGTTTGGGGAAGACGGCCTTTGCCTTCCCTCCTTCTAAGCTTGCTTCTAGATCGAGCGTCTGGTATGACACGGGAGAAGTTCTCGGCTTGGGAGTCCCTGCCTCTGCCCAGGGTGACTTCTCAAGCCTCGTAGACTCTCCCCGTCGCCTGGCCATGAGACGCTCGAAGATTTGTTGGTCCTCCTCGGACCTTGACCATCTACTTAAAGGCGTATACAGGGCCTTTGAAGTTTTTAACTTTCTTGACTGGTCTTTAGGAGCATCAAGTAGGAAGATCTCGTCTGCCGACCAAGATGTATCCTTACTTATCATGTCCTGTATGGACAAAGCCATCCGCGATGGCTCCAATGAGCTCGCCTCCATCTTTACGTCGGGAGTCTTGAAGAAGAGAGAAACCCTTTGCTCTTTCCTTTCAGCAGGAGTTACTCCCTGTCAGAGATCGGAACTGCTCTTTGCTCCCTTATCGGCTGCCTTGTTTCCACAACAGCTGGTTAAGGATATAGCTGCTTCGCTTGTGCAGAAGGACACGCATGACCTGATGGCGTCCTCTGCTCGCAAAGGGGCTCCTTCTTCATCCTTTGCTGTGAGACCCAGGATCGAGACTCCTGCGTCTAGATTTATCCCGCCCTTTCGTGGCAGAGCTCCCAGCAGGGGAGGCTCTCGTGCCGAGGGAAAGAGAGGTAAGAAGAGAGGAGCCAAGTCCTCCCGTGGCAGAGTCTGACTGCCCACAGCTTCAGACAGTGGTAGGGGCCAGATTGAACAGCTTCTGGCAGGCCTGGGAGAAGAGGGGTGCAGACCAAGAGTCTGTTCTGTTGCTCAAAGAGGGGTACAAAATACCGTTTGTACGCAAACCTCCTCTAGTAACAACTCCCATAGACCTCTCTCCCAGGTACCGAGAGGAGTCAAAGAGACAAGCCCTAAATCAAGAAGTGTCTCTGTTGCTAGAGAAGGGAGCGGTGGTGAAAGTCTCGGACCTTCAATCACCGGGGTTTTACAACCGTCTCTTCCTAGTCCCAAAGCATACAGGAGGTTGGAGGCCGGTGCTAGACGTCAGTGCGCTCAACGTTTTTGTTACGAAAACAAAATTCACGATGGAGACCACGAAGTCCGTCTTAGCAGCGGTCAGAGAGGGAGACTGGATGGTCTCTCTCGACCTACGAGATGCGTACTTCCACATTCCTATACACCCGGATTCCCAACCGTTTCTGAGGTTTGTTTACAGGAATGTGGTGTACCAGTTTTGAGCCCTGTGCTTTGGCCTCAGTCCTGCTCCTCTCGTGTTTACGAGGCTCATGAGGAATGTGGCAAAATTCCTTCATCTATCGGGAATCCGAGCCTCCCTGTACTTGGACGACTGGCTTCTCAGAGCATCGTCCAGTCATCGCTGTCTGCAGGATCTACATTGGACGTTGGGTCTGGCCAAGGAGTTGGGACTTTTGGTCAACTTAGAAAAGTCCCAACTGATCCCATCCCAGACTATTCTATATTTGGGGATGGAGATTCGCAGTCCAGTTTTTCGGGCTTTTCCGTCTGCCACCCGAATAGAACAAGCCCTGCTCAAAGTCCAACTAATGCTGAAAAGAGAACGTTGTTCAGTCAGGAGTTGGATGAGTCTCGTAGGGACTCTCTCATCCCTGGAGCAGTTTGTCTCGCTAGGGAGACTACACCTTCGGCCTCTCCAGTTCCATTTAGCCTCTCACTGGAACAAGGGCAAGACTTTAGAGACGGTATCAATCCCAGTCTCCGAACCAGTAAAAGCATGCCTGAACTGGTGGGACAGCAATATCAGTCTGAGAGAGGGACTGTCCCTAGCAGTCAAGAACCCAAACCACGTGTTGTTCTCAGACGCGTCGGATTTGGGTTGGGGTGCGACCCTGGACGGTCGGGAATGCTCGGGTCTGTGGACCTCAGTTCAGAAGAGCATGCACATCAACGGCAAGGAGCTATTAGCAGTCCACTTGGCCTTGATGAAATTCGAAAGCATTCTTCGAAACAAAGTGGTAGAGGTCAACTCAGACACCACCACAGCTTTGGCGTACATCTCCAAGCAAGGAGGCACTCACTCCCACACGCTGTACGTGATCGCAAGGGACCTTCTCATATGGTCAAAAAATCGAGGCATCTCCCTGTTGACGAGATTCATCCAGGGGGACTTGAACGTCTTGGCAGACTGTCTCAGTCGGAGGGGTCAGGTGATACCCACGGAATGGACCCTCCACAAGGACGTGTGCAAGAGTCTTTGGGCGACTTGGGGTCAACCCACCATAGACCTCTTTGCCACCTCGTTGACCAAAAGGTTACCGATCTATTGCTCACCAGTCCCAGATCCAGAGGCGATCCACATAGACGCGTTTCTACTGGACTGGTCTCACCTGGACTTATATGCATTCCCACCATTCAAGATAGTCAACAAGGTACTGCAGAAGTTCGCCTCTCACGAAGGGACAAGGTTGACGTTGGTTGCTCCCCTCTGGCCCGCGAGAGAGTGGTTCACCGAGGTACTTCAATGGCTGGTAGACATTCCAAGAAGTCTTCCTCTAAGGGTAGATCTCTTACGTCAGCCCCACGTAAAGAATGTTCATCAAAGCCTCCCCGCGCTTCGTCTGACTGCCTTCAGACTATCGAAAGACTCTCAAGAGCTAGAGGCTTTTCGAAGGAGGCAGCCAGTGCGATTGCGAGAGCTAGGAGAGCTTCTACCATCAGAGTATACCAGTCGAAGTGGGAAGTCTTTCGAGACTGGTGCAAGTCAGCATCTGTGTCCTCTTCCAGTACCTCTGTAGCCCAAATCGCAGATTTTCTTTTACATCTGAGAAATGTTCGCTCCCTCTCAGCACCCACTATTAAGGGCTACAGGAGCATGTTGACTTCGGTCTTTCGACATAGAGGCTTAGATCTTTCCAACAATAAAGATCTCCAAGATCTCCTTAAGTCTTTCGAGACCTCTAAGGAACGTCGTATGGCAACTCCTGGATGGAACTTAGACGTGGTCCTAAGGTTCCTAATGTCAGACAGGTTTGAGCCATTACATTCAGCCTCCCTGAAGGATCTCACCCTCAAGACGCTTTTCCTAGTGTGCTTGGCTTCGGCTAAAAGGGTCAGTGAAATTCATGCCTTCAGTAAGAACATCGGCTTTTCCACAGAGAAAGCCACATGTTCACTTCAACTTGGTTTCCTGGCCAAAAATGAACTGCCTTCTCGTCCTTGGCCTAAGTCTTTTGATATACCTTGCCTGTCAGAGATCGTAGGCAACGAACTTGAAAGAGTACTGTGTCCAGTTAGAGCTCTTAAGTTTTACTTAGCTCGTACTAAGTCCTTACGAGGTGGATCTGAAGCCTTATGGTGCTCAGTTAAGAAACCATCATTACCTATGTCAAAGAATGCTTTGTCATATTTTATCAGATTTTTAATCCGAGAGGCTCATTCTCACTTGAATGAAAAAGACCGATGCTTGCTTAAAGTTAAGACGCACAAAGTAAGAGCTATAGCAACTTCCGTGGCCTTTAAGCAAAATAGATCTCTGCAAAGTATTATGGACGCGACCTTTTGGAGAAGCAAGTCGGTATTCGCGTCATTTTACTTAAAAGATGTCCAGACTCTTTATGAGGACTGCTACACACTGGGTCCATTCGTTGCAGCGAGTGCAGTAGTGGGTGAGGGTTCTACCCCTACATTCCCTTAATTCCAATATCCTTTTAATCTGTCTCTTGAAATGTTTTTAATCTTGTTTTTGGGTTGTACGGAAGGCTAAGAAGCCTTTCGCATCCTGGTTGATTTGGCGGGTGGTCAAATGTCATTTCTTGAGAGCGCCCAGATTAGCGGTTTGATGAGGTCCTGTTGTATGGGTTGCCGCCCTTGATACTTCAGCTCCTGGGAGTCTTTCAGCATCCTAAGAGGATGGCTGGGCTTCGTGAGGAAGACAGACTAACAAGGCAGAGTAATCGTCTAAGTCAACTTCCTTACCAGGTACCTATATATATTTGGGTTTTGTTATGATATAACTGTCAAAAACTCTAAGCATATACGCTGTAAACTGTATTAATACTGGTCTCTACCCACCACCATGGGTGTGAATCAGCTATTATATATTCACCGGCTAAGTTAAATATTTAAAAATGATATTTTGATTATAAAATAAATTTTTGAATATACTTACCCAGTGAATATATAAATTAAAGGCCCCCCCTTCCTCCCCGATAGAGACCCAGCGGGATGAGAAGAACTGGAGCTGTTTACATGTATATGCGGTATCTGGCCGATAGTTGGCGCTGGTGGGCACACCCGCAACCTTCATAGCGATCGCTCGCGAGTTTTTGTGTTTTTCTGTCGAGCCGCCGGAGACGTCAGCTATTATATATTCACCGGGTAAGTATATTCAAAAATGTATTTTATAATCAAAATATAATTTTCCCGCCATTACCTATCCCCCGAGAAGTCCTGCTTGCAATTGAAAAGTTACGTTATGTTACTAGTGGGGGGGGGATGGGTCGCCTACCTCCTTACTAACTAACAGTGAGTGGTTACACCTTGCTCAAATGTCTTTTAGCTAGTTTTAGTTGTTGACAAAATAATCTCCACTATAAAGAACTCAAGGTTTGTACAGAAAGATAAAATGCAAATTATTTCCAAATTTATCATTTTGACATTCATAACTCATTCATATAAGTGTTAAACCTCTGCTTACATAGTTTGTAATTAGAATTGTAGATAGGTGGAATATCGGGGTTGTGCTTTTTGTGATTATCAAGTTATTAGAGTTTTAGAATAAATCATTACTATTTATACAAAACAGTACAGTATAGAATGTTTCCTTACCTGTTTTTTCAATTTTTTCTAATTTCTTTTTCAGGATTTGTTAATATACAGCAGCCATATTTTAATCCCTCTGGATATCAGAAGTCTCACATTCTGTAATGGCCGGCTGGACTGGGAAACGTACAAACGTAATGTACACAAAACCTGAGGAACCTGCATTCTTGAAGAGGTTTAAAGAACGTGTTGGATACAAAGAAGATAATGGGCTATCAGACAAGGTAAAGGCCTGTGAATAGTGTTTTCTTTAGTAGATGTCTGTTTTCAGCAAGTAAAGTGTAGGGTAACCTGTGTGAGTTCTTGAGAATGAAAAACATTAATGCTGTTGATTAAGCTGAAATAACTGGATAGGTAAAGTCATAGCTGATAATTAGATCAAATGAGTTTATAATTGGTTGGAGTATATTGAATGGTGTCCAAAAGCAACTTTGTTCTGTCACTATATACAAACCCTTTTGTTCTTTACAATGGAGATTATTTTGGTGGCAGCTGAAATTAGCCAAAAGACTTTTTAGTGAGGTGTAACAACTCACAGTTAGTTAGCAGGGAATAGACCGGTCCCCCCGCTTGCACTGCACTAGTGACATGATGTCTCTTTTTATTTTGACTTCGTGGAGAACAGACATGCTGTTATTCTCTTCTGTCAACCTATTTACTTGTTCCAATGATTAAATACAAATGGGCCTAAACTCTAAAAACTTTCCTCTCTCTCTTTCTTTCAGAATGATTGTATGTGAGCTTCATGGTGCAGATTTGTTCTGAGGCATTGAAGGGTGCTGGTGTGGTACCTTTATGTCAGCCATGGAGACAGATCCTAATGGTCTTTGTCATGTGTGCAGGGGTCACTCTTGTACACTGGAGTCTTTTTGTATTGATTAAAGGGAGTGACCTCTCTCCCAGTAGCAGCGGTACAGTAGGCGGCAGAAGAAGGTCAAGAGGGACTCTCCTATCCTTTGTGTTCATCCTTGAAGGCATACTCCAAGAGGGATTCTTCCCTTTGTTCTCATCATTGAAGATGAAGGCCAAGAAGGACTCTTCCCCTTCGTGTTCATCCTTGAAGGTGAAGTCCAAGAGGGATTCTTCCCCTTTGTGCTCATCACTGAAGGCAAAGGCCAAGAGGGACTCTTCCCTTTCATGTTCATCACTGAAGGCAAAGGCCAAGAGAGAGTCTTTCCTTTCATGTTCATCCCTGAAGGCAAAGTCCAAGAGGGAGTCTTCCCCTTCGTTTCATCCTTGAAGGCGGAGGCCAATAGGGACTCTCCTCCTTCGTGTTCATCCTTGAAGGCAAAGGTCAAGAGGGACTCTTCCCCTTCATGTTCATCCTTGAAGGCGAAGGCCAAGAGGGACTCTTCCACTTCGTGTTCATCCTTGAAGATGAAGGCCAAGAGGGAGTCTACCCCTTTGTGCTCGTCATTGAAGGTAAAGGCCAAGAGGGACTCTTCCCCTTCATGTTCATCCCTGAAGGTGAAGGACAAGAGGGAGTCTTCCCCTTTGTGTTCAGCCTTGAAGGCGAAGGCCAAGAGGGACTCTTCCCCTTCGTGTTCATCCTTGAAGATGAAGAAACCTTGCTGTCTTACTGTGTAAGTTCATGACTTATTTGGGTTCTCCAATGATAGATGTTTGCCATAAGCCTCAACAACAAATTAGCAATCTACAGCTCACCATTACCAGAGAAGGCAGTAGCACTTGAAGACACATTCCAGCACTTCTGGGACGGCCATAATGTCTATGCGTTTCCGCCATTTTGCCTTCTCCAAAGGGTGTTGAAAAAGTTTCTGAGATCATACAATCTGAAGTTGACCTTGGTAGCCCTGAAATGGCCATAAGAAAACTGATACCTCAGGAAGTCCTCTGCAGATGTGTACTAGGCAAAGTGAGCCATCTTCTGTGGTTGGTTGTGCGGAAGGGGTTCTTCTCTTCTCAGAGCGTGTATTTCCCTCATAGCAGATTTCTTAGTGTATCTGCAAAGGGAAAAGCATCTCTCAGTATCAGTGGTATAAAGTTATCTTTCGTCCTTGGGCCAGGTACTGAAACTGGGAGGAATGGATATTACCTCTATGGGAATTATCCATGCACATTAGAAGCATGGAACAGTCCTGTCCTCCTTATGAGATCCGACCCCCAGCTTGGGACGTAACCAAAGTACTGCAGGCCATGAAGAGAGCTCGATACATCCTTCTGAGACTGGCCTCAAATAAGGATCTAACCCTGATGACCATCTTTATCCTCTTGTTCGCTTCAACAAAGTGCATAGGCGAACGACATAGACTCTCTTATTTGTTATCTCACTTGATGCACTGGTGGCAGAGCTTTTTATCCTTTGTTCCAGAATTTGTAACTCAAAATCAGCTAATCGCTGATACCAGGTTTTCATTTTTTGCAGTTTCTTCTCTTAAGGAAGTTTAAGGAAGTAACTGATGATGTGGATGAGTTTCTTTTGTGTCCTGTAAGGGTGCTAAGTTGCTACCATAAGAGAACCCAGTTATTCTTAGCTACGGGGAAATATCAGAAAATCTTTAAGCCCTAGTTCCCCCGGCATGTCAGACCAAGTGAGGATGCTCACCCATGAGATCTGAGGAGTCGGTGCTACTCTCGCTTCCAAGAAAAGTCTTCAGTGGCTCAGGTGCTGGACGCTGGAGTATGAAAGCATCAGGCCACCTTTACTGCGCATTATTTGTTTGAATGCACTCATATGCCCCTGAAAATTTTTTTACTAGGGCCTGTGATTGCTGCTCAGCAAGTCATGTAATGACCTTAGCTTCCTTGCAGGACCAAAAGTATCATGTCTAAGATGTTGGTTACAATATAAGACTAGGATGAGAGTAAGAGTGACTGTCTCTTTTTCATCCTGTCTCTTGGGGCTTATTGATTGGAACCCCGTTGAGCTGAGCGGACGTTGATACAGGTAAGCACCACTCAAAGCTAGTAGCATTTCTCCTAACCGTATTATAGAAGTGTTCATTCCACTATCTTTCTTACGAGGAAAAAGATGGATAGATACAGGCAAACCCATTGACTTACATATGCCATGTCTAACAAACCCACTAATTTAGAGAGACTTAATTTGGACAACAGCCTTGGTTGCATAGGCCATAAACCTGATGGTGCTTTTGATCCTGGTTTGCAAGGTGTCTAGGATGCTACACTCCACACCTTATCAGGTTTGAGCATGGCAATCCTGTTATTATTGCTAGTCAGTTTGGTATTGGGACTTCCGCTCACCTAAGCATGAGTTTCATATTAAGGACAAAGGTTTGTATTCATGTAGGAACAAAACACGAGCTTCATTAGACTGGCAGAAGGGGTGGTACTACCCTGCAGCTGACCACTAACTACCTCATTATAGTATAAGTTTTTAATTGTCGCGCTCCAGTTGTGCGTGAATGAATTCACATGTTAAAGAACTCGGGCTTGAATACAGTAGTTAGGAAAAATACAAATTGCTTTTAAAATTTGATTTTTAAGCTATTTTTTTTAAATCTATTTAGTTTTAAATCCTTACAAATTCTAAGTGAATTTATGTACAATTTTGTTATTTATTTTTTCAGTTTGCAGCGATGCCACCAGCCACAGATGATGACACTGAAGATAAAGATGATGAACTTCCACAGGTGAGGCAGCGATGGCTGTATTGAACTGTTTATATATGTTCTTTATAAAGATTCTTAAACCTTACTGTGTTAAAACAAAAATACAGATCTCTCTTATTTAAATTCATTAGGAAGTCCAGATTTCAAATTGGTTGATTGTAGGTGATTGAGTTACTCTCTCTCTCTAAATTCTTTTTTCTCTCTAACTTCAGCCCGCATCAGATTTTTGCTTCCTCTTAAAGATCGCGACTGAGCCTCATTAACTCTGGTGATCCTATGATGCACTTCAGCATCATCTGTTCATGTAATCATAAGTGCTATATAGAAAATTTATTCACCTTTTCTGTTTATTTTTATCTTTATTCTTTAGTTAGGCAGCCATTGCTCCTTTGCCAAAAGTCATGAGCCTGACAGTGATTTTGTGATCGCAAGGATCAGCCGAGGGTTATTTCAAACTATTTATTTTGTTTCTGAATTGATTATTTTTCAATATTAAACTTACCCGATAATCATGTAGCTGTCAACTCCGTTGCCCGACAGAATTCTACGGAAGGGATACGCCAGCGATCGCTATACAAGAGGGGGGTGTACTCACAAGCGCCACCTGTGGCCAGGTACTGCAGTACTTCTTGTTGACACCACCTCAATTTTTCCTCTGTCGTGCTTCCGGCAAGACGTTCATGGATACGCTTATAATTTTGGAGTCTTGTTCACGGTTTTTGGTGAAGTATTGCTCTAAGATTTCAGCTTTCGCTATTCAGGAAGTTTTATTATTAGCTTAGCTAGCTTTTGGAATTAATTTGATTAATTATGGTGACGAAGAGAGTATGAACTCTCTTTCACCTTTAAATGGCCGACCCTTCCCTTAGACGGAAGCGTTGGTGTCTAAGAGAGTATAGACTCTCTTTCTTAATTTTGCTTAACAAAAGTTATAGATTTATTTTTTATCTCTCCGCCTTTTATAGGCCTCTTCGATTAACTTCCTTTTATTATAAACTTATTAAAATTAATTTTTATATTTGTTTATATTCGACCTTTCCTAATAGTAGGCGGTCTTTTCTTGGTACCGAAGTTAATTAACATTGAGCCCGTCATTTCGGTTTTACCTGTTAACATATTATGCTATTTTAATGTTTTTGAAAGAATTTCTTTGATAGTCTCGTACTGTTTTCAAAGTTGAACTAACGTTTTGTTTTGTCTCTGCAGTTGTTGACGTTCAGAACGTTCAACTTGCGCTCTATCGTTACGATAGAGAGAGAATTTTCACGGTGTCACGTTGCAGTAAGAGTAACCGTTTCTAGCGTTTTGTTCATTCTTTCTTAGCTTAATGGTTTTAATTCTAATAAAGGAACTTTTTATGGGAAATATTTCAGTTTTTTTCCTTTAACAATAATATGTTTTAACGATATATATGATTGGGCTCTTCTCTCAGGTTCTAAGTCAAGAGAGAGAGAGAGAGAGAGAGATAGAGACGGAGGGAGAGAGAGCTGGATAAACGTTTCGTTCAAGCGAGTAACGTTGTTATCGTTTTTGCTCTTCTCCCTAGTCTCTTTAGGGGAAGAAGGTAAACGTTTCTAGAGTTTTATTCTTGTTCTCAAGCTTTATGCGGTGAGAGATTTTAAACGTAGTTTTTTTTTTATCTAGTGTTTAGTCTCTTTCCAGCCACTGAATTATTTATCTTTCATTAGATTTTTCTGTTACATTGTAATTCTGTTTTCGCAATTACTAACTTTTAAGGAAGCATAGAATTGCGTGTTTCAGGTACAAACCACTTAAAGTTTCGAGTTCAGTGAAATAAGTGCAAACAGAAAATCAAAAGTGATAAGTGATTAGCGCAAAGTGTGTCAGTGTTGTGCGTGAGGGTACTTCTGTGCGTGCCAGTCGTCCTCCCAGTCCGGGACCTCTTGCAAGCTCCCAAGCCCAGGGGAGAAGCAATGTCGAAGGGCAAAAGGGTTCGGCAGGCCTTGATCGGCGCACAGAAGTATCCTCGGTGGTTGCGGGCGTGTCTTACAGAGACCGTCACTCCCACCCGCAGACGATTGAGCCCTTATTTTGCTCGTCTGCAGAAGAAATTTCGGGGAGAAAACGCTGGACTCAGGTCTCAAGACCTCTTAAACGTAAAATCCAGACCTCTAGAGTTCAACAACCCGGATGCAGTCATTGGGTTAGCTCTGACTCTCCGCAGTCATCAGGTGACTGCACACCTCCTAAGAGAGGTAAGGCGATGCCTCAACAGACCTCATCTTCTGTTAAGGCTTTGCCTCAACAGACCTTATCGTCTGTTGATCCCAAGATGACTTTGCTGCAGTCCATGCAGTCGCAGCTTGCGGTCTTAATGCGTGAGTTTCAGGCTGAGAAGGTTACACCTCCTCCTGCGAGCGCTCCGCCTCACCGCAGTCCAGTCTGCCAGGCGTACGAAGTTGAGGTTCCTCAAGCTACCTTACCGCGTTCGGAGTTGCCAGTTACCAGCGTTGTGCAGCAACCTTAACCTTCCTTAAGGCAACCTCAACAATGGGAGCAGGAGTCTTATGCCTTGAGGCAAGATTTTCTTGCAGTTAGACCATCTTTGAGGCTACAACCTTTTGAGGTACGACAACCTCTACCATCCTTGAGGCAGCCACCTCAGCTCTCGCAGCTGCTACCTCAACTTTCCTCAAGGCGAGAGCCTCAACTCTTGAGGCTAGCTCCTCAGGAACCTCAACTCGTGAGACAGGAACTGCGTTCTGCGCAGCCGCTACCTCAACTCTCGCAGCTCACACCTCAAGAACCTCAACTTGTGAGTCAAGAGCCTCTCTCTGCGCAGCCACCTCAACCCTTGAGGCAAGCGCAACTCTTGAGGCAGGAACCTCATGCTATGAGTCAGCCACCTCAACGCATGCATCTGCCACTTTCTCCTCAACTTGAGCCTCTTCCCATTCAACTTTGAAATAACAAATGACAATAATAACACCTCATTACTTTCATAACTTGCATTTGTAATCATATACATGTATGCCTACACAAACATTATGATAATGGAGGTTATTCGTATTACTTAAAAAAAAAAAAAAAAAAAATATATATATGTATTCCTTGCAATATATTTTTAACAAATCGCAAATATGGCAAAATATCTTCAAAACAAAATTGAATCATGAGTTATGAACGTAATGTAAATATTATGTTGATATTAAAACACCATGCAAGCATGCATGAAGTAATGCAGTGTTGCCAACAGGGCGAGTTTCCCTGTCCTGAGGTGAAGTAGATTATAGATCGTATATTTAGTGCAGCTTAATTCTACGATTATCATGCCGGCTATCAAATTCATCAACAAAACAGTCTAAATCAATTCCCTCGGCACGTGCACTTTCAATGGACAGTAATGCGATATTACTCAATCTAGCACTGGTCATGGAATTTCTGAGAAATGTTACACGCCATGCAACATGCTCTGCTTCTCTTACAGCATGCTCTACATACAGCATGCTCTGCATACAGCATGCTCTACATACAGCATGCTCTGCATACCTTACCGCATGCTTCTCAGTCACACATCTTTTGTTGTTGCCAACTCACTAGACTGTCAAGCAGTTTCATAACGTTGCCTTCTAGTCTGCTGCTTTTGCACCAGTGAAACCCTCACTGAGAGAACTTAGCTTTTCTCGGATATGGTCCCTGTAGATGAGAAAGTGCTTTTCTCCCTCCTTCTGATATTCCCTTGAGGACTCTGTCATTTGGAGAGGAGCCTTTAGCTGCGTAGCCTCCTATGGACTTTTTTTTAAGCATAACATGCTTCCAGGGAAGGTAATGGTTCCACTTCAGTCGCTAACCCCGTCTGTTACCACACCTGCTCCCATAGACCTTGAGCTGTGTTGCAAGACATGCAGTCCAAGCTTAGTCCTTGTTAGAGGATTTTTTGTTTACGGAGTCAGTGTGTCACTGGGAAGACGTTCAACAACCAGCAGAAGTGACTTGTTGTGACGCAGTGCGGCAACCTCAGCAACCCGATAAGGAGTTGTCTATACGACCCAGACAGTCTAGACAGCTTCGGGTTGTCACTGTACTTCCTCGCTTCCCCATGGTTGACAGTTCACAGACTGTGCAGCAGTACCATGATCTTGTGTCCGGCTCCGTCAGACGACTGGCTTTTAAGAGCTCCCACAAGTCGTCGCTGTCTGGAGATTCTCAGATGGACTATGGATCTGACCAAGGAACTGGGCCTCCTGGTCAATTTTGAGGAGTCTCAGCTCGTCCCATCCCAGACCATTGTCTACCTGGGTATGGATCTTCAGAGTCGAGCTTTTCGGGCTTTTCCGTCGGCCCCAAGGATCTTCCAAGCCCTAGAATGCATCCAGAGCATGCTGAGAAGGAACCGATGCTCAGTCAGGTAGTGGATGAGTCTAACAGGGACACTTTCATCGCTGGCCCTGTTCATCGTGTTAGGGAGACTCCACCTCCCCCCCCTTCAGTATCATCTAGCTGCTCACTGGATAAAGGACATGACGCTAGAGACGGTCTCAGTTCCTGTTTCCGAAGAGAGGAGGTCTTCTCTCGCGTGGTGTAAGAACAGCTTTCTTCTCAAGGAAGTCTACATTTGGCTGTTCAGAAACCCGACCGCCGTCTCCTCTCGGACGCATCAGACACGGGCTGGGGTGCGACTTTGGACGGACAGGAATGCTCGGGAACATGGAATCAGGAGCAAAGGACACTTCACATCAATTGCAAGGAGTTGTTGGCGGTTCATCTGGCCTTGATAAACTTCAAGTCCCTCCAGCTTAACAAGGTGGTGGAGGTGGACTCTGACAACACCACAGCCCTGGCTTACATCTTCAAGCAGGGAGGGACTCTTTCGTGGAAGTTGTTCTAGATCGCAAGGGACCTCCTCATCTGGTCAAAAGATCGAAAGCTCACGCTGGTAACGAGGTTCATTCAGGGCGGTATGAATGTCATGGCAGATCGCCTCAGCCGGAAGGGTCAGGTCATCCCCACAGAGTGGACCCTTCACAAGAGTGTTTGCAGCAGACTTTGGGCCCTGTGGGGTCAGCCAACCATAGATCTGTTCGCTACCTCGATAACCTAGAGACTCCTGTTGTATTGTTCTCCGATTCCAGACCCAGCAGCAGTTCACGTGGATGCTTTTCTGCTGGATTGGTCCCATCTCGACCTGTATGCATTCCCGCCGTTCAAGATTGTCAACAGGGTACTTCAGAAGTTCTCCTCTCGCAAAGGGACACGGCTGACGTGGATTGGCTCCGCTCTGGCCCGCGAGAGAATGGTTCATAGAGGTACTGCAATGGCTGGTCGACATTCCCAGGACTCTTCCTCTAGGAGTGAACCTTCTACGTCAACCTCACGTAAAGAAGGTACACCCAAACCTCCACGCTCTTCGTCTGACTGCCTTCAGACTTTCGAAAGACTCTCAAGAGCTAGGGGCTTTTCGAAGGAGGCAGCCAGAGCAAGGAGAACATCCACTCTCAGAATCTATCAGTCTCAAGGGGAAGTCTTCCGTAGCTGGTACAAGACCAATGCAGTTTCCTCAACCAGTACCACTGTAACCCAGATTGCTGACTTCCTGTTACATCTAAGGAAAGTAAGATCCCTTTCAGCTCCTACGATCAAGGGTTACAGAAGTATGTTGGCAGCGGTTTTCCGCCACAGAGGCTTGGATCTTTCCACCAACAAAGATCTACAGGACCTCCCTAGGTCTTTTGAGACCTCAAAGGAACGTCGGTTGTCCACTCCAGGCTGGAATCTAGACGTGGTCCTAAGGTTCCTTATGTCATCAAGATTTGAACCTCTCCAATCAGCCTCTTTTTAGGACCTCACATTAAAAACTCTTTTCCTCGTGTGCTTGACAACAGCTAAAAGAGTAAGTGAGATCCACGCCTTCAGCAGGATCATTGTTTTCACATCTGAAACGGCTACATGTTCCTTGCAGCTCGGTTTTTGCTAAACGAGCTTCCTTCACGTCCTTGGCCTAAGTCGTTCGAGATCCCAAGCCTGTCCAACTTGGTGGGGAATGAACTGGAGAGAGTACTTTGCCCATTTAGAGCTCTTAGGTACTATCTAAAAAGGTCTTAACCTTTACGAGGACAATCAGAAGCCTTATGGTGTGCTATCAAGAAACCTTCTTTCCCAAGTTCTAAGAACTCAGTTTCTTACTATTCAGGCTTCTGATTAGGGAAGCACATTCTCATCTGAAGGAAGAAGACCTTGCTTTGCTGAAGGTAAGGACACATGAAGTGGGAGCTGTGGCTACTTCAGTGGCCTTCAAACAGAACCATTCTCTGCAGAGTGTTATGGATGCAACCTATTGGAGAAGCAAGTCAGTGTTCGCATCATCCTATCTCAAAGATGTCCAGTCTCTTTACGAGTACTGCTACACCCTGGGACCATTCGTAGCAACGAATGCAGTAGTAGGCGAGGGCTCAGCCACTACATTCCCATAATCCCATAACCTTTTAACCTTTCTCTTGAATACTTTTTATGGGTTGTTCGGTCGGCTAAGAAGCCTTCCACATCCTTGTTGATTTGGCGGGTGGTCAATTCTTTCTTGAGAAGCGCCGAGGTTAAAGGTTGTGATGAGGTCCTTTAGTATGGGTTGCAGCCCTTGATACTTCAGCACCTTAGAGTTGTTCAGCCTCCTAAGAGGAACGCTGCGCTCAGTAAGGAAGACGAACTTATTTAAGGCAGAGTAATGGCTCAAGTCGACTTCCTTACCAGGTACTTGTAATTTCATTGTTATTTTGAATAACTGATAATATGAAATACGGGATACTTAGCTTCTTGATATACATGAACACTGGTTTTCACCCACCTCCCTGGGTGTGAATCAGCTACATGATTATCGGGTAAGTTTAATATTGAAAAATGTTATTTTCATTAGTAAAATAAATTTTTGAATATACTTACCCGATAATCATGATTTAATTGACCCACCCTTCCTCCCCATAGAACCAGTGGACCGAGGAAAAATTGAGGTGGTGTCAACAAGAAGTACTGCAGTACCTGGCCACAGGTGGCGCTTGTGAGTACACCCCCCTCTTGTATAGCGATCGCTGGCGTATCCCTTCCGTAGAATTCTGTCGGGCAACGGAGTTGACAGCTACATGATTATCGGGTAAGTATATTCAAAAATTTATTTTACTAATGAAAATAACATTTTTTCCTCTAGAAACTTTTTTAAAGATATTTGTTCTTAGCCAAAATACAAACCTTACGTTCTTAAATAGAAGAAATCGGCACAAATTGGCATACAACTATAAAACTTTTAACAAAGAATGGTTGTTACCAGTGGTAGCAGGTAAAAGAACTGTCCCTCCAGTCACTCATATCTTCTTCACTTTGATCTCGGCTATGGTTGAAGACAGACATCTTCCACATTTTCACTGGTTGACTAAAAGTTAATAATTTTCCTTTTTCAATATTAAACTTAGCCGGTGATTATATAAGCTGCAACTCTGTTGCTCGACAGAAAACTCTACGTTAAAAATCCGCCAGCGATCCCAATGCAGGTAGGGGGTGTACTTCAACAGCGCCATCTGTCGTGCAGGTACTCAGTACTCAATGTAAACACAGAACTCAATTTTCTCTCTGTCGGGCTACCGGCAAGACCTACTAATTCGCTGTTACTAACTGGATTTGTTTTCACAACTATTTGGTGAAGTACACTATTCTAGTTTTGAGCTTTCGCTATGCAGGTGTTTTATCTTCATCTCAAAACTTGAACTCGTTTTGGATAGATTTAATTATGGTGACAAAGAGAGTATGGACTCTCACTTTTAAATGGCCGACCCTTCCCTTAGACGGAAGTGTGTTTAGGTTTTTAGTAATTTTGCTTAACACGTTATAGATCTATATATTTTATATCTCTCCGCCTTTATTAGGCCTCTTCGATTAACTTTCCATTTATTATAAACATATAAAAATAAATTTTTATGTTTTGTTTATATGCGACCTTTCCTGATAGTAGGCGGTCCTAACTTGGAACCGAAGTTAATCAACGTTGAGCCCGTTATATCATATTTAGCCTTTAAAGAATTTTATGTTTTATGAAAGAATTTCTTTGATAGTCTTCGTACTGTTTTCAAAGATGAACTAACGTTTAGTTTTTTAGACTACGCAGTTGTTGACGTTCAGGACGTTCAACATGCGCTCTATCGTTACGATAGAGAGAGAGTGTATCACGGTTTCACTTTGCAGTAAGAGTAAATCGATTCTGACGTTTTGTTCATTCTTTCTTAGCTTAAATGTTTTAAATTCTAAATTAAAGGAACTTTTTATTTGGAAAACCTTTCAGTTTTTTCCTTTAGTCAAATAACATGTTTTTTTGACGATATATAATTGGGCTCTTCTCTTAGGTGCGAAATCAAGAGAGAAAGAGAGAGAGAGATAGAGACGGAGGGAGAGAGAGGAGAGAAAACGTTCCGTTCAAGCGGGTAACGTTGTTCTCGTGTTACTCTCGTCCCTAGTCTCTATACGGGGAGGAAGGTAAAACGTTTCTAGGGTTTTATTCTTGTCCCCAGGCTATGTGCGGTGAGAGATTGTAAACGTAGTTTATTTGAACTAGTGTTTAGTCTCTTTCCCAGCCACTGAATTTTTTATCTTTATATATGTTTTCTGTTTTTTGCTAGTATTATGAGCTACATTATACGACTGATTTCGCAATTACTACCTTTTAATGAAGGGTAGAATTGCGTGTTTCAGGTAGAAATCAGTAAAAGTTTCGATTTCAGTGAAATAAGTGCAAAACAGAAAATCGATAAAGTGATATGCGCAAAGTGTTACAGTGTTGCGTCCGAGGGTTCGTCTGTTCGTGCCTGTCGTTCACCTAGTCCGGGACCTCTTGCAAGCTCCCAAGCCCTGGGGAGAAGTAATGTCGAACGACTTATGGGTTCGAGAGGCCTTGATCAACGAACAGACGTTTTTCCCTCCGTGGTTTCGGGCGTATCTACCCAAGATCGCCCCACCCACACAAAGACGAGAGAGCCCATTTATTTCTCGTCTGCGGAAGAGGTTTCTCGTAAGAAACCATGGACCAAGGTCTCGCGGCTTATTAAGCGCAAGTCGGCCCCTTCCGCGCAAGTCCAACGGCCTAGTTGTAGCCACTGGGTCAGTTCGGACTCGCTGCAGTCTTCCGACGACTGCTCACCTCCTAAGAGAGGCAAAGCGGTACCGCATCAGGCAGTCACACCGTCTGTTGCCGCACCTGCTCTTGTAGACCCTAAGTCGTCTTGCTGCAGACCATGCAGTCTCAGTTAACGTCATTGATGCAGGACTTTCATGCGGAGAAGGTTGACACCAACCTCTAGCCTACAACCAACCACGGTTGTGCGTCCTGTGGACGCTGAGGCGACCCTCTGCCGCACTCCAGCTGAGAGAGTCCCGCCACCCATGCGTTCCAGTGTACCCTGCCAGCCGCATGTTGACGTTTAGCGACGCACGGAACCTTCCGTTGACGTTCGCGAGGTACAACAACAGTCTAAGTTGTTTTGTTTTGACGCGGTGCGTCAACCTCCGCATTCTAGAGTTGTTTTGACTGCTCAGTCTAGACAGTCAAAGCAGTCTCGAGTGGACACTGTACGTCCTCACGCACCTGTTGTGGTTGACAGTTCAGTTGTTGACAGTTCACAGACTGTCAAGCAGTTACATGACGTTGCCTTCTGGTCTGCTACTAATGCTCCAGTGAGAGACTCACTGAGGTAACCTGTAGATGAGGAAGTTGCTGTTCTCCCTCCTAATGATATTCCCTTGAGGACTCTGTCAGATGGAGAGGAGCCTTAAGCTGCTTAGCCTCCTATGGACTTTGATTTAATCATGATGATTTTTTTTTTTTTTTTAATGATCTTCGTCCGGATCTTGTAACTGCTGCTCCTCGTTCGCCTAAACGTCAGAACTTACACTAGGCCTAGCTACTTCGAAGCCGTTGTTTTTAAGCTAGTGCTCTCTCGCTCTCCTAGAGAGCGTTACGTTGGCTAGGCGACTGGTTTTTGCACCAGGAGGAGTTTTTTAGGGATACAGCCTTTGATTTCCCTTCTTTTAAACTGGCTTATAGAGCGAGAGTCTGATATGACACGAGAGAAGTTCTCGGCTTGGGAGTTCATGCCTCTGCCCAGATAGACTTCTCAATTCTGGTAGACTCGCCCTGGCGCCTAGCCAGGAGACGCTCCAAGTTGTTTACAGGTCAACTTCTCAGCTTTTGTCAAGCCTTTGAAGTTTTGCTGTACTATTATGTCACACATAACAAGGCTTTCAGGGATGGTTAACGGTTCCGCCTCAGTCGCTAACCCCGTCTGTTGCCACACCTGCTCCCGTAGACCCTAAATGGGCTTTGCTGCAAGCCATGCAGTCCAAGCTTGCGTCCTTGATAAAGGACTTAAATGCGGAGAAGAACCTTCTGGCCAACAACCTTCCAACCGGTCGGTTGTGCGCCCTGTTGACGCTGAGGTAACCTACTCGCGTCTGCCAGTTGAGGTGGTTCCTCCTTCTGGCCAACAACCTTCCAACCGGTCGGTTGTGCGCCCTGTTGACGCTGAGGTAACCTACTCGCGTCTGCCAGTTGAGGTGGTTCCTCCTTCTGGCCAACAACCTTCCAACCGGTCGGTTGTGCGCCCTGTTGACGCTGAGGTAACCTACTCGCGTCTGCCAGTTGAGGTGGTTCCTCCTTCTGGCCAACAACCTTCCAACCGGTCGGTTGTGCGCCCTGTTGACGCTGAGGTAACCTACTCGCGTCTGCCAGTTGAGGTGGTTACTCCACCGATGCGACCCAGTGTGGGTTGCCAGTCGCACGTTGACGTTAAGCGACGCTCGGAGGTGGTTGTTGACGTTCAGGACGTTCAACAACCAGCAGAGGTGACTTGTTGTGACACAGTGCGTCAACCTCAGCAACCCGGTAGGGTGTTGACTGCACAACCCAGACGGTCTAGACAGTTTCGGGTTGACGCTGTACTTCCTCGCGCACCCATGGTTGTTGACAGTTCACAGACTGTGCAGCAGTTCCATGATATTGCGTCCGGCTCCGTCACGCATCCACCAGTGCGACCGGATTCAGCGAGTCAGACGTTGCCCACTCCGTTGCCATTTCCTCATCAGTTTCGGATGAGGAACCCTCTGATGAGGACGTTGCTGATCAAGACGATCAGCCCCCAGCCCTGCTATCCATCCAGAAGATGCTGAAGAAGGAACGCTGCTCAGTCAGGCTGTGGATGAGTCTGGTAGGGACACTGTCATCCGTGGATCAATTTGTGTCACTAGGAAGACTACACCTCCGTCCTCTTCTATACCATCTAGCTTTTCACTGGAAAAAGGACAAGACGCTAGAAGCGGTCTCGATCCCGGTTTCCGGAAAGATAAAGTCTTGTCTGACTTGGTGAAAGGACTATATCAACCTTAGAGAGGGTCTTCCCCTGACTGTTCAGACTCCCAACCACGTTCTCTTCTCGGACGCATCGGACATAGGCTGGGGTGCGACATTAGACAGTCGGGAATGCTCGGGATTATGGAACTCGAGTCAAAGGACAATGCATTTCAACTGCAAGGAGCTACTGGCAGTACGTCTGACCTGGAAAAGCTTCAGGTCTCTCCTTCAAGGCAAAGTGGTGGAGGTGAACTCGGACAACACCACGGCTTTGGCGTACATCTCCAAGCAAGGAGGGACCTACTCTCTGACGTTGTACGAGATCGCAAGGGACCTCCTCACCTGGTTAAAAGGTCTAGACATATCACTAGTAACGAGTTTCATCCAAGGCAACTTGAATGTCATGGCAGATTGTCTCAGTCGGAAGGGACAAATAATTCCAACAGAATGGACCCTCCACAAGGATGTATGCAAGAGACTTTGGGCCACCTGGGGCCAGCCAACCATAGATCTCTTCGCAACCTCGATGACCAAGAGGCTCCCAATATTTTGCTCACCAATCCCGGACCCAGCAGCAGTTCATATAGATGCCTTTCTACTAGATTGGTCACATCTAGATCTATATGCATTCCCTCCGTTCAAGATTGTCAACAAGGTACTGCAGAAGTTCGCCTCTCACAAAGGGACAAGGTTGACGCTAGTTGCTTCCCTCTGGCCCGCGAGAGAATGGTTCACCGAGGTACTTCGATGGCTAGTAGACGTTCCCAGAACACTTCCCCTAAGAGTGGACCTTCTACGTCAGCCACGCGTAAAGAAGGTACACCAAGGCCTCCACGCTCTTCGTCTGACTGCCTTCAGACTATCGAAAGACTCGAGAGCTAGAGGCTTTTCGAAGGAGGCAGCCAGAGCGATTGCTAGAGCAAGGAGAACATCCACCCTTAGAGTCTACCAATCGAAGTGGGAAATCTTCCGAAACTGGTGCAAGTCAGTATCCGTATCCTCAACCAGTACCTCTGTAACTCAAATAGCTGACTTCCTCTTATATCTGAGGAAAGAACGATCTCTTTCAGCTCCCACTATCAAGGGTTACAGAAGCATGTTGGCATCAGTCTTCCGTCACAGAGGCTTAGATCTTTCCAACAATAAAGATCTACAGGACCTCCTTAAGTCTTTTGAGACCACGAAGGAGCGTCGTTTGGTTACACCTGGTTGGAATTTAGACGTGGTACTAAGATTCCTTATGTCAGACAGGTTCGAACCGCTACAATCAGCCTCCCTGAAAGATCTCACCTTAAAGACTCTTTTCCTGGTATGCTTAGCCACAGCTAAAAGAGTCAGTGAGATTCATGCCTTCAGCAAGAACATCAGATTCTCATCCGAAACGGCTACATGTTCTACAACTTGGTTTTCTAGCCAAAAACGAGCTGCCTTCTCGGCCTTGGCCAATATCGTTCGATATTCCAAACTTATCGTATGGTTGGAAATGAACTAGAAAGAGTCTTATGTCCTGTAAGAGCTCTTAAGTTCTATTTAAAACGAACTAAACCTTTACGAGGCCCGTCTGAAGCTTTATGGTATTCAGTTAAGAAACCATCTTTGCCTATGTCAAAGAATGCTTTATCCTATTTTATCAGACTGTTAATACGAGAAGCTCATTCCCATATGAATGAGGAAGACCAAGCTTTGCTGAAGGTAAGGACACACGAAGTTAGAGCTGTCGCAACTTCCGTGGCCTTTAAACAAAATAGATCTCTGCAAAGTATAATCGACGCAACCTATTGGAAAAGCAAGTCAGTGTTCGCGTCTTTTTATCTTAAGAATGTCCAGTCTCTTTACGAGAACTGCTACACTCTGGGACCATTCGTAGCAATGAGTGCAGTAGTGGGTGAGGGCTCAACCACTACAATTCCCTAATTCCATAACCTTTTTAATTTTTCTCTTGAAATGTTTTATTATTGTTTTTGGGTTGTCCGGAAGGCTAAGAAGCCTTTCGCATCCTACTTGATTTGGCGGGTGGTCAAAGTCATTTCTTGAGAAGCGCCTAGATTAGAGGTTTTGATGAGGTCCTGTTGTATGGGTTGCAACCCTTGATACTTCAGATCCTAGGGGTCGCTCAGCATCCTAAGAGGATCGCGAGGCTCCGTAAGGAAGACGTACTTAAAAAGGCAGAGTAATTGTTCAAGTCGACTTCCTTACCAGGTACTTATTTATTTTATGTTTGTTATTTTGAATAACTGCTAAAATGAAATAAAAAATCCTTAGCTCACAATAATGTAAACAATTATTGCTGGTCTCTACCCACCCCCCTGGGTGTGAATCAGCTTATATAATCACCGGCTAAGTTTAATATTGAAAAATGTTATTTTTATAATAAAATAAATTTTTGAATATACTTACCCGGTGATTATATATTAAAGGACCCTCCCTTCCTCCCCAATAGAGACCCAGTGGACCGAGGAGAAAATTGAGTTCTGTGTTTACATTGAGTACTGAGTACCTGCACGACAGATGGTGCTGTTGAAGTACACCCCCTACCTGCATTGCGATCGCTGGCGGATTTTTAATGTAGAGTTTTCTGTTGAGCAACAGAGTTGCAGCTTATATAATCACCGGGTAAGTATATTAAAAAATTTATTTTATTATAAAAATAACATTTTTCTCTTTTTCGGTTTTGATTTAGTGTGTCTGTACTTGAGGATGTACAACATGCAAGTTTGTCGAGTTACATAACTGTATGTGGCCAGAGGACACGGACCCTTACCGCCTATGACCTTTGTTTAGAGAACACTCCTGCATGGAGGCTTCCCTTGCCCAGAGCGTAGGGAGTGGTCATCCTCCCAGTGGGAGTGGTATGACAAGAGGAGTAAGAAGTGTAAAAGGGATTCTTTGCCATCTTCCTTTAAGTCTAAGAAAGAAGTCGTCCTAAGAAAGAAGTCAGGACGACTTCTTTCTCATTTTCCTGGGACTCTCCTTTCTGATTCTCCTTGATAGTCAATTGACTCTTGGTTAACCTTTGAGTCAGGTCGCTCCTTCCTCCTCTCTTAGTGAGGTGGAAAAGGCTTCCTTTCAAGGGGAAACCATATCGCAAGATGCTTGCATCTGGTGTGGCCTCCCTTGGGACTCTTTGGTCCCCCCTCTAAGGACCAGCTTCAGTACTTCCACCTTTAGAGCCAGCATGTACAGTCTTGTGCCTTATGGACCTTCGTCCTCGGCACATCCTCCCCCAACTGAGGATCTTCAGGGAGGGTCTTGTCAGAGTTCCTCCCAACTGCACTATCCCCTCAGTGTCAGTATACTCGCTGAGCTTGCTCAGCACGAGGAATACCTCGATCATCATCTCTTTTTAGAGCTTGTCATCCTTCTGAGGTTTTACGGCATACACCCTCGCAAGAATGAGAATCTGTCTTCGTCTGGGAGTCCACTTCGCCAGGCTGCTCACAAGCACCAGCGTGACTTGTTGCCAGCATACTTTAGGACTCGCAAGTGATTCTCGTGATCACCCTGCAGTCCAGTATATGCCTGACCTCGTCACTGGGGTCTCGCAAGACTCTCGTAGTCTTTAACGTGCACAGTTACCTGTGATAGCTTATCAGGCACGATCTGCTGGACAGTTTGCCAGGTAGGATGGTGAAAACTCCTGCAGTGGGTCATGCTTCTAGGTGGCTATGTCATTAAGAACCAGAGGAAATCAAGGCCAAATCTTCTGATACTGATCCTTTATGGGATAAAATGAGCATCGTGCCCATTAAACCTGGTCAGAGATGTCGTCAACCTAGACAGGTTATTCCTCCACTTTGGGATATCTTTTATCCCAGGACTCATAGGGGATAGAGATATCCAAGGGAGATTTCATTTGTATACTCTTACAGGCTCACCTGTAGATGCTTACACCTCAACTTATATGACATCTCCTATCCTGGTGCCAGCCTTGGTGAAACCTTGCAAGGCTTTGGGGCATAAAGAGTTTTTGTCCAGCTTTCTTGCCTCTTTTCACAGGCAAGGCCCACAAGCAGAAGAATACTAACACTATGCTTAAGAAATAGACCTCCAAAATCGTGGAGGATCCAAGTCTTCAGAGGCACATTCAGTTAGTGATGGCTGCGGTGTCAGCTCTGACCCTTCTAGGACTTGTTCCGCTATAGTTCAGCCTGACAGTAACAATCTAACCAATTCAGACGATTTGATCAGCGATCTCCCTCCATCTGTTAGTTCTAAGGAGGGCAAGTCTGAATCTGCTTTCTTGCAGGTTCTCGCCTGTATTTGTGTGGTTGATGGACTCAGATAGGCCACTTACTCCCCTCCTCCTGCCATCCTCAGTTCTGGAAGGAGCTAGGAGGATGAAGAGTGGTGGTGATGACACAGAAGAGGTCTTTTACTGACAGTAGGGGGGTTCTCAGCATGTTTCTTAATCTCTCCATTTCCTATCGAAAGTTATCCTTCAGGTTTCTTCCTTGGAGAGATGACAGAGGTCAAACGATCATGGCGACTATTGGCTCATCACGAATTGTTAGTGAATGGAGCATGATACTTTCAGTCCGTGTTCAGTTGGAACTCTACCTCCATACTTGGCCTCCAGAAAGGAAAACTTCATGCTCTTGGTGACCTAAAAGAGCCAGCTGCCCATTGGAGTTTTCTAAGGACAGGACTTTGACATCAATACCACATAATAAGGTGACTTGGAACATCTCCATACTGCATACAAGTATGATTTTTGCTTCTGACCTTCGGTTTTGTTACGCCAGTGTGATTTATCCCGAAAATAAGCATTTTTCAAACTCTATCTCTTCCATGGAAACTTAATATTAAGACCTGGTATCTCTCTATATCATTTGTTGGAGCTAGAATGGCAATGGTTAAGAGAAAACTACAACTCTCAATTGACGAAATTATTCATTGAGCTGATATGAATGGATTTAATTTTTTGACAAGCATAACTACCGTTGTCCATTTCTGTCATATTCGCGGAGTACATCCAGACCCAGATATGTATATCATAGGTCAGTGGATCGTATGTGTAAGTGAAGCTAGATTTTTAGGATTGATATTTAATTGCAGGCTTACATGGGTTCCTCACTTAAAAGCATTAAGAATAAAATGCCTTCAGACTGAATCTTTTAAAAGTTTTGTCTCATACATCTTGGGGGCAGACTGCAAAACTATTTTAGAGTTGTACAAGGCCTTATTTTAAAAAAAAAATTAGTCATGGGTGTGAAATATACTCCTCAGCCACCTCAAGCTGATTAAAGATTTTATATTCTATATACCATACTGGTATCAGATTGGTCACAGTGGCCTTAAGAACTTCGCCTATTCCAAGCCTCCTTGTTGACGATGGAGAATTACCTTTAGACCTTTACCAAGAGTCTTCTATTGTTCGGTATTGGTTTAGGTTGTAAAAACTTCCTAATTCTTTAGCCTATAAAGCTACAAACCTTATAAGGCATTGTGGGTATACTGAGTTGCACCCAAAATCTCCTCAACCTTATGTTTTTGGGTAAAACAGTTAAGTCTTGATATAGCTAGAAGTAAGGTGCTTCCATTTAAAATATCAACCCCTCCATGGAAATTACCAGAGATATCTGTGTCTAAATATTTTTTGTTCTGGCGTAGATACAAACTCTCCGCTATTTATAAGGTATACTTTCGGCGTAGCTGAAAGATGAGCCATGATAATTTTAGTGAGGGATAACTACCCCATCCGCTAGTTAGCGGGTGGAGGGTGGGGTAGACTGGCTACCCCATTCACTCACACCTTTCGGCTGAGTAACCACTTTACTTTATAGCTCGATAGAGGATGGATATGCTGCCTTTCTCTCCCGCAAAGACTTGCCTTGATTGTTTTTCTGTTTTATTATTTTTTCTCTTGTGTGTTTCCATTTATCTTACATATATATGTATAAATGGAAATATAGGTTTATGTTGTTAGTTACTTGTAACTTTAGTTACTGTTGACAACGTATCCAACTGCCTCCGCCGTAAGGGAGTTGTCATTGCCGCCCTACCCTGCGCTGATGGTCGGTAGGTTCTCAACACTGCCGTGTGTTTGTTTCATTACTGAATTAAAGTGTATAACAGTTCAGCTCCCTTTCGAGGAATTATCTTACAAGGAAGGTGACTTATTCCCCGAATAGTGTATTTTGTGCAGCGGAGCATGAATTGTAATTGATCACAACTTCCTTCTACCAAAAGGAGCAAACACAGCCTCAATAGACCCAACAGATGCTCACTGGCATCTTCTATTGAACCGCCCTTTCTCCTCCTACCTAGGATTCATGCTACAGAAGAAGTGATTCTTCAGAGCAATGTCCTTCGGACTGAATACAGCCCCAAGGATGTTCACGAAGCCGGCAGACAATCATCTAGCAGCTAAACTCCGAAGGAGTTCATTTACTAGCATATCTAGACGTTTGACCAGTATGGGCAGCATCCAAGTCTACTTGTCTGCATGCAGCCAAGAAGGTGATCTAGTCTCTGGAACACCTGGGCTTCAACATCAATAGCAAGAAGTCTCGCCTTCCTCCACCTCAGAAGTTCCAATGGCTAGGAATCCAATGGGACTTAAAGTCACACCATCTCTCCATTCTATTCAAGAAGGGAAGAGAGATAAATGGATCTGTCAAGAGACTAATCCGTCACAAGAGGATTTCAGAACACCAACAGGAAAGGGTATCGCACTCTCTCCAGTTTGCGGCAGCGACAGACCCAGTGCTAAATGCATGTCTAAAAAATGCGTCAAGAGTCTGGAGAAGATACGCATCAAAAGCTCGAAGAGATCAACCAAGGCAGGCCCCGACCCGATTGCGCATGCTGTTAAGGCCGTGGTCAACAGCCAAGAGACTAGCACGAATAATTCCCCTGCAACTACCACAACCATCAATGGAGGTACACTCCTCCTCGGAAGGGTAAGGTGGCCATTCTCACGAGAGAAAAGTGCAAAAGAATTGGTCGTACCAGTTCAAAACCTTTCATATCGACGTTTAGGAAGCTCTGAGAGTTTACCTGATGTTGAAGAGACTATCCCCTCGCAGAACAATCCACATCAGATTGGCCCTGAACAACGAAGGGATAGTAAAATGTCTAGATAGACAAAGCTCGAGATCATCTCATATAAGACATGTGATATTAGCCACCTTCCACCTGATAAGGAAGAAGGGATGGCACCTATCAGCAGTTCACCTACAAAGGTTCCACAACGTGACAGCGGATGCTCTATACAGGCGAAAGCCCATAGAGACAGAATGGTCCCTAGACGCAGACCCATTCTCCTTCACCTCGGAAAAAGTCCCGGAACTGAAGACCGACCTCTTCACGATTAGCGATAACAAGAAACTACCTCGTTATGTAGCCCCTTAGATGGACCCTTAAGCAGAGGCGATGGACATCACGTCCCTCAAACAGAACAAGTGGAACCACATTTACCTGTTTCCACCAACCATCCTCCTGCTAAGAGTCCTCGACAAACTAAGATCCTTCAGAAGGACAGCAGCAGTAGCGGCCCCCAAGCGGCCCAAGGCAACTGGTTCTCTCTAGTTCTAAAACTGAAACTGAAGCTGTTCCCTCTGCCGGACCCAGCATTATCCAATCTGGTCCAGAAGTCGACTGCTTGCGCTTCATCCTTGAGAACCAACAACCTACATCTCATGATTTTCTCGCCCTACCGGTGAACAAAGGTTTAGAATCTCTAAGGATAAAGTTGACTTCATCGAAGAGTATAAGTCAAGTTCGACTAGGAGACAATAGGAATCATCATGGAAGAAATGGGTGTCCTTTGTGAAATCAAAGGAACCGACAGAAATATCGATAGATTTCGGTCTAGTTTTCTTCATATTCCTACTCGAACAAGTCCTGGCTTCCACTACGATTACCTCGTGTAAGTCAGCCCTGGCTAAACCACTTCTGTACACCTTTGGAGTGGACCTCTCTAGTGAAATCTTTAATAAGATCCTAAAAGTATGTGCTAGACTCAAGCCAGCAACCCCTCCAAAGCCCATCATGTGGTCTTTGGACAAAGTCTTGCACTATGCTTCGAATCTAAACAATGAGAATTGCTCTCTAGAGGATCTAAGAGACTCAAGCCAGCAACCCCTCCAAAGCCCATCACGTGGTCTTTGGACAAGTCTCGCACCATACTGCGAATCTAAACAATGAGAATTGTACTCTAAAGGATCTAGCACGGAAAGTTATTTTCTGTTTGTCATAGCTTCAGGGGCTAGAGTCAGTGAAATAGTGGCCTTATCTAGAAATGAAGGCCATATTCAGTTCCTAGACGCAGGAGAACTGAACCTCTTTCCTGATTCTGCTTTTCTTGCCAAGAATGAGCTACCCACCAAGAGGTGGGGTCCTTGGAGAATCTGCCCACTGAAGGAAGATACCTCTCTGTGCCCAGTAGAGTGTCTTAAGGTCTATCTTTGAAGAACCTCAGACTTCAAGGGAGGACAGCTCGTCAGAGGCGAAAACCTCAGGATCAAACCTACCCCTAAGACAACTGAGAGCAAAGCTCACCTACCTTATTCGCAGACAGGATCATAACATTACACCCGCAGGTCACGATCCAAGGAAAGTTGCTTCTTCGTTGAACTTCTTCCAACACAGGGGCTTTGGAAGACTCCGCTCATACACTGGATGGAGATCATCCAGAGTCTTTTACAGACACTAGAGGAAGCAAGTACATGAAATAAAACATGTTGTGGTGGTGGCGGGTAGTGTTATAAAACCAGTCGTCTAGCGCTGCGATGAACAGTGAACTGCTTTGGGACTTTCCAGTGCATCGGGTGCAGGGGTACCTTTACCCTCTAGTGCAAATCACAACGATGATTAACACACTGTTCCATGTAGGTTCATATCTGACCAATAACACCAGTGCCGAGTGAACGTTGCGTCACGGTGTTCATGCATTCCCAAAATGTGTACAAGTCAGTCAGATTTGGTTTCACATCTCCATTGAGTGGCATCATTTCGATGAAATTACATATTTTTTCGACAAGAGAAAATATGGACCCTGATACGTTTTCAATGCTGGATCAGATTCATAACCTATTGTAACTACATTTGATAATCTAGTTGCAAGGTAGAGATACTAAACGTACAGTGGTACCTCTACATACGAATTTAATTCGTTCCACAACCAACTTCGGATGTAGAAATGAATTTTCCCATAAGAATACATGGTAATTCATTTAATTCGTTCCTCATTCTAAAAACCCATAATAAATCCTCAATAAATGGCTACACATAATTACATATAACAATAACATAACTGCATAATATGAAAGAAGCATGTAAAAAAGATAATTATAAAGAAATAATAAATAAAAAATGTGTTTTATTGCCACTTTACCTTAGAGACAGGCCAACGCAGGAGACGGACGATCGGCGAGAAGGTAGACATGGTGTTAACATGTTCTTTAAATAAATACTCTCTCTCTCTCTCTCTCTCTCTCTCTCTCTCTCTCTCTCTCTCTCTCTCTCTCTCTCTCTCTCTCTCTCTGTTCTTCTTCACTGTTAGTGTTAGAGACGTCTATTAATTTTTTCTGAGAGAGAGAGAGAGAGAGAGATTAAACAAAAATGTGTTGTGTACATATGATTTTTAACAGCGTTAATGAGTTGAAAGACAGTTAAATGTAACTAAAAAAACAATATCAGCGAATCTGAATTCCTTTATTAACTAAAACAAATATTGATACAAACACACTCGTGTGTGTATGCGCAAACACACACACACGCACGAGGAGACACGATCGGCGAGGAGGTTAAGATGGTGACTGCGATAACATACCGTAACTTACACTACGGAAATTTTAATCTAACTTAGCTTATTTATTTATTTTTTTATTTTTATATTTCATATTTTTTACATTTTTTCTTTTGATTTTTTATTTCCATCACTTTCAGTGACGAGTTACGGTATGTTATTGCAGTCACCATCTCTACCTCCTCCCCGACCGTCTCTCTTACTGCATAGCAATTTTTGCACCTGTGTGTGTGTTTGTGCATACGCACACGAGTGTGTTTGTATCAATATTTGTTTTAGTTAATAAAGGAATTCAGATTAGCTGTTATTGCTTTCTTAGTTACATTTAATTGTTTTTCAACTCGTTGACGCTGTTAAAAATCATATGTACTCTAAACACATTTTTGTTTAATCTCTCTCTCTCTCTCTCTCTCGGAAAAAAAAATAATAGACGTATCTAACACTATAACAGCGAAGAAGAACGAGAGAGAGAGAGAGAGAGAGAGAGAGAGAGATTTTATTTAAAGAACATGTTAATGCTATGTTTAGAGAGAAACAGAAAAAGAGAGACGTCTTATTTAAAAGAGCTTGTTAATGCTATCATGGTTTTCTTTGCTTCACTTTTTTCTTTCTTTCTGTTCATCACGCTGGCCCTTCTCACAAATGATCGTTGCCAACAATCTCTTTGTCCTTTATCCCTATCAACAAAAGGCGTTCCATCTCTTCCAGGGTATTGCTAAGATGTCTTGTAATAATGGTGATGCCCTTCGATGGTTATTTGCTTTAATGGCTGCCTTCAGCTTGATGATCCTCGAGATCATAGGCCTATTCCGGCCATATTGTTTAGCCATACAGTATCACTCACATGCACACTGCTCTCATGTTTTTCTATAATTTCTTGCTTCAATTCTAATGAAAGAATTACCTTCTTCCTGTACTGAAACTTAGCTTCTTAGGCACCATGATTATGGGTAATATCAAAAAGGAAATGTGAGAAAAGGAAGAAAATAAGCACTGTTAATAACAGACCAAACAGAGGACAACCACACGATACACACAAGAATAGAGAACTGAGCACTCGATGCTCAATGGCGTAATGTTTACTTCGTGTGTCGAAATAAAATTCGGGTGTAGAGTCAAAAATTTGCTCGAATTTTACTTCGGATGTTGGAAAATTCGGATATAGATACGTTCGTGTGTAGAGGTTCCCCTGTATTCGTGTCTTATTTCTGCTATCTCATTAACAGACGAATAAAGCGTACGAGAGTTTTAATTAAACCCTAGAAGGGCCCATCTTGAAATCAGAGAACAGATTTCCAAGGTATGTGAAAGGTAATCTCTAAGTATTACCTTCCGTCCCTATGGAAAATCAAGCCTTGAATCCTTATTGTCGATGTCGACACTTTCCCTGCAGGGGGCAGGAAGCTCTAAGCCAGTTCCAAGCTTAGTGGAAATGACAGATAACGGTAATATCATATACAGGTCTAAGAGACAAGATAAGGACCACATTCAAGGTAGAAGGCACTTATACAAACCCACAGATATAGTACTTTCAAGGTAATTCTCTGGTATGCTTCCATCAGGACGACATGGCCGAGCCCAAAAAACGGATTTTGAGCAAAGCGAAAAATCTATTTTTGGGTGAGATAGCCATGTCGTCCTGATGGATCCACCCTTTTTGCTGACCCCATCCGAAACTACTCTATCTGCGGCTATTCCTGCTTAAACACAAGTAAAGGAATGGCGGTTGTTAGTAGTGCGGATAGGAGGTCCACCGGGTACCTAGATCGGCACCCCCTTCTTTCGCCACTCTTCCCCCTCAAAGAGTTAGATCTATTCGGGGTAAGATTGCTATGTGTCGTATCTAAAAATACGTCCCCTGATTTTATGCGACATCCTTAAAGTTATATTATGGATGAATCGTGCCAGGAGTTAGAATTCTGGAAACCTTCAGTTCATTTCTCTGGGAATATCACTGTAGCAAATATCCCTTAGAAAGGCTACCTAAAGGAACCTTCCATCAGGACGACATGGCTATCTCACCCAAAAATAGATTTTTCGCTTTGCTCAAAATCCATTTTTTTGACTGAATGCCCCACTCTTGTGTACTTAAGAAATTAATATCTGTTTGAGGCTCAAGTGAGGATGACAGGTTCATCTTTGCCAAGATTCTTGGAAATGATGTGTTGTACTAGGCTAGTGGTGTTTTTATGTTTCAGAAGCAGGTATTCTGAAAACTATTGAAATTTTATAAGGCCATCTTTGCTTTTATGGTTTTAAATTGTGTTTCCTTTTATTCTTTATTTATAATAAATGATATCAGCATCAAAAACCTTCAATGTCAGTATGTCAGAAAACTCCAAATTAATCAGTTCTTGAACCTAAGTCCATTGTGAAGTGACACAGTCTGGCAGGTGTTTGGCTCACCCCACCTACATCTCATTAAGTACAGTATCTGACTTCTTAAAAGGTCAATGGCTGTTCTACCTCACACTGAAGACACTCCGATTCATAGGAATCAGGTTTGTTTGTTTGGGAAAATACATATTACAGTACAGTACTTTAAAATTTTGTGATTTTGGTGTAAAATGAAAATTCATGTTACTTCTGTATCGGGGCAATGAAAATTGATTTTTTTTTATCATTTTGCTTCGGCCTTCAATAAAATCTACTAATTTCGACATTATATTTGGTAGTTTGATTTTTATAAATTTTTTTTTTTTCTGTATTTCGGGATTGTGTCTTATAGCTTTTTGTGGCTAGTCCAACAAGATCTGAAACTTTGGCAAGTTTTGCTCTGCTGCACAAATTCTATATTTCATTGGGACAAACCATTGCAATTTGGGATCATAACTTTAACTTGATCACTGGTATTAGGTATTTGAAAAACTAACCTTTCTTGAGAAGGTTCTTTTATCATCTATAGTATCCTCTTGGATGCTCATCCTTTTTTACTAGACAGGTTGTTTTGGTTTGCTTATGGAGTAAGCCAGGACAAAACCCTGCTTGGTGCTCTAGTCACTGGAAAACCCGTAGACCAAAGAGATGAGGTAGATAGGCTATAGTAACACAGAATATTTACATCCAAGTAATTCTTAAAGATTCATACTATCATAGTTTTCTTTAGCTTTAATAATGAAGTTCTTTGAATCACATAATCTTAAACTTAAGATTTATTCAGTCACAGCTTCAGTGTAATGTTAGTTATGAAATTCCTTTCAACTTTATTTCTAATGAGGTATTACATTAGACATGCCAGATAAACTTGGATGTTATGTGCTAGTCTTATATCAGTGATTAGAAATGGTACTGTAGTTAGAATTGTAGAGGTGTGTTGATACATGAATAAGATTATACATTGCTAACTAGACTCTTTTTCTAACCATTACTGTCGTTTTGGTGGGTAGCACCATCAGTGTACCTCAGGCAGTAAACTGTAGGCATTGATTAAGGTTCTTTGCAGTGTTTCTTAATCCTCTAGCTGCACTTGCTTAATATCTTTTTATTTTATTTCTTCTCTACCTTTCTTCCATCTTGCTTTCCAATCACTTCTAAGTTTTACATCATATTAATTATTATTATTACTAGCTAAGCTACAACCCTACTTAGGGTTGCTGTGGCCTGATTGGTAACGTCTCTGCCTGGTGTTTCCCAGTCGGGGGCTCGAGTCCCGCTCAGACTCGTTAGTGCCATTAGTGTCTGCAACCTTACCATCCTTGTGAGCTAAGGTTGGGGGGTTTGGGGGAGCCTATAGGTCTATCTGCTGAGTCATCAGCTGCCACTGCCTGGCCCTCCCTGGTCCTAGCTTGGGTGGAGAGGAGGCTTGGGCACTGATCATATAATATATGGCCAGTCTCTAGGGCATTGTCCTGATTGCTAGGGTAATGTCACTGTCCCTTGCCTCTGCCATTCATGAGCGACCTTTAAACCTTTAAAAGCAGGATGCCATAAAGTGAAGGGCTTCAAAAGGGAAAAATAGCCCAATGAGGAAAGGAAATAAGAATAAGAAGATGAACAAACTACAAGAGAAGCAGTGACCAATTAGAATAAAATCTTTTAGAAACATTAACAACATCAAAACAGATCTTTCATATATAAACAATAAAAAGACTTACGACAGCCTTTTCAACATAACATTCAATGCAAGTTTAAACTTATGGAGTTCCACCAATTCAACTACCTGATTGGGAAGATTATTCCTCAACTTGGTCACAGTTGAAATAACTCAAGGTTTTACTCTAGATGAACTTGAGTTCTGAATAGCTTCACAAGCTCAGTCCTTTGCTCTTTACCTCAAATTCATAAATTCAATTTAATCTAGTATAACCATCAACTATTCCAAACAGATTGTAAGTCTCAGACCTGGAGATCTTACGCAAGAGGAATATGAGAGACTTCGGGACGAAGGGAAATTGGACGATTTATTAGGTGAAAGGTCTGAAGGAAAAGATTCAAAATCCAAAGATGAAGGTAAGAATTTTATTTTTGTATTGGAGTTTTTAAAATTTTTTAATAATGTTAAGGTGTTAAAAATCCAGTCATATATTACAGTATTGTATATTCAAAGTCAGGAACTATCCTTTTCCTTCAAAGTACCTTTTCACTATTCAGCTGAAGAAAGAAATGACTTTCGTGTACTCAAAATTAAAGTAAAGTGAAAAAGATGAATATTGAAGTTGAGGTTATGGAACAACTAAATTTAGAGTCAACGCTACAAGTCTGGTTTAAAAAAACAAAGCAGTTGACTTGGGTTTGTAAGTATAGCTGGGAAAAATACAAATTACTTTTAAAATTTATAGGGATTTTAGTATAGCTGGAACTTGGCTTTTAAGAGAGATAACGAATTGTCGGTAGTTATTGTAGGTCTGGGGGAGAAACCTCACCCCACCCCACCCCACCCCACCAGCACACTGAGTAACCATTTTGTTTTCAGCTGCCTGATAGTATAGACACACCTCTGGCTCCCTCCACTGGCTGTTTTAACTTTTAGTTTTTATTCCCTATGGATGTTATTAAGGGTTTTGCAGTCTCTTGATAATATTGCTGACCATCAGTTTCTGAGTACAGAAAGTCCTCAACTTAAAGATTTTATAGGTTCCAACAAGCTGCATGTAAGCCAAATTTTGTTAAATTTTGGGCTAGGCTAGACTTCACATAACTTATTTACTTATGATTTTCAGCAGCAAAAGTCAACAGATAGTCTCGTTACATATTGCAAATGTCAACTAGCTTACTGCATTAAATTATATAATATTGTTTTATTACAGTATTTCGTCATGAACTTTTGATACAATATCTCAGATTTATGATTTCAGTTGGATTTGAGTTTGTCTCTCTGAATATTTGTAAGTAGAGGACCTTCTGATGTACATATTTTGTTCCTGTTCATCAGCATTCCTGTTATTTATGCTTTGTTCCTGTTCATCAGCATTCCTGTTATTTATGCTTTGTTCCTGTTCATCAGCATTCCTGTTATTTATGCTTTGTTCCTGTTCATCAGCATTCCTGTTATTTATGCTTTGTTCCTGTTCATCAGCATTCCTGTTATTTATGCCCTCGTGAGTGTGGACTGGTGACCATGATGTCCTTCTCAACTGAAGAGTGAAACATCGTTACATCACTTATAAAAGGAAAACATCAAGTTATTCCTTCTCTGCCACATCTTCGTCTCTGAGCGCCAACGTCGTCCATGCTTACATCAGTCTTAGAGCACATTGCCCATCGTAAGAAAAAAGGTTCCGCCATATTTTTTACCTTTTTTGGGCTAGAAGACCTATTTAGTCTGATCGATATGGGTCCCATTTTTTTGACAAACTATTTCTCTCATAGTGGGAGAGACAGTATCGCCCAATTATTCACCAAGGACGAAGGAAAAGACGACGAGCTTATGTGCTTCTTTTTGCTCACTTGTTTGCATGTGCCCATTAGTGCTCTACCTTGCAATAGCATGTTAACGTATGCACACATTACATCACAATCGCGCCATCTAACAATTCAGTGAAATCTCTATCTCTTCACAGATGGTAGTTATTCGTTATCCAGTATCTCCTCTGAAAAAGAAGCTTTTTGTAAGGCTTTTCAAAGAGAGGTCCTGGTTCCTTCTTGAGTCTTCTTCTATTCCATCTATATCCCTACATTAAGGGTTGGTTGCCTGATGCACCCTCTCCAATGCCTTCTAGCAAAGGCATCCTCTTCCACCAAACCTCTTCTCTCCATATCATCCATCACTTTATCTCACCACCTAATTCTCTGCCTCCCTCTTGATCTGTAAGGTGCAAAGGCTGTGACCTTCTTGGTGCACCAGTTAGCTAACTAGTGGATCAACTGAGTTCTGAAGAGTAGGGATGCTATTGTCTCCTGCCTCAACAGACAGGTTGGACAAAAGAGGCAATTTACTTGGAGTCTGTGGTCCTCTTCCTACAGAAGGTCATACAGGTGACGATGCAATAGCAGAGGAAAGCGAGCAATGATTTTTATCCATCATGCAGTTACCTTTAAGGGAACGGCGGTGAAAACTTTGATTCCCAACATGCCTTTGAAGTCGGCACTGAAGAAAACTCTGGCGTCTTCAAGAGCCCAACCTGCTCCTCCCACCTCCTCCTCCCTGAAGAAAGGTGTGGATGGTTTTTTGTAGAAATACTTCCCACCTCCTCCTCCCTGAAAAAAGGTGTGGATAGCTTTTTGTAGAAATACAGTACTTCCCTCCTGAAGAAAGGTGTGGATAGCTTTTTGTAGAAATACTTCCCTCCTGAAGAAAGGTGTGGATAGCTTTTTGTAGAAATACTTCCCACCTCCTCCCTGAAGAAAGGTGTGGATAGCTTTTTGTAGAAATACTTCCCACCTCCTCCCTGAAGAAAGGTGTGGATAGCTTTTTGTAGAAATACTTCCCACCTCCTCCCTGAAGAAAGGTGTGGATAGTTTTTAGTAGAAATACTTCCCACCTCCTCCTCCCTGAAGAAAGCTTTGGATAGTTTTTTAGTAGAAATACTTCTTGGGCATAGTTTTACTCAGAGGATAATGAAACTTTCATGGATTAATTGTTATGTTGAAAAATGGAAGTGATTCAATTTCGAAAGTCCCTGGTCAAAGGTCAAGGTTGACCGGATTAACCCCAACCTCAATCCCAAGTTTACACATGGTTGTCACACAGACTTCAAATATGCCTACGGTCTAAATTGATTCTGGGAAAGGCAAGCTGATTTTGAGAAATAAATTTATTGTGGAAAAGGCAAGCTGGTTTCAAGAAATTAATTGATTCTGGGAAAGGCAAGCTGGTTTCAAGAAATAAATTGAATCTGGGAAAGGCTAGCTGGTTTTGAGAAATAAACTGCCGTGGCAGAGGTCTGTGCTCTGAGAGTGCTTTTCTAGTTGGAATGTTTTTTTTTCTTGCAAGACAGGTCCAGTTTCATTAGAAATTAAGAGAGCTTGTCTAGCAAGATGGTGAAGTGGGATTAGAAATACAGTTGAAGGTTTAAATGAGGTGTAATGATGGAATTAACCTTCTGCGGGATATCAGATGGTCATTTTATGATTATTTGATGTATAGTTTATGATTTACTAACTCATATGTTCTCTCTGCGTATTGCATTCCGTCTTTTACCCTTAATTTTTTTACTTATGCTTCCTAATATTTCAGAGACTCCCCCAGATGGCAAGATAGTTTTTCGAAAGCCGGCAAAACGTACCATTGACGAAGAGGGGAAAGATGGGAAGAAATTGAAAAGTGATGAGAAATCAGAAAAGAAAAGTAAGAAAAAGAATAAACAGAAAATTAAGTTACTGTCTTTCAATGAAGAGGATGAAGAAGAGGAGGATTAGTTGTTAGTTTTTTAGGTATGGACAATACATTGAGGGTTACTTTTAATGTGCTGTAAATGTTTCTGTTTAAATCATATAGTGATATATTTGTCAAATTATAGCACATCCAAAGACAAGTAGTTGGGTGAATAATTTGAAAGAAACTGAAGATTCTTTCAAGTACTGAATCAATTTCCAAGGTTTAGCATTTGCCATTCATTTAAATAGGAAGTCACACAACATATTTACTAGGATTGTAACTTCCCGACTGCAAATTAAATATTGATGGAAGTCCATAAGGTGGAACCTAATTGATCTCTTTGGCATTAGTTTTGAAATGAGAAATAACGTAATCGTATTTTTTTCAGTAACTTTTTAAACATACTTATTTTGAGATGAGGAATGACTTGAACTGTTTATTGATATGTACAGTTTAGTGAAGATTATCTTAAAATGTTTGATAAGTAGTCTTTTAACTTTGATCAGGTTCATTATTCCATGAACTTCTTTTATTGATAATTATAGATTTTTGACCCCATATGGAATTTAATTTAATATAATTCATCAAAATAAGTATATGTGTGACATGGTTGAAGGAAGCAGTCGAGTGTTTGGATCTTCTTCAAATATCTTAATTTCCTGAAGTGCCTACAAGAGCAAGGACTTAATATATTACAAGTGTGTCTGCAACTTATATATATGAAGTACATACTTGTTTCAGTGGAAATATTTATACAGTAATTCTAGAACTACAGAAACACTAAAGAGGAGCTGCATTAAAGTACAAGTATTAAAACTATATTTTTGAGTAAAATTCTATTACTTTAGAGTGTGGTAAAATTTTTCTCAGCATACCATGAATCAGTGGGTTTGGGACTGAATGTTGAATTTCTATAATCTTTATCACATGTAATGTTGAATTTCTATAATCTTTATTACATGTAATGTTGAATTTCTATAATCTTTATTACATGTAATGTTGAATTTCTATAATCTTTATTACATGTAATGTTGAATTTCTATAATCTTTATTACATGTAATGTTGAATTTCTGTAATCTTTATTACATGTAACGAGAAATTCTCTTGGTAGCAGGTACATTGTTGAGAAATAACTCATTATATGAAATTGCAGTGATACATGCATGCATTTGGATATTCAAAACCAATTTTATACTCTGCCTTTCATGAGCCTTTTTGCTATTCATTGTGTTTTTCTGAAGAGTATATGTAACAAAGATTGTATGTGCAAGTTGTATCAGAGGAATTTTTGTACTTGGTATGCGCTTAAAAATTTTTTTGGGGGAATGATTACTTAGGAAAAACATCTGTGATTATATTTCTATTTGCTGTCTCTTGTCTGTAAATTTATCACACTAAATAGGGCCACTCATATGCCAGTTTTAGATAGATGCAGCCCCAGGTTTTTATTGTAAAAGTTTTTGAAACAGTAGTACAAATTGTCAACTCTGTCAAGAATATTCAAATAATATTTATGGCTATGTAAAATCTTAAGGTTGCTTTTTTTTTCCGTAATTTATTAGATAAAGCTATTCTCTAATTAAACAGTTAATCTTTCAGTATCTCAAACCGTATGGTGCAGATGAAGGATTTAGCTTTTTACATTAACCCATTTAGCACCACTAAACTTATTTTAGTCATCATGACTTTTTTTTTCTCATTTAGGTACATGAATATTTTACAAAATATTTAACCTTGTATATCAATTGAAATGAAATTTATATCGTTTTTGTATTAATCAAAATATCCAAAGAAAAAGGCAGTGACAAATAATTTTGTGAGGATTGGAATTCAGAGTTAATGTATGCCATGTGAGTTTGAACTTAAGGTGTATACATGTGATTAAATTTGCAAATGTTGCAGCTTGACTGATAAAGCATTTTTTTCCATAAAAAAAATCCTGTTCCATTTGAGATTCATAAAAAGACAGTAGTTTTGTCCACAGATTTTTGAAAGCAGCAGACCCCAAACCAGTTTTCATTATAGCAATGTTTATTATAATTGGCTTGGGAATGTAGCATAAAGGAGTCACTCATTCAGATATGAATTTTGATAAACTAGGTGGCTGATTGTAACAATCATTACAACTATGAGAATTAATGTACAGCTTGAAATATCTACTTATCAAAGCACCAGTTTTAAAGCATTGCTTAGCAGATTTAATGTATCATTTGTTTGCTAAGAATGTATGGTCTCAAGCGTTGAATGATTACCATTTCTTCCTACGTGAATACAAACCCTTCTTCATATGCAGAAAGTCCTCAACTTAATAACTTAATAGTTGCCTACAATTTTCAACTGCAAAAGTCAACAAATAGTCCCATTTCACTATGCGAATGTCATTTATGATTTCAGTTAGATTTGGGTTTGTATCTCTGAATATTTGTAAGTTGAGAACCTCCTAGTACATGGGTTTACTCCCAAGTTCCTTTGCTGCGACCAGAAAAAGAAGTGCGTATTAGGCAACCTTGTATGGTTACCTGCTGTACCTCCATGTTGGGTAAGCACAAGCCTGGCCACTCTTCTCCTGGTTGCCGTCCTGGGCAGTTCTCCCTCTCTACGATCAAGACTCTGCCGTGCTGCAGAGTGTACTTTTCTTTCATTGTGTATACAAGTGGTTTTCTAGGTAGTATGCAAACCTGTCCCGGCCTTGAAGGGCGCCCTTGCCGATGAAAATTTCTTTCGTCTGCTGGGTTGAGGTAGATCCATATCTGTTATGCTGTGGTAAGCGGTATTACTTTTCTTCACCCTGTGCTTTTTGTAGGGAGTGGACGCCCTCCAAATGGGAGAAGTGTGGTGCCCTTTGCTAGAAGAAGGCCTCCACCTGGTCCTGTCTCTAGCTGTACATGAATTGTCCAGCTGTTACATTCTCATCTACATCCTCCAGTAAGCTTTCCAAAACCTTTTCCTTTGCTGGCATCTTGTTCTCTCCTATATCTTTCCCGTAAGGTACAAAAGTTTTATTTTTTCCTGTCTTATTACATGTCCCAGAAATTCCATCTGCCTCCTCCTTATCACTTTTAAAAGTGATCTCTTCTGATAAAGTCAATACCTCCTCATTTGTTACTCTCTCAGTCCATGGGATCTTCAATATTCTTCTGTAAACCCATAATTCAGCTGCATTTATTTTATTTTTCAAGTTCTTGTTTAATGTCCTCATCTCTGAGCCATAAGTAAGTGAGGACCATACATAGGTTTTCAGTGCTCTAACTTTTGTCTGAATCCCTATCCTATTGTTTGTCAATACGGTTTTCAGATTGTTGAAGGAATTTTTTGCTTTTAGTATTCTTTTCTATTCTTGCATCATGTGTTATCATTCTACCTAGGTATATAAAGGCATTTGTTTGTTTTATTGTTGCTCCGTCCAGTATTATTATGAGGGGCGTAGGAGCAGGGGGGGCTGGGGGGCTATAGCCCCCCCCCCACTTTTTTGCTGAAAATATGCTTTTAAACATTCAGATTTACATTTTGTAAATGCATTTCATCTCTGGCAACAGCTCTTGTACAGTCTCACCCTCCCACCCCACTCCCGCCACGTAAGTATCATGTTAGTACCCAGCATCATAGTTTCACAGTCCCGTCACTCGTCAGTTTTTTTTTTTTTTTTTTTAATAGAAGGCATTGTTCGTGTGGTGGAATGAAGTAGTTACATTATAGTTATTTCGTAACATTAAATAAAAACTTTCGAAATGACCAAAATACGTTTGAGAAAAAAAACAACTATGAAATGACTAACTTTGAATGAAAATCTACTAAAATATAAGAAATACATTTTGAGCATGATATTAATCGAATAAGATAATATAGTATAAAAGAAAGACGCTGTTTCTTGATCATCTTGGTTCCTATGCAAAGAAGACCATTTATTTCCATGACCAAAATTAGGTCAGTTAATAAAACAAGACACATGCGTAGTTACCCTAGCTGGAATCTAATTGCATACACAAGCATGGTAGTACATTCAAAAAAAGAATTTAAAAAGTCCAAACTGACTTCAAGCATGGTAATACATTTGAAAGAAGAATTAAAAAAGTCCAAACTGACCACAAGCGTGGTAATACATTTGAAAGTAGAATTTAAAAAGTCTAAACTGACCAAACGCATGGTAATACATTTGAAAAAAAGAATTTAAAAAATCCAAACTGACCACAAGCATGGTAATACATTTGACAGAAGAATTTATAAAGTCCAAACTGACCACGAGCACGGTAATACATTTAAAAGTAGAATTTAAAAAGTCCAAACTGACCACAAGCATGGTAATACATTTGAAAGAAGAATTTAGAAAGTCCAAATTGACCACAAGCATGGTAATACATTTTGAAAGAAGGATTTGAAAAGTCTAAACTGACCACTAGAGGTTGCCAAAGCTGATGATATCATGGTATCATCCCAATTGAATTGAAGGTAATATTGGATAGAATTAACGATTTATATTGATATTGTTTATTATACGGGTAAAATAAGCTTAATTACTATAATAAATGTAAGTTAAGAATCTTTCCACCTGTCTATTTTGTTATAGACACTAGAGTGCCCGCAAACTTACTTTGTGGACAGTGTTGCCAACTTAGCGTGAAATGCGCTAGATCTAGTGCATTGGCATCACAAACAGTGCATAGATTTTGTATTTTGCGCATAGCGAATTTTTTTTTGGCGCAAATTTATTTGGTTCGGTGCATTTTCTAGTGCATTTCTGAAAGGTGTATATATATATATATATATATATATATATATATATATATATATATATATATATATATATATTCAAATAAGCCATATATATTTTTGATACGATAATGTCTGGATTCTCTTGACGACCTCGGGATCAGAGCCCCAGGCGAAATCACACAAAGACAAGAGCTTGGGTCCGGCCGGGAATCGAACCCTTGTCGGCAAGCTTGTATAGACAGTGACTAAGTGGCCAAGTGGCTTAGTCACTGTCTATACAAGCTTGCCGACCAGGGTTCGATTCCCGGCCGGACCCAAGCTCTTGTCTTTGTGTGATTTCGCCTTTGGCTCTGATTCCGAGGTCGTTAAGAGAATCCAGACATTAATGTATCAAAAATATATATGGCTTATTTGAATATGAAAAACACGTCTATATGTGCAAAATTTATCATATATATATATATATATATATATATATATATATATATATATATATATATATATATATATATATATGTGTGTGTGTGTGTGTGTGTGTAGGTTCAGGTGCAATCAATTCTTAATAATGTGAAGTTGAATATCCCAAGATGAACTTCTTCTCTCTCTCTCTCTCTCTCTCTCTCTCTCTCTCTCTCTCTCTCTCTCTCTCTCTCTCTCTCTCACATTGATGAAATAACTAGAAAAGTGAGCGGTATCTTGATGTATATTAATAGAATAAAAGATCATTTTGATAATTCGACTAGAATAATAATAGTTCAAAGCCCAGCGTTAAGTATAGTAAGTTATTGTATTAAAATCTGGGGAGGGACTAACGACGTATACTTAGAAAAAGCCCAGAAACTTGTAAATTTTGCTGCTCGGGTCGCGGTAGGGTGGGGGGGGGGGGGGTAGAAAATATGATCACATTACCCCAGTCCTCAAACAACTACAATGGTTAAAATTAAGAAATCAACATATCTATGAAATTTGTGTTTTTGTTTTTAAAGTTTTAAAAAAGGAATACCCAAGCTGGTTATATGATTTTTTAAATGTCGGTAATTGCAGGGATGCCTCAACTAGGCAAAATAATAACTTATATGTACAAAGATACCGAACTGACTTCGGATCACGCTCTATGGTAATAAGGAGTCCATCAGCCTGGAACAAGCTACCTCAAAATCTTAGGGATTGTTCAAGTGCTAACATTTTTAAAAGGAAATTTTATGTTCATCTGATTGAAGTCGCCATTTTCCTTAATTTATGAATGATACTAATTTATTGAAAATTTTAATCTGAAAGTGCAAATTACACCCTCTCAGTGTGTATAGGTTTTTAAAGTAATACTATTTTATATTTTAAGTATTATGTATCTTTTATGTAAAGCTATCCATTAGAAATGGAACTTATATATAACTTATTGTTTTGATATATAGTTTTTGTTTTAACAAAAGAATAGCCATTGTAATAATGGAAATAAAGATTTTGACTTTGACTCTCTCTCTCTCTCTCTCTCTCTCTCTCTCTCTCTCTCTCTCTCTCTCTCTCTCTCTCTCTCTCTCTCTCTCTCTCCGTGAAATTTCTGAAACCACAGTTGTTACTTGACACCACTGTAATGTTTATAGTAGTTTTACAGAATATATCATTACTGTTTAGTTTTCATTACAAATTTTGATAAAGTATGTTCTTCAAGTTCGTAGTTAAAAAAGTTTGAACCTCTGTACCAATTCTTCTATAAGGCAATAGGTACCTGATTGCACTGTATGTCAGCCGTATTGTTCGTATAACAAACCCATATCCAACATTTGCAATTATTGCAAATTGTTGCCTTGACTTTGTTGTTATTAGTTCATCTTCTATGCAAAGTATATCATCACCAAAATTCACACACAGTGAGAAAACTTCCTAGCGCATTTCTAGCGCATCTCAGACCTCAATCTAGCTCATTTATGTGTAAAATAATTGGCAACATTGTTTGTTGACTGCTGAGGAAGAAATGAGAATTTTGTGAAGAGGATCATTCAATTCTGATCGACTTTGTTTTGATAAATGGTAATTATGGAGTTTAGATTTAAGCAAACAAACGTTTATTACAGCTGCGAATTATGATCATTTTGATGTAAGAAAATTAATGACAGATAATCAATGATTTGAAAAATAACACGAATACAACTTTGTGGTGTCGGAATATGATTACCAATCTTGTCCAGTAATTTTCGTAAATTTATCTGGGTTTTATATAATATTGTCAGTTCAAGGATGAAGCCACGCAATTTTAACCCTTTTATCTTTATTCAATATACGTAAATGTAGTAATGTGTGTTATAAGCTTTATATGTTGTAATCTCTGCTGGGGACTGACAGTTCGAAACTAGGAACGTTAAGGTCCAATGAAAAATTGTAATATTCAAGGGTTTAATTGATTTTCTTTATACCTTATAGGTTTGGTTTTAAGATTTTAATCCCCATTCAGTGCATAATCTGGTCAAAATGAACAATTGTGGGGGACCCCAGTGGGAACACTCGGTTTCGGGTGGGGTAATGCTATTCAATGGTAAAACCAGCCTTTTCTTCTCTATACATTACCTTCTTGGATGCTTAATAAATCGTTTGAAAAATACGCTAATTATCGATATCCTATAGTAACGGTACATTTTTAATTTGTTGACATTCTACAGGTTGGTTGTAGTCGGCTTTGTTCGTTCATTTGTACGTAGCTTTACCTACTAAGGTTTAGTTTTGCATGATTAAAATGGCAGAGTTAAGCATCAACTAAGTAAAAGGCTGACTCAGAATACGACAGTCTAAGGAGGTCGCAGGGGTGCTTTATTCCCCCCCCCCCCTTGCCGTAAGGTAAGTAGGTAAGGACACACCTTGTAGGATAGGGGAAAGTGTAGGTTAGTTGATGTCCATTTTTTATGCACGCAGGATTAACTGGTTAATTTTGGAAGTCAGTTTTATAAATTAACTCCTTTTATTGTTCACGAAGTAATATTTGGTAAAGTTTTACTGTAGTACAATATTCCAAATCAAGAAAATAAGAATTGTTCTTTGTGTATTAAAAAGTATTTTGAGTAATTTTAATAGAATTATTTAAAATTCCAGAAATAATGACTGAAAAGCCACATTTTAAGATTACTTACTTTACCTAACTTTGGGGCCCCATCCTTACATACTTACCTGGCGGGGACACCGACTTTGGACTGCTGTATCCTTAACTTACCATAAGACTAAGCTGCTTTCCAAATAGTTTTACTCCTAAAATGGGTTTTTCAGGCTTATCCCCAATTTTAACCTACCCCTAAAACATTAAATGGTAATGTTGTACTGTATTACAGATTCTCATTTCGAACAGAAAATATATGTCTTCCTGGAGTAAATAACGTGAATTGACTGAATTTGACCTTCATTTCAACCGCAAACAAACATAACAACCAGTTCGACCGACAAACTTCAAGTAGCCAAACTGGTTGCTGTTGTTGAGGATGAAATGAAGATAAAAACCGGTTAAATCACAGTATTTTTTACAGGAAGACATATATTTTCTGTTAAAATGTTTAAATATAATGGCTCGTGTTCAAATTCCGTCCTCACTTCACTCATTAAGAACGTATGTACTGCGCACGCTAACATTAGCAATGTTACGCTGATATTGCTAACGTTACCAATGCTACGCTAATATGTATTTTAAAGCATTTTTCCATATACCCTTTACACAGTATATAAAAGGGTACAGAACCTAACAAACCCACCTAACCTAACCTAATAGTTCCCAGGTCACAACCCCTAGCCGGGGGCAAGCCCCCGGAACCCCTTCCCAGGTCACAACCACTAACCAGGGGTAATGTTGAGCTGCACATGCTGAAAACATTTAAATTAAAGAAGTTAACGACTTACTTTTATGACCCTGACAACGAAATTTGTGGGTCACCGGGGTGTTGAGACTGTGACGTCTTAACTTCTATGAACGACACTTGGGAGACTAAACGTTGGGGTATTACATTATGTGATTTAAGGAAATTATGAACACTGGATGATGTATCAAAAAATTCCCCGTGAAATTTAGCAAATGCTTTCAAGTATTTCTTTAACTTCCGTCGCAAAATACGAAAAAAACCTCTCTTGAAATAACAAAGACCTGACTAGGACAAAGGTTTCCATGGAAAAGGATTTGTTGGAAGGGGTATGAAGAGACCACTTGAAGAGATAAGGGAAGGGGGTAGGGAAATATTAACCCCCATCCCCATGCAAACTTTCTATATGTATGGGTTCGTGATTGGTTAACGGAAAAACAACGGAGTTTAGAGAGTAAACATGAATGAACTAGAATGGGAAACTTGTCCAGAGCAAGTATTTATGTGAAATCGGGCCGTGACAAGGTAAATTTAATAACAAAATGTATAAAAGTAATATAGCAAGATAAAATGGAGTGTATGATAAATAATATTTAATGGGAATATAAAATGGGGTGATTTTATAAGGTATCAGATAATAAAACGAGTAATACTGGGGTCAAACGTAATATGTATACGAGGGTATTACATAAAAGGAATGGTATAGTTGTACTGGATCAAGTCATATACTTGAATAAAGCGGGTGAAGTCGAATAGTTAAATTTGGCGGATGAGAAGAAATCCTATTGGTGGAGGAGGAGTCTATGCGTAGGGGGAAGGAGTTTATGCACAGAAGGTCAAAATCTGCTGTATAAGCGAACGAATGAGAGCGACTACAACCGAAAAGTAGAATGTCAACAAATAAATGAAAAACACTGCTAATGTTAGCATGTTACGCTAACATTGCTAATGTTAGATTGCGCAGCTCAATATTTCCGTACTTTTTCATCGGTTTATTATACCTCCAAGAAAGTAATGTATAGAGAAAAAAAAGGCTTTTGTTCCGTAACCGAAATAACCACGCTATTTACATGGAGTATTACTTTTGGCGTAGCTGAAATGACGAGCCATTAGATTTTTAACGAGGGTTAACTACCCTCTCGCTAGCTAGTAAGGAGGTAGGGGAGAGGTAGCTAGCTACCCCTCCCCCCGTCACACACCGGTGAACTGATTCACTTCGTTTTTGGCTCGGACGGTGGGCAGACGTCTCTGTCCCGTCCTCACATGGCAGCCATTAATGTTTTGTCTTTACTTAATTACTTACTTTTTCTATACTTAATATATATGTAAACATTCTTATGTTTATGTACTGTATATATTTGAGTATAGAAATTCAGTAAGTTTCCTTTTCAGTGTTTGTGCTGTGTGTGTGTAGTGTACGACAACATCTCCGTGTGGTTCTAGGCCCCCACGGTGACATTTCATGGGTCGCGATCTCTCCCTTGGTCCTTCGGTCCTTCCTTCGGCGGGCGCCGTGGGGAATCGTCATCGCTGTACTTTATTTATTAATCTGTTTCTCCGCTGTTCCTCCTTCCCTACGGGGAACTTGGTCTGTCAGCGTAGGGAACATGGGAGTTTAGTTTGACTACGGTCTCTCTCTCTCTCTCTCTCTCTCGAGGTCGTTCACCCTTTTATTACTACTACGTATTACGGTAGCTTTCTTCCCGTTGCGGGTTGAGTTGCTACTCCGTTTATTTTGTCTCAATTATTTTTAATCAAATCTAATTGTATTTGTTAACTTTTCAGCTTCTGTGTAGAACGTTTCCCTTCGGGGTTCATTCGTTCTTACTTTTAGTGAACATTCTTAGATGAATTACATAATTATAATTGTTATTTGTTCCATAACTGAAATATAAACCACGCTATTTACATGGGGTAATTACTTCGGCGTAGCTGAATGACGAGTCATAAAAGTTTTAACGAAGGTTTACTACCCTGCCTCTAGTTAGCGGGGGGCAGGGAGGGGTAGCTAGCTCCCCCCCCCCCTCACACACACACACCAGTGAAAGGTTCACTTTACTTTTGGGTCGGGAAGAGAACAGACCTGTCTGTGCTCTCCCTCGCTTTGACTGCCATAACTAATCTGTCTTATTGCTTTTTCTCTTTCGCAGTGTGCTTAAAGTTGGCCTCTATTGATAATGCGTACTTGCCCTGGACTTCCCGGCCGCCCTTGTGGGACCTTTATGTCGGCGGTCGACACTGATCCCCACACCTTGTGTCCTCACTGTAGTTGCCAACGGTGTGATAGTGGTAATGTATGTATAGAATGTAGGGAGTGGTCTACCTCCCAGTGGGAGAGGTTTTCCCGGCGCCGTAAGAAGAAGGCCAAAAGGGATCTTTCTCCTTCAGAGGCTTCTCTGAAGAGAGAAAATTCCAGGACTTCTTCTTCCGTTGCCCTTTCCTCCTCCGAAGCTCCCCCTCGAGCGGCCTCTTCTGAGAGGACGGCGAGTGGTAGCGCAGACCGCTGTGCTGTTGACCGATCCCGGGGTGTGGGAGAGGTAGTTGCCTCCCATAGCGAGGCAGCTGCCCCTCCTCCCCCGGAGGAGGATTTTATGTCTAATAATGTTTTGTTGCAGCTTTGGGCTTCCTTGGGGCTGCAGGGTTCGCCCTCCAAGGAAGCCCTGTATGACATGATCAAACTGAGGTAGCTGAAGGCTTAGATTCTCCCTCCAAGGAAGCCCTGTATGACATGATCAAACTGAGGTAGCTGAAGGCTTAGATTCTCCCTCCGAACATCCTTCGAGGGAGGATCTAAGTCCCACGGTCTCTCCTGCCGGTGATTCTCCCTCTCGGGGGAGTTCACTAACAGAGACTCCTCTTCGGAGGCCCACCGATGGTCAGCTTGCTGATCCCACGGCCCCTCGTGGGCGTATAACGCGGAAGGCTCGCCCTCCCCTTCGCCGTAGAGGCCTTCCTTCCCCTTTCAAGGGGGTTAAGAGGTGCCTCTTCGGCTCGTCGTCACCACAGTCCTCTGCGGAGGAGGCGACTCGCCATTCACCAATCCTGCCAGCTACCAACCTAGACCTCTTTAGGACATTGTGACCAGTTTCCCAGACCGTCCACATCTAAAGTTCCTGATATGCGTGACTCGCCACCTGATACTGCCACTGCGCAGTCTCCAGGCCCTTCGGGGCTGAAGGGTCTTGAGCGCAAAACCGCGCCTCTTGCCCTCAAGCGCCAGGTTCCTCCTGTGCGCTCTCCTGTTGCTGTCGCTGCTGTGCCTGCCGCTGTTCCTGACTTAGCGGCATGGCGCTCACCATTACGTGATTTGCGCCACCGTTCCTGCTGCGCGCCAGGGTCCCCCTTCGGCGGCCCGTCGCCCTCCAGCAGTTCCTGATAAAGCGTGGCAGCGCTCACCTGCGCATACGTGGCCCCCAGCAGTTCCTGATACGGCGCTCCAGCGCTCACCTGCGCATACGCGCCCACCGGTGCCCCAGCAGCCACCTGTGCTCACGCGCCCACCGGCACCCCGGTGTCCACCAGTTCCTGCTTCGTCGCGCACAGTCCAGGAGGCCACTCCGCTGGCGCACAGGCGCCCACAGGCCCCTCCGGACTCGTCGCGCCCGTCTGGGGAGACGCGCGATTCCAGCTCCAGCGCTCACGCGCTCACCACCATGCCAACGCGCTCCGACATCTCAGCGCGTCGCCCAGGAGGCTCCTAAGTTAGCGCACGGGCGCTCACGGCCGCCTCTGGGCTCTCCCTCCAGACTGCGCGAGCTTGCATATGATGCAACCGCGCTCGACGCTCTGGTTACGTGACCTCTTCCTGCTACACGCCCCGTTCCTGTCTTCAAGGCGCCCAGGGTAACCATCCAGCGCATACCTGAGCGCCCTCATCCAACCGTGTGGCCGCCGCAGCAACGCACTCCAGTGCGACCGCATCCTGATGCGCGGCCAACGCGCCCACAGGTGAGCATGCCGGTCCTATCAGACCAGCGCCAACCTTCGCGCCAACGCGCCATCCCGGTCGCTCGCGATCCTGCTTCAGCGCTCACGCGCCCTCGTCCGGTTCTTCCGGACACGCGCTCAAGCACCCCCGTTATCTCGCGCGGTCGGCCGCCTCCCATGTCGGCTCCTGCGCGCCGCACGCCCTCGCCATCGTCTACGCGCTCTCGCGACCACGCGCCCGCTCCAGCTGCTGAGCGCCCACGCGCCCGCTCTATCACCAGCGCGCCATCGCCCCGTCGCTCCTGTTTCCTCGCCTGCACGCCATCGCGCCCGCCCCTGCGCCCGCCCCAGTCCCCGCTTACGCGGATGCGCGCGCGCGCGAGATTCCAGTATCGCGCCAGCCATTCACGCACGACCCTGACCAGGGCCCGATACACGAGCTCCAGCGTAAGCGCCGCCAGGCGGACAGTTCTTCATCTCGTTCCCCTCCCCGCAAGCGCAGACCAGCGCGCTCGCTGAAGAAGGGGCGCTTCCCGGACAGGTCTAGGGACTCTTCTCTTTCAGCCCCACAGGCGAACCCTCGTTTGTCGGCTCCTCCTAGGGATCCCTTGATCCCCTTCCTTCCAGAGGGGGTGTCTGACAGCGCGACTGTCAGCCAGCAGCCCTGGTTCGGCACCCTAGTCAGAGCCCTTGTGCAGGCTATCAAGCCCGCCCTCTCTGACTCAGGCCACAAAGCAGCGGCAGCTTCCTCCCCCCTGAAGAGGAAGAGAGGAGTCTCTCCCGTGGAATCTTCTCCGAGGCCTATTCTGTCTCCTCGCAGATCCATGCGCAAGGCTCCTTCTCCCCCCCAGACCTTCTCTCCCTCCCCTGCGGAGGAGGATTACCCCTCCTCAGGAGAGTCGGATGAGCCGGATCATTCCCCCATCGCACCAATTGGGGAAGCTCCGCCTCTCCCTGAGAGGTCGTTTCGTCCAGAGGTGGAGAAGAGCCTACCCCCTTCGCTGCTCGAGTCCTGTATCCCGCCCAGGAGGGAGCCTAAGGACTCCAAGACGATTCCCATATCGTCAGCGAGGATCAGACAGGAACCGTCTAGAGCCGTCGAGGATGTCCACGTGTCCCCCCAGGAAGAGCCACTGGGGACGGGAGACTTAGCTGCCAGTCCTTCGGGAGGAGAGCACCAGGAGTCAGAACACACTTTCTGGCAAGTCTTGACCCTCATGAGAAACCTCAATGGGATCCCGGACCCTGAGGTCCCACCTCGCGAAGGTAAGGACACGGTCCTGGGCCGCGTCTATGGCATCCAGAAACCCTCTAGGGCCAGTGCAGCTTTGCCCTGGTCTCAGGGGATGAAGAGTGCCAGGGACAAGGTCGAGGGCCAGCTCTCTGAGCTTGCCTCCTCCAACAGATCGAGTGCCGGTAACAAGCTCCTCCCTCCTCCTCGAGTCCATCAGAGATCCTCGAGGAGTCTTGTCTGAGTCTTCCCTTACACCACTCCGTGGAAGAACTCACAGTGGGAGTCCCTCTTGACAGACTTTCCAACCGGCACGTGTCCTTCTCAGCCACTGAGATCCTAAGCCAGGAAAAGGTCGCCAAGTGTGCCATGCAGGCAACTTCGTGGCTCGACATCTGGCTGGGGTCTCTGGGCATCCTGGTGCGGTCCGAGGACCTCTCCAAAGAAAGCACCAGGAAAGCGCTAGAGACTTAACTACTCTCGGACACACGAACCATTGAGTTTCTGGCCCACCAAGTCTCGAGCTTGTGGGCCAATACGATCCTCAAGCGTCGGGACGCTGTGGCCGAGAGGTTCCATCTTAAGGTCCCCAGTGCAGAGTCTAGCAGGCTCAGACACTCTTTCGTCCTCGGTAAGAGCCTGTTTGAGCCTAAGGACGTGAAGCTCGCCGCCGAGAGGTGGAGGAAATCCAACCAGGATTCCCTCATCCACAGGGCCCTGACATCGAGGCCCTACAAAACTCCAGCGGTTCAGCAGCCCCGTACAGCTAAGGACACAAAGAAGACCACAGCGAAGCCCAAGGTGTCTAAGCCCTTTCCTGCCAAGAGCAGAAGGAGTAAGAAGTGCTCCAGGGGAGGCAAAAACCCTAGAGGTACCAGCTGAGGCCGGAAACGCTAGGGTTGGCAATCCCCCTGCATGTCCACCAGTGGGGGGATGCCTACAGAGTTGCGCGACAAGGTGGCAGCAACTCGGGCGGATGCCTGGACGATCTCCGTGATCTCTCTAGGTTATCGCGTCCCGTTCACAGCCTCTCTACCTCCCCTAACAGCGAATCCAGTGTCGTTGAGCTCTTTTGCCATGGGATCGGCAAAAGGGCAAGCCCTCCGGGCAGAAGTCCAGACCATGTTGAAGAAGGACGTGCTCCAGGAGGTTGTAGACGGGTCCCCAGGCCTCTACAGTCGACTCTTTCTTGTGAGAAAGGCGTCTGGAGGCTGGAGACCAGTCATCGACCTCTCGACCCTGAACGGGTTTGTCAAGCATACTCCGTTCAGCATGGAGACGGCAGACACGGTCAGACTTGCGGTGAGACCACAAGACTTCATGTGTACACTGGACCTGAAGGACGCGTACTTCCAGAACCCAATCCATCCGTCTTCAAGGAAGTACCTAAGATTCTGCCTAGACAACAAGATCTACCAGTTCAAGGTGCTGTGTTTTGGTCTCTCCACAGCCCCTCAGGTGTTCACCAGAGTAATCACCATCATCTCTTCGTGGGCCCACAGGATCGGCATCCGTCTCCTTCGTTATCTGGACAACTGGCTGATCCTAGTGGACTCGGAGGCAACCCTTCTTCACCACCAAGACAAACTCCTCGAAGTTTGCCAGGATCTAGGGATCTTGGTAAATCTCGAGAAGTCCTCCCTGCAGCCCTCTCAGAAACTGGTATATCTAGGCATGGTCATAGACACCAATCTCCACAAAGCCTTCCCATCAGACGAAAGGCTGAGGAAGGTTGCGAGACCTTTCCTCAATCGAGAAGAACTCCCAGCCCAATCGTGGCTTCGTCTCCTCGGCCACCTCTCCTCCCTGACCCGTCTTGTTCCCAACAGTCGCCTCAGGATGAGATCCCTCCAGTGGTGACTCAAGTCCTGGTGGAGTCAAGGCAACGACTCCCCGGACACCATGATCCCTATGGGACCTGCGGAACGGGCGGACCTCCAATGGTGGGTGGCAGACAAGAACCTACTAAAGGGAGTGGATCTTCTCGTCCCTTCCCCGGATTTGATGCTGTTCTCAGACGCATCAAACAAAGGGTGGGGGCCCCACGTTCTGAGCCACAGGACCTCAGGCCTGTGGTCAGAATCAGAATAGTACCTGCACATAAACCTGCTAGAAATGAAGGCCATGTTCCTGGCACTTCAGAAGTTCCACCAAATCCTGGCGGGCCACTCTGTGGTGGTGATGAGCGACAACACCACATTGGTGGCTTATATCAACAAGCAGGGAGGTACCTTTTCAGAACAGCAATCCCATCTTGCAGTAGAGATCCTGAGATGGTCCAAAGTCCACTCGATCTCACTAGCAGCTAGCTTCATTCCAGGCAAAAGGAATGTGCTCGCCGACAGTCAGAGCAGAGCGACGCAGATAGTGAGTACCGAGTGATCTTTGTATCCTCAGATAGCCAACAAAGTCCTGACTTTGTGGGGTTCCCCGACAGTGGATCTGTTCGCTACGGCGCTGAACGCTAAGCTCCCGCTGTACTGCTCCCCAGTCCCGGACCCCAAGGCTCTCTGGCAGGATGCCTTCCAACAACGGTGGGACAACGTCGATGTGAACGCCTTTCCCTCGTTCTGTCTGATGAGGAGGGTACTCAACAAGACCAGAACATCGGTCAATCTCTCAATGACCCTGATAGCTGTGCTATGGCATCATACAGAATGGTTCCCGGACCTTCTGCAACTCCTCGCGGTGATTCCGAGGGAGCTCCCTCCACGTCACGAACTACTCAAAAAACCACACTCCAACATCTACCACAAAGCCGTAGCTTCGCTTCGACTTCACGCCTGGAGATTATCCAGCATCTCCTCACAGAGAGAGGATTTTCGCAGCAAGTTGCGAACAGGATGTCTGGCCACCTGCGCAAGTCATCCGCAGGGGTCTACTAGGGGAAGTGGCGAGTTTTCTGTGGTTGGTGTCGTGGAAGGGGTATCTCTCCCCTCGATGCCACTCTACCAGCAATAGCGGAGTTCCTTGTTTATCTGCGGGAGGAAATGCGCCTATCAGACTCGGCAGTGAAAGGCTATCGCTCAGCCTTAAGTCTTGCCTTCAGGCTTAAAGGAATAGACATTTCCTCTTCGCTAGAACTTTCTCTTCTCATACGAGTTACGAACTTACCTGCCCTCAGTCGGAAGTGAGACCTCCTCCATGGAACGTGGTTCGAGTTCTCAGGTCTCTCAAGAGACCTCCCTACGAACCATTACGCCAGGCTTCTGATCGCCACCTTACCTGGAAGACTGTTTTCCTGCTAGCTTTGGCCTCGGCCAAGCGAGTCAGTGAGCTTCATGAGCTCTCATATGACGTCGCCCATTCAAGGGAATGGGGGGAGGTAACGTTCAGCTTCGTCCCTGAGTTTATTGCCAAGACTGAAAACTTTAAATCAATCAATCAATCAATCAGAACCCGGGAGTGCCGGACCCAAGGTTCGACTCCTTCCGGGTCTCAAGCCTCCGTTCTGTAACAGATGACCCAGACCATCTCCTACTGTGCCCAGTCAGGAGTCTGAGGTATCTTGAAAGAACAGCTGCAATTCGCCCCCAGGTGCGAGCTTTGTTCGTGAGCACCGGGGAGACAAAGAGGAGGGTCACCAGAAATACTATCTCGGCCTGGATTCGCAAGGTAATACATCTGGCCTTGAATCCTGACCCTCCTCCGTCACGTTGCCCTAGAGGACATGACGTCAGGGGCGTAGCTACGTCCCTGGCCTTCAAGGAGAACTTTTCAGTGACGCAGGTCCTTCAAGCTGGGGTGTGGAAGCGTCAGACCACCTTCACGGCCCACTACCTGCAAGACGTGACACACAGGAGGCTCGATACGTTTTCTATCGGCTCTGTGGTGGCTGCACAACAGCTGGTCTAACCTCAGGCTCCTTATTGGACAAGTAGCAGAAGATTGAGGGCATTGTTACCCGGTTTTAGTCTGCGTGAATGAAAAGATCTACCTGGCCCTTATTCTTTTCTTCATCCTCTTCTCCCTTGGAGAAAGCAGCATCCTGGGTTCCTTGCACAGCTGACCTCGAACCTCTGCAGGTAAGCCATGCTTCCTTGTGCTCCTAATATTAAGTTGTAATACTGTCATGTCCCCATACCCTGACGAGGTGGTATTGGGAGAGTCCTAGCCTATATTTCCATCTGAAGAACTCCAGGTCAACCTCCTAAGACGAGTCACTTCTCACCTTCACACACACAGCTTACGTAGGCCGCAGCAGTTTCACAACTGCCAGCGAGGAGCAGGGACCCCTTACCCCTTGAGTTCCTAGGAACTCGGGTTCGGGGTCCCCGGGCAAGCCAAAGCCAATATGGCAGAGTACTTAACACCCTTCCTAAGGGTTAAGTCACCCCATGTAAATAGCTTGGTTTGTATTTCAGTTACGGAACAAATGACAAATTCGTAGATAATTTGTATTTTTCCTAACTATACAAACCTTAGCTATTTACACATATATGCCCGCCAGCCCTGTCCCCCAAGATAAGTCCTACCTCTAAGTAAAGTGAGCCTCTCACCGGTGTGTGTGAGGGGCGGGGGGTAGCTAGCTACCCCTCCCGACCCCCCGCTAACTAGCGGTGGGGTAGTAAACCCTCGTTAAAACTTTTATGGCTCGTCATTCAGCGACGCCGAAGTAATTACCCCATGTAAATAGCTAAGGTTTGTATAGTTAGGAAAAATACAAATTATCTACGAATTTGTCATAATTCTGTTTTTGTTACAGTTCTCCGCCTTTCCCCCCTTCCCGTGAGTGTCAGTGGGGGAGGAGGGCGCATTCCTGGTGTGTAATTCTTATGTTCTTTTCCCTCGGGGTTCCTCTTCGGAGTTCCCCCGGGGGAATGAATGTTAACTAATTATTTATTTTATTTTGACAGTTAACTATCTAGTTTTTCGTTTGCCTAATGTGCCAACGAAACAGAGCTGTCCTGTTTGGGCCTGGGGAGGCTGCTGTTGCCGCCTCCTCTCTACGACTTCGTCATGGGCGTGTTCCCTTCTCCTAGAAGTTCTCCCGCTCAGGAGGTTCGCCTCCATGGGTGGGTAACTTCCCTTCCGAGGGAGGTTCCCTTCCCAGGTATGAGTTTTATCCCCTTCAGGGGGGTCAACTTCTCTTACCTTAATAATTCCTGGTTGGTTTTTTCCTGGTCCTCGGGCGGTTATGCTCTTGGTACTGAGCGACCGCTTTTGTAACCATGCTCAAGGGGCTAAGCGGTTGCAAGGCCGGACCATGGAATTCGTGCGATTATGCTCTTGGTGCTGAGCGGTCGCACTTGCAGCCACGCTCAAGGGGCTGAGCAGCTGCAGGAGCTCCTCTTCGGAGGGTTTCTCTTTATGGTCAGCTTGCTGGTCCAACGGCCCTAAGGGGCGCCTTCATCAGTTGTTCTTGTCTCTTCTACGAAGTGTTCACCCCTCTCGTTCGCGAGAGAGGACACTCATAGAGACTCCTCTTCGGAGGACTCCCTGCTGTTGTTGCTGATGTTGCTGAAGGCTCAGTTCCCCCCTCTGAACATCCTTTGAGGGGGCAGCTGAGTCCAACGGTCTCTCCTGCGAGTGTCTCTCCCCCTCGGGGGAGTTCACTAACAGAGACTCCTCTTTGGAGGACTGATGATGGTGCTCCTGTCCGCGGTCGTCTTCATCTTCAGCCGCTGAGGATCCTCCTCGACAAGAACTGACCGTTGCAGCTGCTTTGCTAGACCTTTCGGCAGATCATTCGCGATCTCCGACACGTGCCAGACCTCTTCTTCCATCTCCGTTCCTGGACGCAGATGCGCAGTGGGCGCCACTCCACCACGTTTTCCAACAGGCACCGGTCCCTTCGGGGCAAAGGGCTTATCTCACAATGTGAGTAAGTCCCTTTAGTGCCAGGTTTTTACCTGTGCAACCTCGTTCCCCTGCGCGCTCGCGTGGCGCGCAGCGCGCAGTTGTTCGCAAATGCTCTCCTGCTATGAACCAGACTTCTGCTGAATCAACACTCCAGCGACCTCCTGTAGCCGAGTCTCGCCGTAGATCTCCTGATCGCCAACTCTTCTGAGACCTTCTGTGCGGCTACGCGCCATGTGCACCAACGGTCTCCTGAACGTCCACGATCGCCTGCTCGCCAGCGCACATCTGCTTGCCCTTTCTGATGTGCGCAATGCGCGCCAACATTCGCCCTCGCGCCTACGATCTCCGGATCTGGGCGCAGGCAGGGAGATTATTTCTTCGCTGAACTCCCATGTTCGCCTGCTCGCCAGTGCACATCTGCGCTCCCTTTCCTGATGTGTGCAATGTGCGCCAACGTTCGCCCACGCGCCCACGATATCCGGATATGGGCGCAGGCAAGGAGATTATTCCTTCACCTCCTCACCGACGATCTCTCTGGTTCTGTACCCTCGCTGATATCTTCTGGCCGCGCAACTACGCGCCAACGATCTCCCCTGTTCCTGCCTCTTCGCGCGCAGTTCAAGAGGTTCATACGCTAGCTCACAGGCGCTCACAGGTTCCTCTGGACTCGCAGCGCCCTTCTGGAGTTTCGCTTGAAACGCGCCCATGCGCGGTTCCAGTCCCAGCGCTCACGCGCTAGCCAATGCGCCAGCACGCTTCCACATCACAGCGCGCCGCCCAGGAAGCGCCTAAGCTAGCGCACGGGCGCTCACAGGCACCCCAGGGCTCTTCTTGCGCGCCAGCGATCTCCTAAACGCCTGCGCGATTCTTTGCCCGTTTTTCAACGCGCCAACGCTCCCACGGTTCAAATCGTCATAGGTCTCCTACGCGCCGACGTGTTAACTCTCCTGTGCGCCAACGCGCCATCGCTTGCCAACGTGCCTTCGCTTGCCAACGTGCCTTCGCTCGCCAACGCGCCTTCGCCCGCCTACGAGCCATCGCTCGCCAAAACGCGCCATCGCTCGCTTACGTGCCATCGGTCTCCCGGCCACCAGCGCTCGCCCTTACAACCGCGCGCCCGCACACCCATGTTCGCCCGCGCGTGAACCAACGATTTTTCCATCGCGCGAGCGCCAGTGCGATTTCGGCCGCGATTCCCGTCGGGTTTCGCAACACGGGCAACCTGGTGAGTCTTCTGGAGCACATACTTCCAGATCATTGTCGTCACAATCTCCACCCGTAGACGCAGAGCAGCGCACGTGCAGGAGCAGGAAGAAGATTCAGAGAGGTATGGGCAACATTCTTCTCCTTTTCAGGCAAGCCCCATCATCTCTACTCCTCAGGATCACCCGATCCCCTTTCCTCCAGCGGGGTCGCTGACACTGCGTCTGTCAGCCGTCAGCAGAGGAGGTACTTCAAGATTATGGGGAAGCCTGGTTTAGCTCTGCCTCTCCACCATTCCGTGGAGGGGCTTCCAGGGGAATCTCTCGAGAAACTCTCCGCCCGGCAGGGGACATTGTTGGTTTTGGAGATCTTGAGCCAGGTGAAGGCCGCGAAGTGTGCCATGCTGGCCACTTCGTGGCTGGTCGTCTGGCTAACCCCGGCAGTCTCGGAATCGACCCTTCTTCGACACCGAGGCAAGCCTCTGGGACTTTGCCAAGATCTAGGGATCATGGTAAATCTCGAGTAGTTTTCTCTGCCTCCATCCCAACAACTGGGATATTTAGGCGTGATATTAGACACCAATCTCCACAAGGCCTTCCCATCAGTCGACAGGATAGCAAGGCGGAGGAGAGTCGCAGAACCTTTCCTCAGACGAGGAGAGCTTCCAACCCAGTCTTGGTTACGTCTCCTAGGTCACCTTTCCTCCCTGACCCGTCTAGTTCCAAACTATCGCCTCAGGATGAGATCCCTGCAACGGCGGCTCAAGTCCCGGTGGAACCAAGGCAACGATTCCCCGGACACTCTGGTCCCTATGGGATTTGCGGAACGAATGGACCCGCAGTGGTGGTTGTCCTACGGGAACTTTTGAAAGGGAATGGATCTTCGCGTCCTTTCCCCGCTTTTGATGCTGTTCTCGGACGCGTCAAAGGAAGAGGGGGCGCACGTTCTGAACCAAGGATCTCAGGCCTATGGTCAGAACCAGAAAGGTACCTCCACATCAATCTGCTAGGAATGAAGGCCTTATATCTGGCCCTTCAACAGTTCTCACAACCCTGGCGGTGCACTCCGTGAGCGACAACACCACGGTAGTGGCTTATTTCAACAAGCAGAGAGGTACCTTTTCATAACAGCTTTCCCATCTTGCAGTAGAGATACTGAGATGAACCGTTTCCACTCAACACCACTATCAGTTCGCTTCATTCCGGGCAAAGGAATGTGCTCTCAGACAGTCTGAGCAGAGCCTCGCAGATAGTGAGTGCTGAGTGGTCTTTGGACCCTCTAGTAGCCAACAAAGTCCTGACTTTGTGGTCCTGTTCGCGACAGCTTTGAACTTCAAGCTGCCGCTGTACTACTCCCCAGCCCCGAACCCCAAGGCACTCTGGCATGATGCCTTCCTACAACGGTGGGACAACATCGACGTCTACGCCTTCCCACTGTTCTGTCTGGTGAGAAGAGTGCTCAACAAGACCAGACTATCGGTCAACCTGTTGATGACTGATAGTTCCGCTATGGCATCATGCAGTAGTTCCCGGACCTTCTGCATCCCCTGACAGAACTCCCAAGAGAGCTTCCCCCACGACACGAGCTACTCAAGCAACCACACTGCAACATCTGCCACAAAGCCGTAGCATCGCTTCGGCCTCACGCCTGGAGACTATCCAGTATTCCCTCACAGAAAGAGGCGTTCCGCAACAAGTTGCTGAGCGGATGTCTCGACACCTGCGAAAGTCATCCGCAGGGGTCTACCAAGCGAATTGTAGAGTCTTCTGTGGTTGGTGTCGTGGGAGAGGTATCTCTCCCCTTGATGCCACTATTCCAGCAACAGCGGAATTATTGTATACCTGCGGGAGGGAATGCCCCTTCGCTCTCGTCGGTGAAAGCCTATCGCTCAGCCTTAAGCCTGGCCTGCAGGCTGAAAGGAATAGACATTTCCTCCTCGCTGGATCTTTTTTCGCTCATACGAAGCTACGAACTTACCTGCCCCCAGTCGGAAGTGAGACCTCCTCTGTGGAACATGGTTCGGGTTCTTAGGGCTCTCAAGCGACCTCCTTGCGAACCATTACGCCAGGCTTCTGATAGTCACCTGACCTGGAAGACGGTGCTCCTGCTCTCTCTGGTCTCGGCCAAGCGTGCCAGCGAACTTCATGGTCTCTCGTACGTTGTCACCCATTCAAGAGGAGAGGGGGAGGTAACGTTCAGGTTCGTCCCTGAGTTGGTCACTAGTCTCAAAATCTTGGAGCCCGGACCCCCGGTTCGACTCCTTCATGATTTCGAGTCTCCGTTCTGTAACAGATGGCCCAGACCATCTCCTACTATGCCCAGTAAGGAGTCGGAGGTGTTATCTTAAGAACAGCTGCAGTTCGTCCTCACGTGCAAGCCCTGTTTGGGAGCACAGGAAGGACGGAGAGGAGGGTCACCAAGAATACCTTTTCAGCCTGGATTCGGCGGGTCATCCATCACGCCCTGAATCCAGACCCTCCTCCGTCATGTCGCCTTAGAGCACGCGACGCCAGAGGCATCGCAACGTCCCTGGCCTTCAAGAGGAACTACTCTGTGACGCAGGTGCTATAAGCTGGAGTCTGGAAGCGTCAAACGACCTTCACAGCCCACTACCTGCAGGACGTGACCCACAGGAGCTTCGATACATTTTTTATCGGCCCTGTGGTGGCTACACAACAGCTGGGCTAACCTCAGGCTCCTTAATGGACAAGTAGCAGAAGGTTGAGGGCATTGTTACCCGGTTTTAGACTGCATGAATGAAAGAAGTATGTCTGGCCCTTACTTCTTTCTTCATCCTCCCCTCTCTTGGGGAAAGCAGCATCCTGGGTTCTCTGCATAGCTGACCTCAATCCTCTGCAGGTAAACCATGCTTCTTTGTGTTCTTAGTATTAAGATAATACTGTCGCGTCCCCCATACCCTGACGAGGTGGTATTGGGAACGTCCTAGCCTATAATTCCATCTAAGGGACTTCAGGTCAACTTCCTAGGACAAGTCACACTTCATCCCTCCACAGATGAACTTATGTAGGTTGCACGTTCCTTGCGGAGCAAGGAACTTGCGGGGTGCAGGGACTCTTTTTCTCGAGTGCTGCTCACTCGGATTCTGAGCCCCTGGGCAAAGCCAAAGCCAGTAAGGCTGGGACTTTCCACCCTTCCTAAGGGGTAAGTCACCCCATGTAAATAGCGTGGTTTGTATTTCGGTTATGGAACAAATGACAAATTCGGAGATAATTTGGATTTTTCCTAACCATACAAACCTTAGCTATTTACACATACAGTGGTACCTCTACATACGAATTTAATTTGTTCCACAACCTACTTCGGATGTAGAAAATGTTCGGATGTAGAAACGAATTTTCCCATAAGAATACATGGTAATTCATTTAATTCGTTCCTCAGCCTAAAAACCCATAATAAATCCTTAATAAATGGCTACACATAATTACACATATCAATACTATAATTGCATAATATGAAAGAAGCATGTAAAAAAGATAATTATAAAGAAATAATGAATAAAAAATGTGTTTTATTGTCACTTTACCTGAGAGACAGGCCAACGCAGGTGTAGGATTTGCTACGCCAGGAAGAGACGGACGATCGGCGAGAAGGTAGACATGGTGTTAACATGTTCTTTAAATAAATACTCTCTCTCTCTCTCTCTCTCTCTCTCTCTCTCTCTCTCTCTCTCTCTCTCTCTCTCTCTCTCTCTCTCTCTCTCTCTCTCTCTCTCTCTTTTGTTCTTCTTTACTGTTAGTGTTAGAGACGTCTATTAATTTTTTTTCTGAGAGAGAGAGAGAGAGAGAAGAGAAGAGAGAGAGAGACTAAACAAAAATGTGTTGTGTACATATGATTTTTAACAGTGTTAACGAGTTGAAAGACAGTTAAATGTAACTAAAAAACCTATATCAGCGAATCTGAATTCCTTTATTAACTAAAACAAATATTGATACAAACACACTCATGTGCATTTGCGCAAACACACACACGCACGAGGAGACACGATCGGCGAGGAGGTAGAGATGGTGACTGCGATAACATACCGTAACTTACACTACGGAAATTTTAATCTAACTTATCTTATTTATTTTTTTTTTAATTTTAATATTTCATATTTTTTAATTTTTTTTTTCTTTTGATTTTTTATTTTCATCACTTTCAGTGACGAGTTACGGTATGTTATCGCAGACACCATCTCTACCTCCTCCCCGACCGTCTCTCTTATTGCGTAGCAATTCTTGCACCTGTGTGTGTGTGTTTGTGCATACGCACACGAGAGTGTGTTTGTATCAATATTTGTTTTAGTTAATAAAGGAATTCAGATTAGCTGTTATTACTTTCTTAGTTTCATTTAATTGTTTTTCAACTCGTTGACGCTGTTAAAAATCATATGTACTCTAAACAAATTTTTGTTTAATCTCTCTCTCTCTCTCTCTCTCTCTCTCTCTCTCTCTCTCTCTCTCTCTCTCTCTCTCTCTCTCTCAGAAAAACAAATAATAGACGTAGACTTATCTAACACTATAACAGCGAAGAAGAACGAGAGAGAGAGAGAGAGAGAGAGAGATTTTATTTAAAGAACATGTTAATGCTATGTTTAGAGAGAAGCAGAAAAAGAGAGACGTCTTATTTAAAAGAGCTTGTTAATGCTATCTTGGTTTTCTTTGCTTCACTTTTTTCTTTCTTTCTGTTCATCACGCTGGCCCTTCTCACAAATGATCGTTGCCAACAATCTCTTTGTCCTTTATCCCTATCAACAAAAGGCGTTCTATCTCTTCCAGGGATTGCTACGATGTCTTGTAATAATGGTGATCCCCTTCGATGGTTATTTGCTTTAATGACTGCCTTCAGCTTGATGATCCTCGAGATCATAGGCCTATTCCGGCCATATTGTTTAGCCATACAGTATCACTCACATGCACACTGCTCTCATGTTTTTCTATAATTTCTTGCTTCAATTCTAATGAAAGAATTGCCTTCTTCCTGTACTGAAACTTAGCTTCTTAGGCACCATGATTATAGGTAAAATCAAAAAGGAAATGTGAGAAAAGGAAGAAAATAAGCACTGTTAATAACAGACCAAACAGAGGACAACCACACGATACACTCAAGAATAGAGAACTGAGCACTCGACGCTCAATGGCGTAATGTTTACTTCGTGTGTCGAAATAAAATTCGGGTGTAGAGTAAAAAATTTGCTCATTTTACTTCGGATGTTGGAAAATTTGGATGTAGATACGTTCGGATGTAGAGGTTCCACTGTATTTGCCCGCCAGCCCTGTCCCCCAAGGCAAGTCCTACCTCTAAGTGAAGTGAATCAGTTCACTGGTGTGTGAGGAGGGAGGGGTAGCTAGCTACCTCTCCCCTACCCCCTCGCTAGCTAGCGAGAGGGTAGTTAACCCTCGTTAAAAATCTAATGGCTCGTCATTTCAGCTACGCCGAAAGTAATACCCCATGTAAATAGCTAAGGTTTGTATGGTTAGGAAAAATACAAATTATCTCCGAATTTGTCATGTTTTACCATTATATACCGTTTCCCCAGTATGTTTTCCCCACCCAAAACCCTGAGTTCCCACTGGGGATCCCCCATTATCGTTGGATATAGATATATATATATTTCTGAAACTATTCATTTGCGACGGGAACGAGTGTCATTTTCGAAGAGAGCGGAATTTTTTCTATAGATATAAGTAGTTTTTGCCCTAGGTTACATTGCCCTGTAATACAGTACACTAATACCCATTAAATATACTTATCTCTGATGGTTAATATAAAAATATTGGTCTACAGAAAATAAAAACTCAGCTTTCTAGGTGAGGTGATGGTGGACGGGTAAATATTTCCACTTGATAAACTAGATCTATTATGGTAATGACAATGGGTAGAATGATTGATTGATTTAAAGTTTTCAGGCATCCTGACATTTAAGGTCATTGATGCCAGAATATGTGTACCGTATTTGTTCCACCATGAATAGAAAACCAATACAAACCATTGTCATATAATGTTACTGTTATGAGACTTCAACAAAGTTAGAATGGATATTAAGGTTTAATGAGATAGCTATAATTACCGGTTGGTGGCAGATAATCCCCACAACTTATCATTCGGTAAGACTACCACTTTTAATCATAACCTTCCTTTCCGACCTTTCCCCCCTTGTCCATCGGTCATCCTGTCGGCGGAGAACCTTCCTTTGACTCAGCCGCTGCCACAGGGGAATTGTCATTGTTTGGACCCTCCTCTGTCACGGAGAACACAGATTTACCGAGGGAAGAGAGTGTGGCCTTTCAGAGCTTGACTTCGGTCTTTCTCTCTTCAAGGCCATTCACCTTTCATGGGCTTCCGACAGTATACGAACGTGGGGAGCACCTTTCCCCTTTGCGGGTTAGGTTGTGCTTCCAATTGTTTTTCTTCATTATTTAAGTGAAATTATAATTGTTTGTAGTTTAACTTTTCAGCTTCTTCACCGCGAGGAGCACTACCCTTCGGAGGATCCAGTGTTTCTTCCGATTAGTTAATAGTTTTAGCTGATATAAATAATTGTAATTCTCGTTTGTTCCATAACTGGAATACAAATATACGCCATTTATTTATGTGTATAACTTTTGGCGCCTACTCACACACCGGTGATTTTGAACATATGACTTACCCGGTGGATATAAATATAGCTGAAGTCCCTGACGTCGCGGCAGAAATTCAAAACTCGTGGCAATCGCAGATTGAGTAGCCAGGTGTACCACCAGTGAGCCCTCACACGACGGTACTTAGAACCACTCCATATATCTTCAGATTTTCTCTGCCGCTCACGCAGGCAACATCGTCGAATATTCACTCGTTATTAACCTGAATTTTGTCAGTTATCTTGGTGATGTACTCCTAAATTGGTTATTGGCATTCGCTTATTTTGGTTTGTTCCGTAACTGAAATACAAACCACGCTATTTAATATGGGTTTGTTCCGTAACCGGAATACAAACCACGCTATTTACAATAGGGTTACCTTTTAGCGTAGCTGAAATGGCGAGCCATTAGAATTTAACGAGGGTGTATTATCCCCGCGCTAGTTAGCGGGGGGGTAGGGGAGTGGTAGCTAGCTACCCCTCCTCCCCCTCACACACAGGTGAATACTCACTTTCACTTTTGGCTCGGACTGTGACAGACGTCTCTGTCTTGGTCCTCTCTTGGCAGCCATTGTTTGTTTGTTTGTTTGTTTTGTCTTTACTTAATCGCTTACTTTTCATTTACTCAATATATATATAAACATGTTTTCATGTTTGTATATATATTTGAGTATAGAAATCAGTAAGTTTCCTTTTCAGATTTGTGTGTGTAGTGTACGATATCTACGTGGAGGCCTCGGCAGTTAGGCCACCACGGCGTATTTTATGGGTGGCGATCGAGTTTGACTTATGTCTTTCTCTCTCTCTCTCTTGAGGTCGTTCACCCTTTTACTACGTGTTACTACGCCCTTGTAGCTTCCTTTCCGTGTGGGGGGTTGCTACGCCGTACGTTTGTCTCAATTAGTTATGAATCTAATTGTAGTTGTTTTTTGTTTTTCAGCTTGTAGAACGATTCCTTTCGGGGTTTTCGTTCTTTCTTTAGTGTTCATTCATTTTTAAATTACATAATTACATAGTTACATAATTATAATTGTTATAATTCTGCTTTGGTTACAGCTCTCCTTCCGCGAGTGTAAGTGGTTGTGAGGGCACGTGCCTGTTGTGTAATTCTTGTTCCTTTCCCTCGGGATTCCTCTTCGGAGCCTTCCCGGGGGAATGAATGTGTACTAATATTATTTGTTTTATTTTTTTACAGTTACCGATCTAGTTCGTTTCTGTAATATAGCAACGGTGTGAGCTGTCTGGTTGAGTCCTGGGGATTCGGCTGTTGCTGCCTCCCCCCTTGTTTTTTCGTTAGGGGTGTGTCTCCTTCTACTGGTAGTACTCCCGTGACGACGGACAGCTCTCCAGTTCATTTTAGAACTCTCAGGAGGCTTGCCTCCTTGGGCGGGTAACTTTCCTTCCGAAGGAAGTCTTTTCCTGTCCAGGCTTGAGTTTTTCCCCTTTTGGGGGGTTCTTCTCTTGCCTTTTTTTCGTGCGACTATGCTCTTGGTGCTGAGCGGTCGCACCTGCAGTTTCGCTCAAGGGGCTGGGCAACTGCAGGAGCTCCTCTTCGGAGGATTGCTCCTTTTAGGTCACTGGCTGACCAGTCTCTTCCACGAAGTGTTTCTCTTTCGTTCGCGAGAGAGTACACTCATAGAGACTCCTCTTCGGAGGTTTCTTCTGTTGCTGTTGCTGTTGCTGTTGGCCTCCCTCGCCGTAAGGCCCACCGTCCGCCTCGTCGTAAGGGCCTCTCATCTCCCTATAAGGGTGCTTGAGGCGCCTTTTTGGATCTCCGTTTGCAGCCTACAACTCCTTTTTCTCGATCTTCCGCCTTGGTGCAGATGGACAGCAGTCTGATCTCGTCTTCCGACGGGCAACGGTCTTCCCGACGGACAACGGTCTTCCCGACGGACAGCGGTCTTCCGACGGACATCAGTCTCCCGGCGGACAACGATCCCTTCGGGGCAAAGGGTTGCCCCCACGGGGGTTCTTCCCTTGCGTGTCAGGGTTTCCCTGCACGCCCTTCTGCTGTGTTCTCTCCTGCTCCTGCTCAGTGTGAGCACACAGGCGCTCTTCTGCTCATCAGCGCTCTCCTGTTCGTCAGCGCTTTCAAGATGATCATCCCTGCGGTTCCTGTTGGTTCCTGTTACGCGCCCTGTGCGCCCACGTTCGCCCTCGCGATCTAGAACTTCGGTTCAGGTCGGGGTCAAGGACTCTTCTTCTTTGCGCAGGCTTCCACGCGTAGCCTTCTGCTCGTCAGCGATCATCAGCTCGTCAGCGATCATCAGCTCGCCAGCGATCATCAGCTCGCCAGCGATCATCAGCTCGCCAGCGATCATCAGCTCGTCAGCGATCATCAGCTCGCCAGCGATCTTCGGATCGCCCACGTGTGTTACAGCCGGCACGCCAACGTTCTCCAACACTTCTGAAGGAACATGGTTCGCCAGCTACTAGCTCACCTGCGCATGCTGATCGCCATCGCGCGACCCTCAACTGCGGATGCTGATCGCCATCGCGCGACCCTCAAACTGCGGATGCTGATCGCCATCGCGCGACCCTCAAACTGCGGATGCTGATCGCCATCGCGCGACCCTCAAACTGCGGATGCTGATCGCCATCGCGCGACCCTCAAACTGCGGATGCTGATCGCCATCGCGCGACCCTCAACTGCGGATGCTGATCGCCATCGCGCGACCCTCAACTGCGGATGCTGATCGCCATCGCGCGACCCTCAACTGCGGATGCTGATCGCCATCGCGCGACCCTCAACTGTGGATGCTGATCGCCATCGCGCGACCGCTCACCTGCGGATGCTGATCACCATCGCTCGACCCTGCGCATGCTGATCACCATCGAGCGACCCTCAACTGCTTATGCTGTTCGCCATCGCGCGATCGCCCACCTGTAGATGCTGTTCGCCATCGCGTGACCGCCTACCTGCGCATGCTGATCGCCATCGCGCAACTCTGGCATGCGGATCACCATCACGCGACCCTGCGCATACTGATCACCATCGCGCGACCCGGCGCATGCTGATCACTGCTCGCGATCGCTCACCTTCGTATACTGCTCGCCAACGCACGATCGCTCACCTGCGCATACTGCTCGACCTTCGTGTCGGCATAATACAACGCGCCATTGCCAACCTGCGCGTTAGCGCTCACCAGCTCACCACCGATCGCTTGTTGATCCATATCGCCAGCGGTCCTCCTCGCCCACGCGGCAGCGCGTTTCCTCGCCATCGCGCTAACGCTTGCGTTCGCCGCCTCGGACTCGCTCTCATCCACCTGCCCACCCTCACGACCGCTCGCCCGCGCGACCGCTCGCCCGGGCAACCGCGCGATCACTCGCCTGCGCGCCCAAACGCCCACGTGCCTGCACGTCTACGCTCATGCTCTCCAATGTTCGCCCACGCGCGACCCAACGGTTTTTCCATCGCGCGGACGGATGTTGTTCCGTCGCGCGAACCTACAGTGTTTCTTCGCACAAATGTCGGCTTATTTCTTGCAGTATCCATTGCTCGTCTATGGGTTATTGCTCGCCGACCACCAGGAATTTCCGTCGCGCGAGCTCCAGAGCAATTGCGACCACGATTCCCAATGGGGTTTTCGCAGCATGACCAACCTGGCGAGTTCTTCTGGAGCATATTTCCAGAACACGGCCTCACCCCGTAAACACAGAGCATGGCACTTGCAAGAATAGGAGAAACTTAAGGGAGATCTGAGCAACACTCCTCTATTCCTGAACCTGGGTTAGCCCCTCCCCGTCATTCCCTGGAAGGATTTTTGGCGGGGGGCTTTCCGTTCGAGATTTCTCCATCGGACAAGGGGTGACTGCTTACCTCTTCCTCTGGGAGCTTACCAGGTTCTTTCCCTCCTCGGTTACGGCCCGAGGTTTGGTTCAAGGAAGCTACAGGAAGATCAAGGGTACTTTCCTCCTCTCGAGCTCAGGCACCTTGGCCTTTCGTCGTTAAGTATCTAACTTGCGGACAAGCTCGATGTTGTACCATCTGGACGCGCTGACTGAGGGCTTCCTTCGGGTGTCTCATCTGTGGAGGTCGATGACCTCAGACACCCTTCCATCCTTGAGAAGAGTTTGTTTGTGCCCAAGGACAGAGACTTAGACAGCTGCTGTGCGGAGTAAATCGACCTCCGGTTTCACTCCTCCAAGGCGCTTTCTTCCAGACTCTGCAGGGCTCCAGCGCCCTTTTCTTTCAACCACGTCGGCCTAAGTTATCGGCTACGACAACTGGGACAAGGTGTCCAACTGCAGTTTCCTCCTGTCAGGAACAGATGGCACGGGAGACTCCCCCGGGGGGGGCATAGTCCTAAAAGGAGTTCACGAACTCTAGGATTGCAGGTTTTTCGCTGGGAGGATGCTTAAGGTTACTCATCCGAATGACAGCTTCCCGATGCCCATTCCTGCACAATCTCTGTGATTAGCCAAGGATATCGCGCCTGCCGTCTCTGTCAGCGAATTCAGTGTCTCTGAACCTCTATGCCATAGCGTCAGCAGAGTTGCCCGGTTGGGCAGAATGATCCATACCTTAGGCGAAGGTCTTCCTTAGGATCATCGACGGCTTCACCCTCGGCCCCCTCAGTCGATCCTTTCTTGTAAGGAAGGATCTGAGAGGGGATGTCCATAGTCGACCTCTCAGCCCTGATCAAGTTTGTCGAACAAACTTCGGCCAGCGTAGACCAGCAGAATCGATCAGACTGGTAACGAGGCGACAGGACTCCTTAAACCCTGGATCGGAAGGACGGGTACTTTCAGTTTCCATTCCATCCATCTTCCAGGGTGCTCGTCGGATTCAGCCTAGACTGCAAGTATTCCTGCTTATGATGCAGTGTGGCTATCCCGCCGTGGCATAGCAGGTTTGTTTCCCCAGAGAACTCTCCCTGCCTTCCTCTTGGCCGCTCAGGTGCAGGCTTCCGCCTCCTCTGCTGTTTGGAGGGCTGGTCAACTCCGGTAGGCTCGGGTTTCGACCTTCTTCAGCGCCGGGACAAGCTTCCAGATGCTTACCATGAGTGTGGGCTCATGGTATTTTGCTTGGAGCCTTCTCTTCCTCTGCCTCAACATCTGGAGTATCTGGCCATGATATTGAGTCAACGGCCTTACCACGTTGGAAACCCCGCTTCTCGTCCGTCCAGCGAGGTTAAGCAACGTCGGTACTTGGATGGGTGACCACCTGGGGACGCCAGATTCTGTTACCACATCCTCCGAGCCTTCCTTTCGGTTGACTGTGGCAAGACTGAGGAGAGTCGCAGTACCTGTTCTCAGTCAAGCAGAGCTTTCAGCCCTACCCTGGAACGTTTCCTAGTTCTCCTTTCCTCTTTGACCCGTCTCTAGTCCAAACGGTCGCCTCAGGATAAGTTCCATGTGGGGCGATCCAAGTTCCGGTGGCTTCAGGCAATGTTTAACCGGACTCCCTGGCCCTATGGGACCAGCGGAACTATTAGACCTGCAATGGGTGTTGACCTATGGAGCCTCTTGATGGTAGTGGATATTCTCGTCCTTTCCCCACACTCTTGATGCGGTTCTCGGACTCGTCAAAGAAAAGGGGGGTGGGGGGGGGCATGTTCCGGTCCAGGCCTATGGTCAAGACCTGAAGGATACCTCTCCATCATTCAGGCAGGCTTAGGGGCCTTAGTCTGGCCCCTCTTCAGATCCTACAGCTCCTGCCGAGTCGCCCCGTTGCGCGTCGACTTCATTCTAACCAGCAGGGGACGCATTTTCACACCTTCACATCTTGCAGTAGAGATACCGGGATGATTGAGATTCTCTCAATACCACCATCGGCTCTCTCATTCTAGGCAGGGGAATGTTTCTCTCAGACTATCAGAGCAGAGCCTCGTAGAGAGAGTGTACCTGGGGGTCTTTGACCTTGGGTAACTAGCAAGTGCTGGTCTGGGGGACCTGATTGCGACAGCTTGGAACCTCAAGCTTCCGCTATTCTTCCCCCCAGTCTCAGACCCCGAGACTCTGACAAGATGCATTCCGGTGATGGTGGGACAACTTCGACGCCTGCGTCTTCCCTCCTTTTTGTCTGTGGACAATGGGTCTCAACAAGACCAGGTTGTCTGTCAACCTTTCAATGAGAGAGCTCCACTGGGACTATGTGCAGAACGGTTTCTGGACCCTCTGCTTCCCCTGACGGAACTCCCGGGAGAGCTTCTCCCACGGCGCAGACTACTCAAGCAACCACACTGCGACATCTCTCCCGAACCGGGGCGTCGCTTCGGCTTCATGCCTGGAGACACTACGCTTCCTCCTCAAGAAGAGACAACCCGCTACAGTCGCGGTACGGAGGTCGCGTCATCTGCGATAGTCATCCACAGGGGTCTCCCAGGCAAAGTGAAGAGTCTTCGGTGGTTGGTGCCGTGGGAGATATACCTCTTCCCTTGAGGCCTCTTCTCCAGCAATAACGGTTTTATTGCCTTTCGGCGGGAGGAAACTCCTTTCCGCTCTCGGCAATGAAGCCTGTCGCTCAGCCTTTCCCTGACCTTCAGGCTTAAAGGAATAACTTTTTCCTGCCCGCTGGATCTATCCTTGCTCATGCGAAGCTACGATCGTCCCTGCCCTAGTCGGAGGAAGACCTCCAACTTGGAGCATGGCTCGGACTTTTAGTCCTTTAAGAGATCTTCTCAAGACCCTTTTATGACAGGCCTCGGATTGTATTCGGCCTTGGGTCCTCTGCTCACTCTGGCCACGTCCAGTGTGTAAACAATCTTCTTGGTCTCTTACTACTCCCCCCTTTCTAAGGAAGAGGGGAAGGCAACATTCAGGCTCGCTCCTGAGTTGTTGGCTAGACTCAGAATCTGAGGGTCCCGGCCCTTCGGTCCAATTCATTCAAGATTTCGAGTCTCCATTCTGTGTCTGATGTCCCAAGACCTTCTCTTTCTTGCCAGTAAAGGAATCGAGAGGTTAGCGCTGGGAACAGCTGCAGTTTGTCCTCAGTTGCAGCCGATTTGGGAACACTAGGAGGACATGGGGGGAGAGTCACCAGTATACCTCTTCAGCCCGGACTCAAGGACATTCATCTCGACCTGTCTCCAGACCCTCCCCCGTCACGTCGCCCTACAGCACGATGTTGGATACATCGCAACGTCCTTCGCCTTCGAGTAATACTACTCTGTGACGCAGGTGCTACAAGCTGGAGTCTGGAAGCGTCTAATGACCTTCGCAGCCCGCTTCCTGCAGGGCGTGACCCACAGGAGTCTCGATACGTTTTCTATCGCTCTGTGGTGGCTACACAACAGCTGGTCTAACCTCAGGCTCCTTTTTGGACAGGTAGCAGAAGGTTGAGGGCATTGTTATCAGGTTTTAGTCTGCATGAACGAAAGAAGTATGTCTGGCCCTTACTTCTTTCTTCATCATCCCCTCTACGGGGAAGCAGCATCCTGGTCTCTGCATAGCTGACCTCGAACCTCTGCAGGTAAACCATGCTTCCTTGTGTTCCGAGTATTGAGTCAATACTGTCGCGTCCCCCATACCCTGACGAGGTGGTATTGGGAACGTCCTAACCCAGGGTTCCTTCTGGAACTCCAGGTCAACTGCCTAGGACGGGTCACACTTCTTCCTTCACACACACAAGCTTACGTAGGCCACATGGTTCCTTGCGGAGCAAGGAACTTGTGAGGTGCAGGGACTCCTTTTCTCGAGTGCGACTCACTCGGATTCTGAGTCCCCGGGTAAAGCCAAAGCCAGTATGGCTGGGGACTTTCCACCCTTCCTAAGGGGTAAGTAACCCTATTGTAAATAGCGTGGTTTGTATTCCGGTTACGGAACAAATGACAAATTCGAAGATAATTTGTATTTTTCCTAACCATACAAACCTTAGCTATTTACACATATTTGCCCGCCAGCCCTGTCCCCCAAGACAAGTCCTACCTCTAAGTGAAAGTGAGTATTCACCTGTGTGTGAGGGGGAGGAGGGGTAGCTAGCTACCACTCCCCTACCCCCCCCGCTAACTAGCGCGGGGGTAATACACCCTCGTTAAATTCTAATGGCTCGCCATTTCAGCTACGCTAAAAGGTAACCCTATTGTAAATAGCTAAGGTTTGTATGGTTAGGAAAAATACAAATTATCTTAGAATTTGTCATATTACTGTATTTTAGACGTAGCAGAAATTACGAGCCATTAGAATTTTAACGAGGGTTTACTACCCCCTCGCTAGTTACCTAGGTTGTAGGGAGGGGTAGCTTGCTACCCCTCCCCCCCTCACAGACCTGTGATTAGCTCACTTTGCTCTTGGCTCGGGTGACGATCAGACGTGTCTGCTCACACCCTCGCTTACTTTGACAGCCTTTGATCTTTGTCTTTGCTTTTTCTTTTATACAGTGTGTTTGTAAGTTGGCCTCTACCATGCGAAAGTGTCCCGGCTTACCTGACAGCCCTTGCGGAACGTATATGTCGGCGGTGGACACAGACCCTCACACCTTGTGTCCTTTTTGCAGGGGCCAACTGTGTGAAAGAAATAAAGTATGTGGTGAGTGTAGGGAGTGGTCTACCTCCCAGTGGGAGAGGTTTTCCCGGCGCCGTAAGAAGAAGTCCAAACTGGATATTTCTCCTCCAGGGGTTTCCTTGAAGAGAGAAAATCCCAAGGACTCTTCTTCCGTAGCCCGAACCTCCTCCGACGCTCCCACTCGATCGGACTCTCCCGAGAGGCCGTCGAGTGGTAGCGTAGGCCGTACTTACGTTCACCAACCTCGGGGTTCGGGAGAGGGAGTTGCCTCCCATAGCGAGGCAGCTCCTCCTCCTCCCCTGGGGGAGGATATTTCTGATAACAATGTATCTAACAATGATTTGTTACAGCTTTGGACTTCCTGTTTGACATAATCAGGTTGGGGGCTGGTGTCAAACAGTCGCCGACGGTAGCAGAGGTTGATCCTCTGTCTATCGTCGACGTTGTTGTGGCAGGGGCTTCCGACGAGTTAGGTCAAACCCCTGCTATGGTTCCTGATGTAGCTGAAGGCTTAGTTCCCCCCTCCGAACATCCTTCGAGGGAGGAGCTAAGTCCAACGGTCTCTCCTGCAGGTGATTCTCCCCCTCGGGGGAGTTCACTAACAGAGACTCCTCTTCAGAGGACTGCCGATGGTCTGCCTGCTGCCCCCAGAGGACGTATCAGACAGAAAGCTCGCCCTCCTCTTCGCCGTAGAGGCCTTCCTTCTCCCCACAAGGGAGTTAGGAGGCGCCTCTTTGGTTCTTCGTCTTCGCAGTCCCCCGCAGAGGATCCTCCTCGCCGTGCACTGACCGTTGCAGCTGTATCCCTGGACCTCTCTGCAGATCGTTCACGATCTCCTTCGCCTGTCAGACATGCTGACCTCCCATCTCCGTTCCTGGCCGCTGACGCGCTGTGGGCCCCCACGCACCCCGTTATCCAACGGCCATTGGTCCCTTCGGGGCATAAGGGGCTTTCTCACATTGTGAGTAAGTCCCTTAAGCGCCAGGTATCCCCTGCGCGCCAACGTTCTCCAGCACGCCCATGCGCAATGGCGCGCAAGCGCTCTCCTGCTGTTCCTGAGACTTCACTTCTGAGACCTGTTCCAGGGACAACACGCCAGTGATCTCCTGTTGCTGAGACTATGCGCCAATGCTCTCCTGCTCGCCAACGCTCACTTGCGCGCCAGCGATCTTCTCGCCAGCGCACATCTGCGCGCCCTCATCCTGATGAGCGCCATGCGCGCCCACGATCTCCGGATCTGGGCGCAGGAGAGAAGAATCTTTCTTCTACGCGCCTTCGGACCTCGCCTGCTCGTCAGCCCTCTCCATTGCGCGCACCTGTTCCAGTTCCTAATGTGCGCCCTCCTGCGCACCCACGCGCTAGGGGTATTTCCCTTGCGCGTGCGCGCACGCCTTCTAGAGCTCAGCGAGATCGTGCGCGCCCATGCGCGCGCAAGTGCTTACACACCCTTCGGCGCACCCTCTGCTTTCGCCAGATCGCGCACCTGTGCGCCACTGATCACCTGCACGCCCGCGCGCTCCATCACCTGCACGTCATCGCTCGCCAACGCGCCCACTCGCCCACGCGTCGTAGATCGCCTGCACACCCACCCGCCCCCTCGCCTGTGCGCGGTTGCTCGCCTGCACGCCCACCCGCCCCCTCACCTGTGCGCGGTTGCTCGCCTGCACGCCCTGCGCGTCCACCCGCCCCCTCGCCTGTGCGCGGTCGCTTGCCTGCACGCCCTGTGCGCCATCGCTCTCCTGCACGCCAGCGCTCGCTCGCGCCCCCCTCGCCATCATCTCCGCACGCACGTGTGAACATTCACCCACGCGCAAAACCAGGGAAAATCCGATCGCACGAGCGCCAGCGCGATTCTTAACGCGATTCCCATTAGGATTCACAGTGCGATTCCCATCGGGATTCGCAGCGCGATCCCCCGCGCGAAGCTACAGGAACGAGAGCCTCCAGGTCGTCCTCTCCACAAACCCCCCCCCCCCCCTCGCGCAAGCGCAGGTCAGCGCTCCCGCAGGAAGAGGGGAAAACTCCGGATAGGTCCAGGAACCAAGCTTCTTCCCTTTCTTTTCAGGCAGGCCCAGTTGTAGTTTCTACTCTGAAGGATCGCCCGATCCCCTTCCCTCCAGAGGGAGTCTCTGCAGTAAGCAGCCATGGTTCGGGTCCCTTGTCAGAGCCGTCATGCAGGCTTTCAAACCTGCCTTCTCTGAGTTGGGCCTCAAATCAGTGGCAGCTCCGACTCCACTGAAGAGGAAGAGAGGAGTAGAAGTCGTGGTAACTTCTCCCAGGGCCAAGCTGGCTTCCCGGAAGTCCTTGAGGAAGGCTCTTCCCCCCCCCCCAGACTTTCTCTCCCTCTCCTGTGGACGAGGATTTTCCGTCCTCAGGGGAGTCTACCGAGGTGAGACGTTCTCCCAATGCACCAATGGGAGAAACCCCACCTCGTGCAGGAGAATCGTCTCGGGTTGGGGCGGACAAGAGCCCACAGATGTCGTTGTTGGAGTCCTGTATTCCTCCCAGGAGGGAACCTAAGGACTCTAATACCATCCCCAAGTCATCCTCAAGGATTCGACCAGAGCCAACAAGACCGGCAGAGAACGTCCACGTGTCCCCACAAGAAGAGCTTTTGGGGACGGGAGACTTTGCTGCCAGTTCTCCAGGAGGGGAGCCACAGGAGTCAGAGCATGCCTTCTGGCAGGTTCTGACCCTGATGAGGCATCTCAACGGGTTCCCGGATCCTGAGATTCCTCCTCGAGAGGGCAAAGACACGGTTCTGGACCGAGTCTTTGGCACTCAGAAACCCCTTAAGGCCAGTGCGGCTTTGCCCTGGTCCCAAGGGGTGAAGAGTGCCAGGGATAAGGTTGAGGGCCAGCTCTCCGAGCTCGCCTCCTCCAGCCGTTCCACTGCTGGCAACAAGCTCCTCCCTTCTCCTCGTATCCACCAGAGGAGGTACTTTGAGATCATGGAGGAGTCTTGCCTAGCTCTCTCCTTGCACCATTCTGTGGAAGAGCTCACCAAGGGAGTCCCTCTAGAGAGGCTCTCTAGCCGGCAAGTGTCTTTCTCGGCGACAGATCCTAAGTCAGGAGAAGGTTGCGAAGTGTGCCATGCATGCTACTTCGTGGCTGGATGTCTGGCTGGGGTCTCTTGGCATCCTGTTGCGATCTGCGGACCTGTCTAAGGAGAGCACCAGGAAGGCCCTGGAGACCTTCCTCCTTTTGGGCACCCGCACCATTGAGTTTCTGGCCCACCAAGTCTCGAACTTGTGGGCCAATTCCATTCTGAAACGACGTGATGCGGTGGCAGAGAGGTTCCACACGAAGGTCCCAGCCGTCGAGGTCAGCAGGCTCAGACATTCTTCCATTTTGGGAAAGAATCTTTTTGAGCCTAAAGATGTGGAACAGGCAGCTGAGAGGTGGAGGAAGTCCAACCAAGACTCTCTCCTACATAGGGCTCTTACATCAAAGCCCTATAAACCTCCAGCACCTCAAAACGACGAAACCGGCAGTGACAGCAAAGGGAACGGTGTCGAAGCCCTTTCCTGTCAAAGACAAGAAAGGCAAAAAGTCCTCCAGGGGAGGGGAAAATCCTAGAGGGAGTGGCCGAGGCCGCAAACGCTAGGATTGGCAATCCCCCTGCATGTCCACCACTGGGGGGATGCCTACAAAGTTGCGCAATCAGGTTGCAGCAACTCGGGGCCGATTCCTGGACGATTTCCGTAACCAGTCAGGGATATCGCGTCCCGTTCACAGCATCTCTACCTCCCCTGACAGCGGATCCAGTGTCATTGAGCTCCTTTGCCATGGGATCGGCAATGGGCCAAGCTCTACGGGCAGAAGTCAAGACCATGTTAAAGAAGAGCGCTCTCCAGGAGGTCATCGATGGTTCCCCAGGCTTTTTCAGTCGACTCTTTCTTGTAAGGAAGGCGTCTGGAGGCTGGAGACCAGTCATCGACCTCTCAGCTCTGAACAGGTTTGTCAAACAAACCCCGTTCAGCATGGAGATGGCAGACACGGTCAGACTTGCAGTGAGACCACAAGACTTCATGTGTACACTGGACCTGAAGGACGCGTACTTCCAGATCTCAGTCCATCCATCTTCGAGGAAGTACTTAAGATTCAGCCTAGACAACAAGATCTACCAGTTCAAGGTGCTGTGTTTCGGTCTCTCCAGAGCACCTCAGGTATTTACCAGAGTGTTCACCCTGATTTCTTCGTGGGCACACAGGATCGGCATCTGTATCCTCTGTTATCTGGATGACTGGCTGATCCTGGCAGACTCGGAGTCGACCCTTCTTCGACACGGAGACAAGCTTCTGGGACTTTGCCAAGATCTAGGGATCATGGTACGGTAAATCTCGAGAAGTCTTCTCTGCTTCCAACTCAGCGACTGGTATATCTAGGCATGATATTGGACACCAATCTCCACAAAGCCTTCCCATCAGACGACAGGATAGCAAAGCTGAGGAGGGTCGCAGATCCTTTCCTCAGACGAGAAGAACTCCCAGCCCAATCGTGGTTACGTCTCCTCGGTCACGTTTCTTCCCTGGCCCATCTAGTTCCAAACGGTCGCCTCAGGATGAGATCCCTGCAATGGCGACTCAAGTCCTGGTGGAATTAAGGACACGATTCCCCGGACATCATGGTCCCTATGGGTCCTGCGGAACGGACGGACCTTCAGTGGTGGGTGACAGACGAGAACCTACTCAAGGGTGTGGATCTTCTCGTCCTCCCCCCGGATTTGATGCTGTTTTCGGACGCCTCAATGAAAGGGTGGGGCCCAATGTCCTGAACCACAGGACCTCAGGCCTGTGGTCAGAATCAGAAAAGTGCCTCCACATAAATCTGCTAGAAATGAAGGCCGTATTCCTGGCACTTCAACAGTTCCAACAGTACCTGGCGGGTCACTCCGTAGTGGTGATGAGCGACAACACCACGGTAGTGACTTACATCAACAAACAGGGAGGTACCTTTTCAGAGCAGCTATCCCATCTCGCAGTAGAGCTACTGAGATAGACCGAAGTCCACTCGATTCCACTATCAGCTCGTTTCATTCTAGGCAAGAGGAATGTGCTCGCCGACAGTCTGAGCAGGGCATCCCAGATAGTGAGTACTGTACTACTCAGTAGAAGACTTATGCTTATTACCCATCCAACAATAGATTGAAGATACGTTGGTTGGATGCGTCCAGTAATTACAGTACCGTACAGTCTCCTGTCGGGAAGGCGATCTCTATGGAGATTCGCTCTTATAACATAAGCTGTACTGATTAACTGGTTTACCGTTTGGTATCGGTCTTATTCTGCCAACCACTCTAGATTGGTGGCTGTTGGAGGGAGGACAGGCTTTTCCCCTTCACTGCAAGAACGTTCAAATAGTTGCACATTTCGACGTCACCTAAAGATGTGTTTATTGCTATATGAAGTGCGGATGGTGGGTGGCAGACAAGAACCTCTGCAAAGAGGCCTAATTTTTCGTCTCCCTTCTGGATATGATGCTCTTTAATGCATGAAAAGTGTGGGTGGCATATGCCGCACTATTCCATCCTCGTCCGTTAGCCCAATTCAGAAAGGTACCAGCATTCACCTCTCTTAGAGAATCATCTAGCAGTACGAAGCCTCAGATGGACAGAAGACAACTAGGTGCCGCCATCCGCTCGCGTCATTCCTGGTACAGGAATGTGCATGCAGATAATCTGAACAGGACCGCTCAGATAGTGGGCTCCTAGTGTCTTTGAATCATCTTTTATCCAATAAAGTCTTAACCTTGTGAGGTCCCCTACTCTGGTCATGCTCTCAACAGCCCTGAACTTCAGGTTCCCGCTCGATCGTTCCCAAGTCTCGGAACACCAGGCCCTCGAACAAGATGTATTTCAAGATTGGTGGGGCAGCTTAGAGGTGTGTGCCTTTTTCCCCCTTTCGGTCTGGTGAGAAAGTCCTCAACCAAGTCAGGATAAGAAACATCTTGTCAATGACTCCAATAGCTTCGCTATGGCATCATGCAGAATGGTTCCAGAACCTTCTGCAGCTCCCGACGGAGTTCCGAGGGATCTTCCTCCATGACACGATCTTCCAAGCAGCCACATGCTAACACTTTCCAAAGCCGTAGCCTTGCTTCAACTTCACACCTGGGATGGTCCTACACTTCCTCTCTCAGAGAGGCCTTTCGCAATGAGTTGCGGAAAAGAGGTCTAGGCACCTCAGACACTTTTCAGCATCGGTCTTCCAGGTGGAGTGTTCGGTCCTTTGTGACTGATGTCGTGGAAGGGGATTCTCTCCCATCGATGCCGTTACTTATACAAAGTTGAGATAACTTGTCCCCTGTCGGATCTCAACCGCCTCCTGGAGAACCTTTATGCCAGGCAGCAGATTGCTTCCTTACTTAGTGTTGTATGATCCATCTTCTGATGTCTCCTACTCTAGGAGACGGAGAGAAGTAATCCTCAGCGGCATCTCTGAGTTGATTGCCAAGACTCAAAATCTGAGTGTGCTGTACCCTAGGTGCAGCCCATTCCGGATAGAGAGTCTTCTTTCGGTAACCGAAACCCTTCAACTGGGGTTTTACCCAGTGAGGAGTCTGTGGTGTTACCCTAAAAGAACACCACCACCTTGCCCCTGTGTGTCAGCACTGTTGACCAGCATGGGGAAGGTCAAGAGGAGGATCTCAAGGATTTCCTTCCCCTCTGGGATCAGAAGGCTATTGAACCTGCTCTCAATCTAGACCCTCCTCCATCCTAGGACCCAGAGCTTTTAACGTCAGTGGCATTGTTACGTCCCTGGCGTTCAAGAAACTACTTTGTGGCACAGATACTTCAAGTGGGCATGTGGAAGCGTCAATCGACCTTTATGGCCCACTACCTGCAAAGACGTAACCCACAGGAACACGGAGACATTTTCCATCGGTCCTGTGGTGGTCGCACAACAAATGGTTTAAACACCTCAGGCTCCTTGATGGACAAGAATCAGAGGGTTGAGGGCCGAGGTTATGCGGGTTAGTCTGGGGTGAATGAGTAAGAATAGCTGGCTCTTTTCTTCCTTTCACCTTCTCCCCTCTGGGGAAAACAGCTCTGCAAGCCTCAGCATAGCTGATCTCACCTCTCTGTAGGTAAGACTCATTTCTCTTGTGCCTCCTAAGTATAGAATAATACTTTGTTACATCCCCAATACCATTTTGAGGGAGGGTATTGGGTAAGTCTTATGAACAATAGGTTTTGTACTCGAGTTCCTATGATAAAGACAAGCCATACTGTTAGTTCCACTCACACACAAGTTTCTGCAGGACGCTATTAGTGCATTACCTCATATCGTCACTTGATTTTAGCGAGGGTAGGGTTCCTTCTAGTATCGATCACAGATCGAAATAGAGAGGACCCCGGGTCATGACCAAGGCCAATTGGTAAGGGTTTGTGTTTACGCCGGAACAAATAACAAATTTGTAAGTAATTTGTATTTTTCCTAGTATACAAACCTGGAGCTATTTATACAAATTGGCCCACCACCCTGTCCCCTGAGAAGTCCTGCCATAGAGCAAAGTGGTTACTCGGCCGAGAGGTGTGAGTGAGCAGGGTAGCCAGTGTACCCCACACCCCACCTGCTAACTAGCGGATGGGGTAGTTATCCCTCACTAAAATTATCATGGCTTGTCTTTCAGCTACGCCAAAATTATACCCCTATAAATAGCTCCAGGTTTGTATACTTGGAAAAATACAAATTATTTCCAAATTTGGTATTTTAATTTATAATGTCCTTTTATTTCAGAAAGCTCCAGAATTTTCACTTTGTCCTTTGCCAATGATTTTTGTTATTTATTGTTTCAGACGTTTCCTCCAAGAAAATAATCATCTAACTTTTGGGGCAAAATTGTTTCAACTATGGACAATATCTGCAAGATACACGACTGAGGAAAAGAAAGCAGGATCTATGTTGGTACGTGATGCAAGACTTTGATGTAAAGTGCGGTGTCTCGGAATAGGAGATTCAACGTTTATTTTATTTTTGTTGGCCGCTGATATTAATATTGAACAGGATATCATCTTGGGATTGGGAAGGGGTGAGGAATTCTGAATCATTAGAATTAACTGTGAAGAACTAAATGGAAGATTCGTGTCTACAAACTGCATTAAAGAGGAAAAATAACGGTATGGATCCAGACATGGAATTCAAAGCAGAGCCAGAAATGGTATTCAAAGTGGAGCCAGAAATGGAATTCAAAGAAGAGCCAGTGAGCGAGGACGACTTACAAACTTGTGCAGGGAATGAAAGTGTAAAGTCAGGTGTGAAAGAGGAATTATACATACACGTAGGATTCAGTAGAAATGAGGACAATGAATGTTTTCAGAATGAGGAGCAGATTGAAGACAGTGGATGCGAAGACCCTCTTGTTGAAAAACAATTTAGTGGAGTTGCTAACCCCAACACTCACAAGCTAATTCACATTGGAGGTCAGTTCAGATGCAAAGAATGTGGGAAAAAGTTTTCTAAGCAAGCTGATCTTAAAGCACATTACGAAACTCACACTAAGAGGAAGTCATTCACATGCAGTGACTGTGGCGCCGTGTTTCCCCAGAAAATTTTCCTTGTAGTACATTCAAGAACTCACATTAGGAAGAAGTCATTCAAGTGCAGTGTCTGTGATGAAGAATTTCCTCTGAAAAATGAGCTCACTGCACATCAGTGTATTCACACCAAACCTTTCAAGAGTATTGTCCGTGACAAAGTCTTTGCTCAGAAAAGTGACCTCACCGTACATGAAGAAATGCTCACTGAGGATGAGCGATATAAGTGCCATGTCTGTGACAAAGCCTTTCCTCAGAAAAGTGAGCTCATTGCACATCATCAAAAAATTCACCTTGGACATAAGCGATATAAGTGCTATGTCTGTAACAAAGCCTTTCCTCAGAAAAGTGAGCTCACTGCACATCAAAAAATTCACATTGGAGATGAGCGATATAAGTGCCATGTCTGCAACAAAGAATTTCCTCAGGAAAGTAAGCTCATTGCACATCACAGAGCCCACATCGGAGAGAAGTTATTCAAGTGTGGTATCTGTGACAAATCATTTTGTCGGAAAAAAAGTCTCGCCGAACATCACAGAATCCACACCGGGGAGAAGCGATATAAATGCTGTGTCTGTAACAAAGCATTTTTTTGGAAATATGGTCTTGAAAAACATTACAGAGTTCACACTGGGGAGAATCAATTTAAGTGTGGTATCTGCAGCAAAGTATTTTCTGAGATAGATCATTTCAACTTGCATCATAAAACTCACACTTTGACAAAGAAATTTAAGTGTAATGTCTGTGATGACTTATTTTCTCAGGAAAGTGAGCTCACGTCACATAACATGTTTCACACCGGGGATAATTCATTCAATTGCAGTGTCTGTGACAAATCATTTTCTGTGATAGATCATCTCAGTGCACATCTTAAAAATCATACTGGGGAGAATCAGTTCAAGTGTGGTCTCTGTGACAAAGTATTTCATGAGATAGATCATCTCAACGAACATATTAAAATTCACAATGGAGAGGAATCACTTCAGTTATTCAAGTGCGATGTTTGCGACAAAGATTTTTTTTGGAAATGTCATTTCGAAGAACATTGCAGGATTCATGCTGGGGAGAAGCGATATAAGTGCAGTGTCTGTGACGAGGCATTTGCTGCTAAAGATCATCTTGACGCACATCATAGAGTTCACACTAGGAAATTCAAGTGTAATTTCTGTGAAAAATCATTTTATGTAAAAAATAATCTCACAGTTCATTTCAGAACTCACACTGGGGAAAAGCCATTTAAGTGTAATTTCTGTAACAAAGGATTTTCAGTGAAATCTACGTTCATGAAACATAAGAGAAAACACACTGGAGAGAAGCCATTCAAGTGCAGTGTTTGTGACAGAGCATTTGCTGAGAAATTTGATCTCACAAGACATCAGAAAATTCACACTCGGGAGAAACCATTCAAGTGCAGTGATTGTGGCGAAGCCTTTGCTGAGAGTAGTGGTCTAAGAAAACATGTCAGAATGCACAATGAAGAAAAAGCCATTTAGTGGAAGCAACTCAGCCCCATTTAAACTGTATTATTTTGCGTCATTTCAAATTCAATATCTTTCTTTATTCAGATGTTTTTGTTAAAAATATCATAGATCAGGTTTTTCTTACCATTCCTCTTTTTCTGTATGTTCTCCAAACTTATTGGCAATAATAATGATAAAATATTTGAATGGTAATTATGAGTGCAAGTAGCTTCAATTTTTCTCTGAAAATTTCAAGTGTTGAGAAATTGACCCTCAGTTTTTTCTATAAGAAATTGTCTGATTGACTTTATTAGGGGTTAGTGTTGGATTATAGTGGTAATTGTACCTCATGACTGGAAGTCATAAGGACATAATCATCATTTGTTCCGACACAAGTACAAACCCTCGTTCTTTACATAGGAGATAGAAATTAGTGTAATCTGGAACACTGCAACAAAAATTTTATCAGTGTCAACAACTGTACCAGTGGTGGTGGAGAAGCACCCACACCCCCGCTCACTCACAACAACCCCACTTTGATTATAGCCATGATTGAGAACATCTTCCATGCTCCTGGAACTGGCTGTCAATAAAACCTGTATTAATTTTTTTCAGGCATGAGTGGTTGACCTTTAGGTTGCTGACATGTACGTGTCCTGGCATAGTAAGCGTGCCACACGTTCATATCAGTAGAGGAGACGGATCCTCACGAGCGTTGACCTTAGCACAGACAACACTCCTGCACAAAGGCATTTCCTTGCAACAATTTTGGGAGTGTTCATCCTTCCAGTGGTTTCACCTCCTCTGGCGGGCGATAGAGTAAGATTTATGGCCATGTAACTCTTAGGAAACCCTCAGGTCAGGAATTTCTTCCTATCTCCTCTAGCGAGATGGCAAAACCTTCCCCCTTGGGAGAGTCCGCATCATGTGATGTTCTGCAATTCCTGTGGACGTCTTTGGGACTTTCCGGATCCATGTTGAAGCATAGTTACTAGAGTTGTTGATTCGTGGTGCACAACAGGACGGTCCATTTGTTTTTGCTGTAATTAACTTTGGCTCTTCCCCTTCCAGAGCCAACAAAAGGGAGTCCCTTTTGCTCGGTCTTTTGCCCAATCCTTTGTTCTCTTCATCAGACTCACTTCTATTGGAGTATCTGCAGGGTAGCACTCTGGCAAGTGTTGGTTCAGCGCACTCACTCTTTGGGGAGAGTTCACATAGTCTGGCTTTCCCATCCTCCTGGGCGTAGCACTCAGGTGAGCATTCCCACATCTCTTTCATCCTTCAGAGCGAGCTCACTCAACACGAGGACGTGCTTCCTCATCCTACCCAGAGTAGCACTCAGGCGAGTATTCCTCCAGCGCTCTCACCCTCATGGGCGAGATCAAGAGCTTGCCCATCCTCCCTTTTTTGAGCACGCCAGCCTTTTGGGGACTTTCGGCATATGCCCTCGTAAGGATGAGAGGTTGCCCTCACCTGGGAGTTCTTCCTCCCAAGTGCTTCATATGTACCAATGCAACTTGTTGCTCTTTTGCTATAGCTTTTGGAGCTAAGCTCCTTGGAGTTCCCAGATGATTCATTCAGTGATCATCCAGTAAACAGGTGGTTCTCATCTCTTTCTCTAGATTGGTTTGAGAGCTCTGCTCACCATCTGCTCTCGTGCCAGGCATGGTCACCTGTCCCTCGCACGTGCCCTCAACTCCCTAAGCAGTATTTATCTGTTCAATAAGGGTAAGTCAAGCAGTTGCTCTCATGTGCCATCTGCTATTTGTTTCTACCTCTTTTAGGACAGGCTCGCCCACAAACTGTAGGGTTTGTCTCAACAAAGGGTGTGGGTCATGCCACCCACAAGGCACTATCCTTCCAATCTTGAGCCAGTGAGTCGCCACGTGCTCCTATAATGCATCCAACCCAGTCAAGTGTTCCTATTCAGGCTTTGCAGGCAACTTGCGAGACTAAAGCAATCTCAAAAGAAACTCTACTATTAAGAGAAAATTTTAAAGTGGCCTTTGTAAGCATGCTGGCCTTGAAAGACCTCGCAATGTTCTCAGACCTTGTAAAGATGTTTGCAGGTCCTGTGTAGGCTCTTAACCCTGGATAGGTACGGTGGGTCGTTTGCGACCCCGAGCGTCAAAAAAAAACAGGTTTTTCTCACGTGACTCACCCCTGTGACTGAATTTGTGGGTGATCGACCTGCAGGAGGTGTCTCCCCTACACGCTCTAGTAGTGTCCAGATGTGCATTGCTGTAGCTGTACTCCTTCCCCGATTTCTGAGACGCGTCGGGGTCGTTCGCGTCCGAGTTTACCCTTCTGAGGTAGTTTGCATAATTATCAAAGTTATTACGTATTATGAAATTGTCGTAGAATGGTGCAACTTGTATAGGTTATCAGTTGTGGAAAGTCTTGGTGGATTGTTTGGCTACCATGTGCATGTTTTTTTTTTTAGTTAAAATGTCGTTCATCACCACGAGGACCATTTTACCGCGAGTGCCCCTTTTTCATTTTTTTTCATTTTTTTGCCAAGTCATTTTTCCGTAAGATATTGCCAAATAGTGTCGTAAAACTTTTGCTTGTTTAGTGTTGGAAAGTGTGTCTAGATGATCTGGCTACCCATGCATGACTTTGTTTTTGTCAGATACGACGTAGTTATTGGTATATTGGGTATTTAACTGCGGTTACCAATTTCTGTTTTTTTTTCAATATTTGTAAAAATTACTACGTAGTAAGGAATTGCCGTATATTATTCATTTTTTTTTTCATGTTTATGTGTTAGAAAGTGTGCCTTGATGATTGGGCTAACATGTGCATGCCTTTTTTTTTATCTGAGATGTCGTATATTAGAATGTCAGGCATTTTACCGCGAGTGTCCCTTTTTAATTTTTTTTAATTTTTTTGCCAAGTCATTTTTCCGTAAGATATTGCGAAATAGTGTCGTAAAACTTTTGCTTTTTTAATGTTGGAAAGTGTGTCTAGATGATCTGGCTACCCATGCGTGATTTTGTTTTTGTCAGATACGACGTAGTTATTGGTATATTGGGTATTTAACTGCGGTTGCCAATTTCTGTTTTTTTTTCAATATTTGTAAAAATTTACTACGTAGTAAGGAATTGCCGTATATTATTGATTTTTTTTTCATGTTTATGTGTTAGAAAGTGTGCCTTGATGGTTGGGCTAACACGTGCATGTCTTTTTTTTTTATCTGAGATGCCGTATATTAGAATGTTGGGCATTTTTCCGCGAGTGCCCCTTTTTATTTGTTTTGCATTTTTTTGCTTAGTCATGTTACCGTAAGGAATTGGCAAGTAGTGTCGCAAAACTTATATTTTTATAGTGTTGGAAAGTGTTTCTAGATGATCTGGCTACCCATGCCTATTTTTTTTTTAGCCAGATATGGCGTATATATAAGTATGTGTTCGATTTTCCTGTGATTGCCATTTTTTCGTTTTTTCCCATTTCTTTCAAAATTACTACGTACTAAGGAACTATCACAGAGTAATATTTCATTTATATGTTTATTTGTCGGAAAATATGCCTTGATGGTTTGCCTAGCACGTGGCTGAAATTTTTTTTTTCTGAAATGCCGTATATTAGAATGGCCATTTTTCCACGAGTGCCCCTTTTTATTTGTTTTGCATTTTTTTTGCTTAGTCATGTTACCGTAAGGAATTGGCAAGTAGTGTCGCAAAACTTATATTTTTATAGTGTTGGAAAGTGTTTCTAGATGATCTGGCTACCCATGCCTATCTTTTTTTTAGCCAGATATGGCGTATATATAGGTATGTGTTCGATTTTCCGGTGATTGCCATTTTTTCGTTTTTTCCCAATTCTTTCAAAATTACTACGTACTAAGGAACTATCACAGAGTAATGATTCCTCTAGATGTTTATTTGTCGGAAAATTTTGTTTACTTTTTTTTTGATTGAATATCATCAAATTTTTTTAGCTAAAATATTGTTTTACATTTTTTTTTTCGATTTTATTTCCCTTCAAAAAAAATTTTTTGGGTCAGAATTTTAATTTTATAGTCGTAAAATAATCGACAATTATCCAGCAACCCACCATACAATTTTTATGCATATCCAATAATAATTAGATTAGTAAATAACACCTTGAAATTGACATACCCTTCCTACATTTCAAGTGGCAGATTAGGGAGTCTGAGTCAGTGTGGTTGGCGGCCATTTTGTGGACATATCCGAAGCGTAAGCTGCCCTATCTATATATATTCTTGTTCCCTATAGAATTTGTGATATTTTGGTATATTTTTACCTGCATAAATATCATATCATATATTAAATATATGTATTTTTTTACGAAATTTCCAAGTACTCAAAAAATTACCTTTAGATATGGCCCCTGATATAAATGTAATTTACAAAATAATGAAGATTTTTTTACATATTTCTATTTTAGGATAACATATGTTTATTCCCTAAAAAAATTAGCCACTTCCTATTTCATTTGGGTACCCAAAAAAATTCATGAAATTTGGACAATTTTTTTTGGCCAAAAAAAGTTACCCTTTTTTTCTCATTTCAGATCTTCACCTCCATGGGTCTGACTTCATCCAAAATACATCAAGATGTGTCCTAAACATTCAAGAATCAATTCCTAAAAGGATTTGTGTATATATGTATAAACTTTTTTTTTATGAATTTTTATGTCAGGTCTTTTTTTTTCTACTTAATTTTTTAAAATATTCATAATAAATAGTTTTTCTGCAGAGGAGTAGTATTTATCTTTACAGTTGTTTTAAGCATTCATTGAAGTTTTTTTTGGCAAAAGAAAAAAGGAGGTTACTGCAAAAACTGATTTTTCAAGAATTTTTTTTGGCGTCGGGGTCGTTCGCGTCCGAGTATACCCTTAAAGGGGTGTCCGAGGACCGTACCTATCCAGGGTTAAGTTCTCCCAAGCTTCTGAGATTTCTTCCAACCGTAGGATTCGTCACACTGAAGGGGATAAAGTTGCCCCTGCTTGTAGGCCCATACCTATCCTTCTTTGGGGGCCAGCTTCTTCATCTGCAGTGCGTGAAGACATTCGTGCGGTGCACGTTTCTGGACCGGATTACTGTCTGTAAACATGGTGTAAACCAAAGGCTGCCAAACTGGAGCCCTTTTGGGAGAACCTTGTGGTTTATTCTGTAAAGGTAAACCCAAGGAACTGCAAGTGGATGCAGGTCACTCCGCCATTGGGAGACACTTTCCACTCCAGGACTCACAGGGGGTCAAGATCTTTGTTTACTGATTCCTACTGACTTTCGCTAATCGAACTTGTTGAGATAGCTCCTTCCTCTAATACCTTACAACCGTAAACCATCCCAATTCAAGCTGGTGCTAAGTGTCTGGAGATTAAAGAGGTAGAAGGAGGATGCTAGCATCCTTGCCTCCTTCACTAGTAAGTCCCAAAAACTGGTCCTCCAAGATTTTAGAGGATCAGTCTTCAGAAGTAGGTTCAATGAGCTGCAGCTTTTCTCGCAACTTGTGAGGCAGGAGTCCACCCTCTTAGGACTCATGCCTTTGTGGCACAACCCAATTATGACAATGACCCATCTCAAACTCGACCAAGTTAGGATTTCAAGGTTGGTGATGACTGTGAATCAGATTACTGTACTGTATTCCATAGGTCAGCTTCCAGCTCCAGCTAGCCCAAAGGCTCCTACTATTCAGGAAGGCAAGTCAGAGTCAAACTTCATGCAAGTCCTGGGCTGCATGAGACAGGTTAATGGACTTGGCGAAACCCCTTACTCTCCTCATAAGGGTAAAGACACGGCCATAGACGTACTATGTTGTGCTCCAACAGCCAGTAAAACTTCCATGGTCTAAACTTACATCCTGATTTGTTACTAAAGTCGGCTTGCAGATTTCTGCAATAGAGGACTCCCTTAGGGCTCATTGTTCAATGAAATTGCTTCCTCCTCCATTTGTGAGGCAAAGGAAGTATTACAGCATCCTGAATGACGACTTTTCTTTACCCTTAGATATGGCAGTTTCAGCCCTGGCCCAGGGCATTAAGGTTTCTCTGGCACCAAGCGAAGGCTATAAGAACATTAAGTTCTTCCAAAGGTAATATTAGCATAAGAGAGGTGATCTCCAAACTCCGTCCTTTCAGGGCAAGAGAGCCCGAGAACGAGGGGGTTAGAACTGGCGGACTTGGTCGACGTCCTCGCTAGGACCTGCTTCTTTCCTACAGTACCACCTGTGGAGTGATACCTGAGACTCAAGTGGCAGAGATGGCATTACCAGGGGGCCAAACCCTTGACAGTAAGTGTCCTCCGATCATGTTATGTTCATCAGCTCTCCTCCCTTGATTCGTTCCCCATGAAAAACCATTATCCTACGCGACTGAATCAGTTAAGGTCAAAGCATTTTGGGCAGAGATACAGGCCATGGTAGAGCCGGGCACTCTACAAGAGGTCTTCAGTAGGTCCCCAGGCTTATATAGTTGACACACACTTACAGAAAAGGCATCTTGAGGCTGGAAACTGATCACCAACCTCTCGTCTCTGAATAAATTTGTGCAACAGACTCTGTTCAAAAGTTGGACCTAAAGGCTACGTACTTCCAGATCACGGTCCATCCATCCTGAACAACCTCTCAGGTGTTCACAAGAGTGTTCACCTTAGTCTCAGCCTGGCCCCACTCCTGTTGTGGCATTCATCTCCTAGATGACTGGCTGATCTTTGGTGGCTGCTTAGCAAGTGGTATAGCTACCTTTGCTCCATTGCAGGACTATTATCAGTTAGTGGAAGACTGATATTACGAATTTAATTTGGGATGAATGGAAAGAATGACTGGCCACTTCTTTTCTTCATCTTCCTCTCTCTTGGGGCACAACATCCGTCGTTACTGTCAGGTGGATCTCGATTCAACTGCAGGTATGCCCTATGTAGCTGTTTAGCTATTATATCAGGTGATATTTTGGTCTTGTTTCCATTCTCCTTATGAGGGGCACATTAGTATTCTCCACTCACATCACACTTTGCACTGGCCGTTGAACCGGCAGCATTGGTATGTCACTGGTTATCGAGGTGTCAGGGTGCTCATCTCACTACCATGCTCACATGAAGCAATCCCGGGTATTAAAGTTCCAGCCAGATGGAAAGAGGTCTTGTATTTGTATCGGAATTAATAAAAATTGTTCCGTTACTGGAATAAAAACCTACACTATTTATTAAGGGTATTACATTCGGTGAAACTGAAAGGACGAGCCATTAAAATTTTAGCGAGGGCTAAATACCCATTTCGCTAGGTAGAGGGTAGCTTGCTATCACTCCCTCACTTTATATATATATATATATACAGGTATTGCTCGACTTACAACCGAGATAGGGACCGAGAGATGAGTCGTAAGTCGAGTTGGCCGTATGTCGAACTAGAAAAGTGAAATTTCCGTAGATTTATTTTAGATACGTTATGATTCGGCAATCATCTGGATCATATTTTGTCAATATTTTCTTACTGTCTATCATTATTCCATTTTCTTGTTTCATAGGATATCATATGCTCTATAAATGCATTATTGTATTCTATTCATCAGTTTTGGAAGAATTTTACAATCGAGTACTGAAAATTATGTTTACCTTTGGTTATGATCAGCTGATCTGAAAGTGCCGCTACCTACCATATCAAAATATGGCGTAGATACGTATGGCATAGTTTTTTTTATCATTTCTTAACTTATTAGAAATATCTTCATGATGAATATTACATCAACGCCAATATGTTACAGGAAATCAGTTTCCATACAGTTCGTCTAATCATTAGGTATAATGCGAAATCGTTGTAGCTCTTTCTGTGTGCGTGTGTGTGAGCTCGCTCTCGCAATCGCATACGGGTAGTTCATTTTTAAAGCTTCATACAGTATTGTAGTTCAATATTAAGCCTTTATATTTCCTTAGACATTACTGTGTTTAATTGTGGTTTATTAAAGAACGTTTATATTTTATTTTTCAATTTCTTAAGCATATCAATAATCAACAAATACTTTTAATTTACTTTCGGTTGGCATCAGCTGATCTCAAGGTCATGCTGCCGTATTACTATTATGAGCACATATATATAGTGCGAATAACACTGATTTATATAATTTTCTTGACATTCAAAATTTCTTCATAATGCATATTACATCAGCGCCAATATGTTATAGGGTATCACATTTTCCATACAGTTCGTTTATAGACCTTATTATTAGTTATAAAAGGAATACGCTTTCTCTCTCTCTCTCTCTCTCTCTCTCTCTCTCTCTCTCTCTCTCTCTCTCTCTCTCTCTCTCTCTCTCTCTCTCTCTCTCTCTCTCTCTCTCTCTCTCTCTATTTTGTTTTAATTCAGTTGTATCTTCATATTTTTTTTTTTTAATTATTAAAAAATTCTATTTATCATTATTCGATGTTTCGATTATGGGAATAGTAACGCATCGGAAGGAAATCACTTGATTTGCCTCTCGCCTTCCGCCAGAAATATGACGTCATCAGACTTTTTTTCTTAAATTTACGGTAAGTTGTACTAATCTTATAACTAATGATACAGACCACTAAAACACTTGATATCGTTACTGGGTGTTTCAATGATGGGAATGCTGTAATAAGATTACTCGGTAACAATGAAAGGAAATCCTTCGGTTTGTCAGCGCGCTTCTGCCAGATACATGACGTCACAAGTCACGTGACATACAGAATGACTTGCAAAATATGTAAATTCATTTTCTTTGTTTCTCGCAAGAAATGAAAAGAAAATACTAACTTAACAAACAAAAGTATTTTATTTTTATAATGTAAAAGGAAATATATTATTTTCAAGAAAATATTTGCCCTAATAGTATATTTTCTTTAGATCAACATCGATCCATTATCAGAGATGAAAAAAGTAGCGTACAGTCAAATTTACGCTATGTAGTACTCATGACAACCGATACAGACCCTCAAAATAGTTTGTATCGTTATTTAATATTTTGATAATGGAAATACAGTACTAATATTAATCGTTAGCCTATTGGAAGGAAATCACGGTATTGCCCGGATGCTTTCCGCCCGTGATGTGACGTCACCAGACATAATATGAACTCGACAGATATTAAAACTTTTCTTAATGTATTTTAACTGAAAATAATTACTGAATATTAACAATAAAAGAAAATATTAATTTACTAAGATAGATTATTTTCAAGGTAATATTCGTCCTATTTCCGATAAACTTATGACGTCATCACCCTTAAAAAAATGGTCGAATAGTCGTATGTCGCATAGGTCGTAAGTCGAGCAATACCTGTATATATATATATATATATATATATATATATATATATATATATATATATATATATATATATATATATAAATATATATATATATATATATATATATATATATATATATATATATATATGTGTGTGTGTGTGTGTGTGTGTGTGCATATATAATATATATAATATATATATATTTTTGGGCTGAGCCATGTCGTCCTGATGGAAGGTTCCTTTAGGCAGCTTTCTAAGGGATATTTGGCTACAGTGATACTCCCAGAGAATTGACCATAGGTCTCCAGAATTCTAACTCCTGGCGCGAGTATATTTAATATAACTCTTAACCTGTTAAGCGTCACCCACGTGATAAACCGTTCACCACGATCTACTCGGTACCGCCTTCAACTGCATATTCCGTTCATGACTTTCACTGCATTTTTCAAGTCGTCAGTCTCGTGATAATTCGTTTACTCGTGCAGTAAGTATAGGATCACCACTTGGCAACACTCTCACCATATGGGGGCTGTAAATAGAAACTTATATGATGTCTGGCAACTATTTTTCTGAAGGTAGCTTGATGTTAGAAAACTGGTTTCCCCTCAGTGCGCTTCTGGTGTTCATGTGGAAAAGGTTGTTTGTTGTTCCTTTTGCAATGAGCGGTCTAAAGACTATTTCTTTAGATGAAATAAATGATATTCTTGTTGAGGAATTTGATAATGATAACCTGTTTGATAATGAGAGCACTAGTTCTGAATCCTCCAGTGATGAGGATATTGAAGAAACAAAGTTTTCTTTTGATGCCGAGAGCGAAAATGACTTCTCATTGCCGAATGACTGGACAACGAGATTTCACAAAACTATATAAGAAAGGAAAAGCCGATAGAGAGAGAGAGAGAGAGAGAGATAGAGAGAGTGAGTGAGTGAGTGAGTGAGTGAGAGAGAGAGGGGTGGGGGGGAGGGAGACTTGTCCCTTTGCTTGTGTTGCTGATCCTGGCGTAAGATTTACGATTGAAGATAAAAAGAACCCATTAGAATATTCTGTATTATGTAGCCTTTTGAAATGAAATAATAGTAGTATTAGGTGTTTTTTTTACTCCACTATTTAATTAATATCCCTATTTTTAACTATAGATATGAATTATAAGCATAAAGAAATGATATTAACTTTGAAAAATTATCATTAGTGAAATGACCGCTCAGGGCAAAAAAAGCGCGACGGTACGTTAGCGGCAACCTGGTCCAGGGGGGACGCTTAACAGGTTAAGCATATCGCATAATATCAGGGGACGCATTTCTTGATATGACACATAGCAATCTACACCCCGAATAGAGTTTTCGCTTTGAGGGGGAAGAGTGGCGAAAATGAAGGGGAGCCGTTATCAAGAAGTAACAAATGTCATATCTCCTTGGAGGTATAACATGATACCCCGAAAATGGGAGACGTCTCTTTGTCGTCTCCGTATTGGTCACACTCGGTTGACACGAGTTTCTGATGACTGGCCAACGCCAACCATATTGTGATAACTGTTCAGTACCTTTAACAGTGAGGCATTTGTTGACAAATTGCCCCAATTATAATAACTTAAGAAATAAATATAAGAAATAGATATCTGTTTCAGGCTCGAGGTGAGGGTGGCAGGTTCATCCTTACCAAGATTCTTGGACTTGATGTGTCCTTCTATGCGAGTGGCATTTCTAGATTTATTTCACAAGCAGGTCTTCCAAAAACTATTTAACTTTTATAATGACATTCAACTTGTATGGTTTTAATTGAATATTTTATTTTTTATATAAAATAAATGATATTGGCGTCAATGACCTTAGATGTCAGGATGCCTGAAAATTTTAAATAATTCAATCAATCATGGGGTTGTACAATTGTGAGTGAACTGGGGTAGGGTTCAGTACTTCCCCACAACCACTCGTATCAACCAGAATGGTTGTTGACACCTCGTTAAAAGTTTTTATAACCATGTTCCAGCTTACGGTGATTTCTATCAGCTATGTAAAGAACTCGGGTTTGTATAGTTAGAAAAAAAAAATTACTTTCAAAATTGTTCTATTATAAGAGTTATTTTTTAAGCATTGATGAGATCTTCCCCTCGAACCCAGAAGTACACATATGTAACATGTACCAAATTTCCACACATGAGTAAGACATTGATAGCACAATATATTCTAGTCAGTGTACTTTCTGGGCAAATATTCATAGTTATTTTCTCTGAAACTTTATAAGTCTTTCACCAACCATTACATAATTGTTTTTTATATGTAAAAGAGCAGGCAAAAACTGGAATGTTTGAAAAAAATATCTCTGTCAATGAGATCTGTTTTTCCTTGGTGATGTTCTGCTTGTGGTGTTGCAAATATGATGGGTCATCTCTTGCTTACTAGTTATGCACCTCCTTGTTGTACTGTACCTCTGACTCTAATTATTTACTGTAATTCTTTGTTGCTTAAGAATAAATGACAATAAGAAACCTGAAATGTATATGTGGAAATTAAATGATTAAAGGAAATATTTGGACAAAGGAAAATAAATGTATACATCTCTGTCTCGTGACCTCTTACGCTGTATGTGTTGGACGAGGGACATGATTACTTTAATGTGCTGCTTTCATTTCTCAATAGTATATTCATAAGTCTTTTTTAGTCTATATATGAAATATCTGTTTTGATATTGTAACTGCTTTTGGAATATTTCATTTTAATTGTTCATTATTTCTCATATGGTTTATTTCCTTATTTCGTTTCCTCACTGGGCTATTTTTCCCTGTTGGAGCCCTTGGGCTTATAGCATCTTGCTTTTTCAACTAGGGTTGTGGCCTAGCTAGTAATGATAATAATGATCATAAAAATATTTTCCTAAAAGTTTCCATTTTAAATATAAATATTTTAATTAATTTGTGTTTTTTTTTAACCTTCTATCTTTATGACTTCAGCAAAGCTGGAACAGCCGGTAAGATTTTAGATACACTGCCAGCTGCCAAATGCCAGGTAGCTCCGCCCACCCAACAGGCAGTGCTACCTTCACTTGAGGACTTGTGGATGTGTTGAGGCGGGCGATGTAACTTGAAGATCTCAGGTTTGTAGAGTTGGCACTCCTTAATCGTTGGTTCGATTTTGCAGATTCGGTTTTTCGTCAATACAGAAACCGTTTAACCTTATTTGCTAACGAAAAATTTTAATTTTGTCGGAATAGATTTGTTCTGGCGTAGATTCAAACCCTCCGCTATTCATAGGGGTATACTTTCGGCGTAGATGAAAAATGAACCATGATGATTTTAGTGAGGGATAACTACCCCATTCGCTAGTTAGCGGGAGGGGGGTGGAATAGACTGGCTACCCAGCTCAGTTACACCTCTCGGCTGAGTAACCACTTTACTTTTTGGCTCGGTAGAGGACGGACATTCTGCCGTGCTCTCCCGCAGTGACTTGCCTTGATTGTTTTTCTGTCATTTTTCTTTTTCTCTTGTGTGTGTTTTCATTTATCTTATACATATTTATGCGTGTTTTTGGGCTCAAGCCATGTCGTCCTGATGGAAGGTTCCTATAGGTAGCTTTCTAAGGGATATTTGGCTACAGTGATATTCCCAGAGAATTAACCGTTAGGTCTCCAGCATTCTAACTCCTGGCACGAATATCCTTAAAATTTCTCTTAAGGATATCGCATAATCAGGGGACGTATGCTTGATACGACACATAGCGATCTTCACCCCGAATAGCGTTTTCGCTTCGAGGGGGAAAGTGGCAAAAAGAAGGGGAGCCGTTATCAAGGTACCCTTCCTCTCGTACTACTATAGAGTATCTAGATGGCGCTGTAGTCAACCCAGCGCGCTATTTCTACAGTTTTAGCGGTCTCGCACGGTGATTTTCCTTGTTGCTCTTTCATTAAACTTTGGTTTTTTTGATTTATCATGCAATCTCCAGCCTCTTCTGCCTCTGGAAAGTTGAGTATTTGATCTTTACAGTGTATAAATTTTAGCTCCTGCCTCAGTGAAATTAGATTAATTTTAAAACTTGGAGCTTCGCCAATCGCCGGAGGCGCCATGAGCGTTGTTGTTCATAAGGCATGTGTTATTTAGTTAGTCTGAATGACTTTCCCGGTTTTAATAGCATGAATATTTACGAAGCTATTTAGTTATAAAATTCTAGGAAGTTATATATTATGTCGATTGTATTCTTTAGAGTTTCGGCGATTTAGGTAACCGAACCTCTCCCGTGCTAGGCTTCCTAGCCTACGCGCTTTAGTTTACCTCCATGCATGATATAAAACGACATTCTTAGTTGTAATAGCACTTAAATATGAAGCTATTTAGTCAATTTATACTTGTAAGATATATTGATTGCACTTATTTCCTCTTCCTCATCGATCGCATATGAAAGAGTTTTGACGATTAAGGTAACTGAATCTCGCCTGGCACTAGGCTACTAGCCTAGGTGCTTTAGTATACTTTCATACATGCTCCCGGTTTACCCTCGTGTATTGTTTTATCAATTCAGGCGGAGATAGATATCTCCTAGAATTATTATATAAATCGATACTCGTCTCCCGTGGAGATTTAAGGGTGATCCCTTCTTCCCTCTGAGTGCAGCCATAGGCTACAACCCTATCTTGGTCTTGCCATTGGGTAGACACTCCAGCTTGACTAGGCTAGTGTTTTCTGTCTCTTTCCCTGGCCAGCAGATAGCCGACTTTGGGTTTTTGACAGAACCTCGGTGTATTCAGTCTTATGCCGGTGGCCGGCCGGCAGGGTGAGTAGTCACTCCCCTGCCAGCCTCAGCCGCCGGCATAGGAGGCTAGACCTCCCTAGGCCGCACTTGAAGTGGTTGTATGATGCCGCCACCTTCTCCCCTGCGGCCTAAAGACTAGTCCTGTGCTCCCAGACCCTAGGCTGAAGAATAGACATTCTTCTGGATGGCGCTGGCACTGAAACAATGTTTCTCTCATGTTGAGAGGGGGCGGCAAGCCGCCTCCCCCTTAACCTGTTAAGCGTCCCCCCCGGACCAGGTTGCCGTCAAGTTTTTTTTTGCCCTGAGCGGTCATTTCACTAATGATAATTTTTCAAAGTTAATATAATTTCTTTATGCTTATAATTTGTATTTATAGTTAAAAGTAGGGATATTATTTAAATGGTGGAGTAAAAAAACAATTACTGTAATACTACTATTATTTCATTTCAGAAGGCTACATAATACTGAATATTATAATGGGTTCTTTCTATTTTCAATCGTAAATCTTACGCCAGGATCAGCAACAAAAGCAAAGGGACAAGTCTCTCTCTCTCTCTCTCACTCTCTCTCTCTCTCTCTCTCTCTCTCTCTCTCTCTCTCTCTCTCGTTTCCTGTATAATTTTCAAATATGTTCATCATACATTTGTACATTCTCTCTCTCTCTCTCTCTCTCTCTCTCTCTCTCTCTCTCTCTCTCTCTCTCTCTCTCTCCTATACAGTATAGTTTTGTGAAATCTCATTGTCCAGTCATTCAGCAATGAGAAGTCATTTTTGCTCTCGGCATCGAAAGAAAACTTTGTTTCTTCAATATCCACATCACTGGAGGATTCAGAACTACAGGTTATCATTATCAAATTCCTCAACAAGAATATCATTTATTTCATCTAAAGAAATAACCCTCCTCTTTAGACCTCTCATTGCAAAAGGAACAACAAACAACCTTTTCCGCATAAACGCCCGAAGCGCACTGAGAGGAAACCAGTTTTCTAACATCAAGCTACCTTCAGAAAAATAGTTGCCAGACATCATATAAGTTCCTATTTACAGCCCCTATATGCTGAGAGTGTTGCCAAGTGGTGATCCTAAACTTACTATACGAGTGAACGTATTATCACGAGACTGACGACTTGAAAAAGGCAGTTAAAGCCATGAACGGAATATGCAGTTGAAGGCGGTACCGAGTAGATCGTGGTGAACGGTTTATCACGTGGGTGACGCTTAACAGGTTAACTCTATTGGCAGACCCTAGGTTGAAGAATAGATATTCTTCTGCCATCTAGGACGGCGCCTACAGTATATTGAAACAGAGTTTCTTCGTTGTGTGGTAGGACCGGCAACCCTGCCGTCTCCTTCCACACTTCATACAGGACCCTTTTCCCTACCCCCTCCGTCCTTTAGCGATGGCCTAGCCATCGCAACCCTTTGGCCGTCATCCTACAATCTTGCCGCTTGCCGGCAGGTTGTGGGTCCGGCCGAGGCTCCTACATAGCAGCTGTTTAGTCGATCAGCCTTCCCTTATGGACGCAAGGCTCCGGGTAAAGCTGTGCCGGTTGGGCCGGCTGCCAGTGGGAGACCCCTATTCTGTAGTGTTCTTAAGTCCTCTTTTGGACTGCCATCCACATACCAGCGGCCGGCAGTGACCGGCAACAGTATGTGTTTGGATGGAAGCCTGAATGATACATTCTCCCCTTCCATTTGAACCCTTTTTCTGGAGGAAGGCAGTAAGATTAAGTACTTACACCCTTATTTATTGTTGACAAACATTTAATAAGGTACCCTTCACTCCATGCTTTCTCTCTCTCTGTCAGCTAGTGCCGCCAGGTACTAACCCAGCAGGCAGATGCCGGCCGGGCCGGTGCCTTTAAGTACTAACCCAGCCGGCAACAGGCCGGCTGGGCCGGTGCCACCGGGTGCTACCCCAGCCGGTCGCCGGGTACTACCCCTGCCGGCATCGGCATATATTATACAGTAGTTATTTTCCAATATACTCTGTGTATCCTTGCAGTCTATTGTTGAGACCAATTATATATTGAAAGAGGTTTCTTTCAACAAACTGATAGGTGATCAGTTACCATTTACCCACATTATTAAAACCATGGGAAAGGTCAGTGTTAAGTTACACTTATCTACCCCTAGAGGTTAGAACCCTTCCCTTGGGTTTCCTGAATAGGAAAACTAGGTTTTAATATTGGGGGAGGTCACAGCAATTGACTGGACAGGAAACACAAGTATGTGTCTTTCCTAGTTCCTTTCTAGCTTGTCTATCCTAAGCTATAATGCAAGAATATTAATAATAATATTTATATAGTTTACCAAGGGAGATAAACTACCGCATACTCATTTAATTTTCCTCTCTTTACAGGAGGACCATCCCAAGTGCCAAGTAGTCTTCTGCAACGTGAGGAGCAAAGACTTCTGTGGCCATGTAGAGTGCAGAGCTCATGCCCTCTGCACCACTACCAAGGGACCTCTTCGGTACCAGGACCCCCAGGACTGCAAAATTTGCAAGGCCTTGGTGACCGAGGCGTTTGATGACCCCAAGACAGCGTAGTCAACACCACGGGACCTTACCTTCCTAGCAAAAGGATGCGCTCTTTGCTGTTCCCAAAAGTGGGTGTGGAAGCTATCGTACCGCAGTCACGATCTGAGATCCCTTGTGTCCAGATTGCCGCAGATACGGACGTCTCTGACGCTATGCAGGAAATCCACCTAGATGAGAGGATGTCGGAGGTGTCTGAGGACACCGAGAAGGACCTTCTAGTGGAAGGTACTGAGGAGGAGTCCCCCTTGGCTCCTGAAGAAGATGATGATGACGTCAAATCGGAGTCCCTTCCGTCAGTTCCGGCTCAAGAGCCATTACCCTCTACATCTTCTGCCCCTCCATTAGATGATATGATACAGGCAATGGCCAGTCTCATGGCAATGCTGGAGACCCTTCGCAAGCAAGGCGAAGAAAGAGAGGCAAAAATGGAAAGGCAAATGGCCCAACTTTCCGCTTCTCATGGGTCTCGCAAGAGACTTAAGGTTCAAGATCTGCCAACTTGCTCTGACATGCATCTTTGGAGGTATGCAGAATACATGCCAATGACCAGTGGCAAGATCTTTATATCAGAGAAGTTGGGGACTGTCCCTATCGACGAAGTTGAATTCTGGCCCAGCTTTCAGTCTTACCCAGGTTGCTTCGTCTGTCTGAAGACGGAACCAACATTGAGGGAGGAGACAGAACCTAAGGAGGTCATAGTACTTGACCACGGTAAAGCTCAGGCTCTTCTGTCCAGCAGCCTGAAGCAGAAGGGCTTCACTAACTCCAGAGTGTCAGGTCTTAGCAAGAAGCATCCCACCTTTCTTTCTCCAGCCTCATTAGCCTTTCCCTTTACATCAAAAGGTTTTTAGGCAGTAATGAAGGCAATAGAGGCAGGCAAACCTTGCCCTACACTTGATGAGTGTAGACCATTATCCTTAGCCCTGCCCACAGAAGATAAGGACTGGAAAGAAGTCCACCTTACCTTCTCAGTTGGGAAGTTGGAGGCAGATATCGCTGGACGTTAGTTCAGTGAAAATCTCCCTAAACTGTCTGACTTTCTCTTGCGTAGAGAGCAAGAGACAAAAGAAAGACTGGCCGCATCTCTATCTCTACAGATTTGTCTAGAGACGACGGCCAGCAACAGTAGAACCCCGGATATGAACATGGTTATGGCCAAAACACATTTGGCTACTGTGGTCAAAGACCTGTATGGCTTTGTCAAAGGCTTTGTCAAAGCCAGACATGCGTGTAGGGAGTTCGTGTTTGCCTCGGCATCAGTAAAGCACGAACCCAGGAAACTGATAGCTTCCAATATCTTGGGTAAGGACCTCTTCCCGAGTGAAGTGGTGAAGGGAGTTGTAGACAAGGCCGCCACAGAGAATAGAAACCTTCTCCAGAAGTGGGGCATGTCGGCGAAGAGGAAGTCTTCCCCGGATGAGGATCCCCAGCCTAAGAGGAAGAGTAAAAGACCCAGGTTGCCCTTTTGCCCTATCAGACAGCAGCAACAACAACAACTTTCCACAGTTCCCATGACCGCGGTGCCCCAGATGGTGGCTCAGCCCCAACCAACCTATCAGATGGTGCCTCAGCAGCTGGTTGCCCAGTCATCAGCGTTCAACCCTGCGTTTGAGAGGCAGACCACTACCTTTCCTCCCAAAGGTAGAGGGTCTAAACGGGGCTCCTCTAGATACCCCCCAAGAGGTGAGGGTGGTAAGGGAGGATGCGGTAAAGGAGGTAAATCCTCCGGAGACCAGAAGCAATGAGTTGCTTCAGGTAGGAGGGAGACTCCAACAATTTCAGGATCGTTGGACCTTCGATCCTTGGGCCCACAGCCTAATCAAGAACGGACTTGGATGGAGCTGGAACGAGGCTCCACCACCATTCCCTGAATTCTTCCAAAACACTACCCCCGTACTGGAAGAATACACCCTAGAACTTTTGATCAAGCGGGTGATAAGGAGAGCAAAGTCCATCAAATTCCAAGAAGGCTGTTTTGTGTTCCCAAGAAGGACTCAGACAAACTCAGAGTCATCCTGGACTTGTCGCCACTCAACAAATTCATGGAAAACTACAAGTTCAGGATGTTAATCCTTCAACACATAAGGACCCTGTTACCAAAATGGGCGTACACGGTCTCGATGGACCTGGCAGATGCCTACTGGCATATCTCAGTTAACCGCCCTCTCTCCCCCTACCTAGGATTCAGGCTACAGAAGAAGAAGTACGTCTTCAGAGCCATGCCCTTCGGACTAAACATAGCTCCAAGGATTTTTACAAAGCTTGCAGACATAGTCGTTCAACAACTACGCCTAGAAGGTGTCCAGGTAGTAGCGTACCTGGACGATTGGCTTTTGTGGGCAGCATCCAGGATGGAATGTATGTAAGCATTCAATAAAGTGATCCAGTTCCTGGAACATCTGGGATTCAAGATCAACGTCAAGAAGTCTCCACTATCTCCAGCTCAGGAGTTTCAATGGCTTGGAGTTCATTGGAACTTAAAGTCACACCATCTCTATTCCCCAGGGAAGAGGAGGGAGATAGCAGGATCTGTCAAGAGACTACTGAAATCCGACAGGATCTCAAGATGCCAACAGGAAAGAGTAATGGGCTCTCTCCAGTTTGCATCAGTGACAGACCCAGTGCTAAGAGCACAGCTAAAAGATGCTTCAGCAGTCTGGAGAAAATACGCATCAAACGCTCGAAGAGATCTAAGAAGACCGATACCGACCCTGCTACGATCACTTCTCAAGCCATCGTCAAAGGCTAAGAACCTAAAGAGGACCGTGCCCTTGCAACACCTCCACCGTCAGTCACCATCCATACGGATGCCTCGAAGGAAGGATGGGGAGGTCACTCCCATCAACGGAAAGTCCAAGGGACTTGGTCTTCTCTATTCAAGACCTTCCACATCAACTTTCTGGAGGCCATGGCAGTCTTCTTGACGCTGAAGAAACTCTCCCCTCGCAAATCAGCCCATATAAGACTGATCCTGGACAGCGAGGTGATAATGAGATGTTTGAATCGTCAAGGCCCGAGTTTGCCCCAAATCAACCACATGATGTTGTCCATCTTCCGCCTAGCAGAAAAGAAGAGATGGCATTTATCAGCAGTTCACCTCCAAGGGTTCCGCAATGTGACAGCGGACGCTCTATCCAGGCTCATGCCGATAGAGTCAGAATGGTACCTAGACGCAGACTCATTCTCCTTCATCTTACGTCAAGTCCCGGAACTGCAGATCGACCTCTTCGCGATGAGCGACAACAAGAAGCTACCTCGTTATGTGACCCCTTACGAGGACCCTCTAGCTGAAGCGACGGACGCCATGTCCCTCAATTAGAACAGATTGAACTGGATCTACATGTTCCCTCCTACCAATCTCCTAATGAAGGTCCTCAACAAGCTCAGATCCTTTTGGGGAACGGCAGCTCTAGTGGCTCCCAAGTGGCTAAAGAGCAACTGGTTCCCTCTAGTATTGGAACTGAAGCTGAGGCTGGTCCCCCTGCCGGACCCAGCACTGTCTCAACAGGTCCAGAAGTCAACTGTCTTCGCTTCATGACAGAGAACCCAAAGCCTTCATCTCATGATTTTCTCTGATTTTCTCTCCTTAGCAGTTAAGAAAAGATTTGAGATCTTGAAAGGCAGTATAGACTTCTTAGAAGAATACAAGTCTAAGTCAACCAGAAGACAATATGAATCGTCTTGGAAAAGGTGGGTTGCTTTCGTCAAACCAAAAGGACCAAAAGAAATCTCAATGGACTTCTGTCTGTCCTTTATCCACCTTCATGAACAAAATCTGGCAGTCAATACGATAACTACGTGTAAATCAGCTCTGACTAGACTTCTACTATACGCCTTTCAAGTAGACTTGTCAAACGAAATCTTTAACAAGATCCCTAAGGCATGTGCTAGACTCCCCCCAGATGCTGAAGCCTTGATGTGGATGGGGGGCTTAGGGATTAGCTGCTGGGTTCCGATGTTTGGTGGGAATTGCTTCCCCACTGGTCCTTGGTGCCAAGCTGTTGATCCAACTAAATTAGTCAGCACTTTCTCTTTTCCTTTTGTTTTTTCCTTTTTTCTCCCATCTCCAACTCTTGGACATGAACTTGTTATTGACTTTGGCTTATGTTTGATTATGGTTTGGCTGCCTCTTTGGATTTGACGCAGGTGGGATGGACGGCATGCCATCTCAAAAGAACTCGAGTACCTGCCGTGACCGAGCGAGGGGAAAGTTTTATGTCAAACCTTTCCCTCAGTGCTGGGTCTGACGTTGACAGCCGTCATGACGCCTCAAGTGCTGAGGGCGGGGTGTATCTCTGGATATTGCCCCTAGGGCGGCCCTAATTGTAGGGATGAACCCGTCCTCTAAGTGTGGCTCCTTGGTGGGTGGGGGGAATATCCAGATGAAATTAATCTTCTCGTCATTATGGCGAACCCACCGAAACCCGTTGACGACCAATCCGCTTCCTCTCTGGTTGACTCTTCCAGGAAAATAGTTCACTCGATGGACTCGCATTCATCCAGTGCTATTACTCTGGAACCTTTCATTCCAACTTCCCCCAGATGCCAGAGAAATAAAAACTCTGGCAGTTTAAATGAATATTTAAGGGTCCTATATTGTGAGGGAATTACTCGCAATGGGAATTATGAAGAATTATATAATGTTCTGAAAAAGTTTGGAGATATAACAAGAATGAAACTGCAGCTCTCCAAAGATAAACAAGAATTTGAGGCTTATGTCACTTTTAGTAACACATTACAAGCTACAAATGCTTTTCATGAAATAAGAAATGGTAAAGTTTCTGACCTTTCTTGTCGAGTGAAATTGATTGTATAAAAAATGTTTTAGACTCGGAATATGACTTTATACCCAAATGCTCTGCCTTGCATGAAGAAGTTCTGGAAAATACCAGAATAGTACCAGAACCAGTCTGGTATGTTGCTTCATACAAGGAGGGCTGTAATAATCTGATAAAGGGGTATGAATGTATTGAAAAAAAGGTAGGCTGTATTCCACAGGGAAATTTAACACGCTATGGTCGTTGTCTGCTTATTAAAGCAGGTAACGAATCTCAAGCTGTATTATTGAATAATTTTAAAGCTTCCTCGTCAGATATAATTCAGAGAGTCTCTCCTCACCACTCTTACAACCACGCAAGAGGAATTATTTATAGTAGGGATCTAAGTGAATTTTCTGATGAAGATATACTGAAAAGATGCCCAGCTACCGTACTTAAAGCTAAAAAACTAAAAGGGAATAATAATGCAATTTGTTTAATCTTTTCATCACATTACCAACCAGATTACATCAAGATCAGACACTTAAACATTCCGGTCAAGAAATTCCACCCACGACCAATGCAATGTTATAAGTGTTACGAGTACGGCCACATTAATGTAAAGTGTACTAATAAGAAAAGATGTTATATTTGCTCCAAATTTCATGACCCCAACGAATTCCATGATACCTCCGCCTATTTTACTCATGAAAAGTTTTGTTTCCATTGTGAGGGAGCTCACTCTCCCAATTCTAAACTGTGTCCTCAGTACAAACTGGAGCAATCAATAATTGAGACTGCCAATAATGAGCATATAACTTTTGGTGCAGCAAGGAAAAAACTTAATGGTTCTAATCCAACATACAGTATGCCAGAGTTTTGCCCAATCCCGTAAAGTTAAATAATAACTCAAGGAATACTTACCCCACAGTTACTGCTGGATCTAAATATCCTGAGATTTCACCTTCTTCATCAACAAATCCCTCAAGGCCCGACAAGATTTCCAATAATTCCAGCAAGCCACAGAACTCTCATCCAGTTCCAGCTATTCTGGAAAACAATAATAGCAGTAGAATAAACAAAAAACCAAATAACAAAGTAGGCCAAAATGGTCCCTTAAAGCAAGAAGACCGTATTCCACTGCAAAACTGTTTCAACACACTTGCCACAGACAGTGCCAGCAAGGCTATAGAAAACATAGGAGAAATAGAGATGGTTGATATCGAGCCCCATAAATCAAAATGCGTGAGCAAGAAAAGAGTAATTGAAGATACAACACCACCCAAACCCAAAAAAACAAATAATATAGAATTTATACCAGATGCAATTGAAATGGATATCGAAAAATTACTAGAACTCCCAACCTCTGGACCCGAACCTAACACAGTCAATAACCACATCACTAAACAAGTGATAAACGTTGAAGTCCATAGGAATCCCCATGACCCTCAAGGAAGTGAAAGCATGTCGAATAATAATGCACCCATTAAAGAAATAAGCCCTTCTCCAGTTCTAGGTATGACTGGAAAACTAATGCTTTCACGTAAAACAATGGCAGAAAATACAACACACAAAGTTTCATGTGGTTGTAACGATTGCTTCATGGCAGAATTCAATGACCCTAAAAATCTAAATGTACATAAGATGAATAATATAATAGATAATTTTACTAAGAACAAAAACAAAAACCAGTATGGCAAATTAGAAAGCCACAATGCCGGTTGTATGTGTGTTGACCATCTAATAAAGAAACGTGCAACAGGCACCCTCCAACTGGAAAAATTTATAGAAAAACTTAACCTTAATCCAAATGACACCCAGGAAGCTAATACAAACAAGGGTAAAACCCAGGGAGCCATACCCAAGGAACCAAATCTTGATTCAAAAACTACAACTAGCGTAGTCAAGCAGAAACCCGTCTCCAACAGAATAAGCAGAAATAATGCCTTACCCAGGGGAAATTTATCTTCTTTGCCGTAACGTTCAATCCTTACGTAATGCAGTGGAATATTAATGGTCTTAAAACCTGTTTACATTTAGGGGAAATCCAAAGACTATTGAAAAATTATAACCCTATTGCAATATGCTTACAACATACTAATGATACTGTTCCTTCAATAGGAAACTACAATTTAGCATCTCGCTCAATCCCTTCTCCCAATACTTTAGGGACTGCAGTATATGTTCATAATAAAGTAACTTATGATGCTTCAATATTCAACACATCAGAATTTCAATTATCTGGAGTTAGATTACATCTAAATAACGACACTTTTAATATCTATAATATGTACAATCAACCCTCTTTCAACTATGATATACAAAATCTACCTAAAGTACTCCCAAATATGCAAGAGGATATACTATTACTAGGAGACTTCAACTCCCATAACTCCATATGGGACACCAATTGTGTTGATGTTGACATAAATGGTTCAAAGGTTGAACAGATGATGAATGATCATAACCTCTGTATATTGAATGAGGCAGAGAGTAGCACTTACTATTCAAAAGCTCATGGAACCTATTCGTCAATAGATTTAACTGTGTGTTCCAATAATATTGTTGATAGGTTCGAATGGAATGTCTTAGACGACCTGTTTACCAGTGATCATTTTCCTATTTTGATTACCAAATTAGGACATACACCAACTTCTTCGATTCAATGATATAATACAGATAAAGCTGACTGGGATAAGTTCAAGTTTTACACTAAGCAAGTGCCTCCCTTTGATTACTCCCAAGATCATGATAAAACAAATGATGACGTGAATTTTATCACACAAGCGGCTGATAAATCGATACCTCTGACTGGCACCCGACAGTTAAAACATTCAGTCCCATGGTGGTCAGAGACATTAACCCAGCTGATAAACGAAAAGCATGCAGTTGGAAGAAAATTAGAAGCCCTAAATAAAAGACTCAAACATTTGAGCACTGGTCCCCTAATGTTAGGGAATAAAATAAACAAACTGGTTGACATAGCATTAGAAATTAGTGTGTTGAAACCATACAGTATTTTAATAGGGTTTCTGCTAAATTCAGAAAGGAAGTAATTAAAGGCAAGATAATTTCATGGCAAAAATACGTGTCAAGCATATCGGATAATACTTCTGTGCAGAAGGTGTGGCAGAAGTTTAGGAAGATTAATGGCTCTTACAGCAAACCAGCGAGACACGCATTAATGCATAACGGCTCGTTAATACATGATACTCAGACAATCTCTAATATTATCGGCCATAATATTGAAAATATAAGCAGCATTGATAATTTAGATGCCCACTTTCGAGCGATTAAAAGAAGAGAAGAAGCAACACCATTGAACTTTGATACTATGGAGGATATATATTACAATAAAAGATTCACTGAAGAGGAGTTGGAATTTGCCTTATCTAATTGTAGGTCAACAGCCCCGGGTAAAGATAAGATAAATTTCGATATGATTAGAAATCTAGCCCCTTTAGCTAAAGCATATCTATTGGATTTTTACAATCATCTTTGGACCAAACACCTACTGTATTCCCAAAGGCATGGAAACATGCAATAGTAATACCAATAGTAAAGGCAGGGAAAGATCCAAGTAACCCAAACAATTACAGACAAATTTCATTAACCAGTTGCATATGTAAATTACTGGAAAAAATGGTAAATTATAGACTAAATTGGTGTTTACGTCGCAATAATATTCTATCAACTTCTCAATTTGGCTCACAATCAGAACGATCTTCTTTAGATTCACTTTCACACTTAGAAAATTATATATGTAGAGGCTTTGAATGAAAACAGATCACAATAGCCATATTTTTTGATATTCAAAAGGCATATGATACAATGTGGAGACACTCGATACTAAAATCCTTACATCAGAATGGTTTTCGAGGACACCTTCCTATTTTTATTAGAAATTTTATTGGTGGAAGAACGTTTCAAACTCGTATTGATAACATTTACTCCGAATCTTTTAATCTTGACAGTGGTGTACCGCAAGGTAGTGTTTTAAGCGGGACTCTTTTTGCATTGGCAATTAACGACATTGTTAATCAAATGCCACAAGGAGTGCAAAGTAGTCTATATGTAGATGACTTTGCAATTTACTATTCCTCCAATAGCCTGCGTCATTTACAAAGGATTCTAAATAGTGCCACTAGAAAAATACTAGCGTGGACCGCATCTGTTGGTTTTAGACTTTCGGCAGAAAAAACTCAAGCCATAATGTTTTATAAAAACAGTAGATGGAAGCAAAACCAAGATATCAATCTAACATTGGGCAACGTACAAATCCAATTTCAAGATAAGGTAAAGTTTTTGGGACTAATTTTTGACACCCATTTGAATTGGAAAGCACATGTATCATACATCAAATCCAAATGTAACAGTGCTCTTAATTTAATGAGGAAATTATCTCACACAACCTGGGGTGCAAGGAGATCAACTTTACTAATGATGTATAAAGCATTACATAGTATTATCAAGAATTGATTATGGTAGCCCAATTTATGGTTCAGGATCAGAAGCAACTTTGAAATCTTTAGATCCAATACACACTCGAGGCCTGAGAATTTGTAGCGGAGCATTTAGATCATCCCCAAATCTCTCAGTTTTATGTGAAACTGGAGAACCCCCATTGTCTTTGCATCGGGATTTTGTAACAATGCGGAGTGCATTGAAAATTTTATCCACTAATTCTCCAACAAAAAAGCTTTTTAATGAGAGGGACATATTTATAAACAACCATGAACCACCATTCCCAATTAGGGCAAACAGACTGTTACAATCAACAAACGTTAAAGTGAATCTTATCCAACCATCTTTATTTCCCCCACCTTGGATTATGACAAGGACAAAAATCTGTTCTCATCTGTTTTATTTATCAAAAAAATTCACTTATACTCCGAGTCACCACAAGCAAATTACCATAGAAAATATTCAGAGAAAAGGTCCTCACTATGCAATATATACTGATGGTTCTAAATCCCCAATGGGTACTGGATGTGCTGCTGTATCTTTAGATGGAACACAACAATTATCGTTGCCAAAAGAATCATCAGTATTTACATCAGAGTTATATGCCATTTTACAAGCAATCAATATGATTAAAACCATTGAAGACAGGAAGAATTTTAAATTTGTCATCTATTCAGATTCTCAAAGTGCCATAGTGGCCCTTAAAAACTATACTCATAGGAACCACTTGATCCTAAGAATTAAAGACCTTATAAGTAAATTACCTTCTCAGTGTGTAAGTGTCGAGTTATGCTGGATACCGGCTCATGTTGAAGTTATTGGTAATGAAAAGGCGGATGCTGCTACTAAAGAAGCCATTAAATTACCACAACAAAACATTGACCTCCCAGTTGGAGATTTGATTACATTATTAAGGCATTTCATATTGGAAAAATGTCAGAATGTTTGGAATAATGTGCCAGAAAATAATAAATTAAGGCAAATTAAACCGAAGGTTGCTCCTTGGGATTCCTCGACACAAAAGAACAAGAGAACAGAAGTAATTTTAACCAGATTACGAATTGGGCACTCGAGATTAACCCATGAATTTTTAATGAGTACACCTCACGGCACTGTTCCAATGTGCAGTGAGTGTGATACTTTTTTATCTATTAAACACATATTTTCGGTTTGTAAAGTTTTCCAGCGAGAGAGAGAGATATGTTTTGGTCAGAAAACTTTTTCTGAAATTTTAACTGAATCAAGTAATTTTTCTGTTTCTAAAATTTTAACCTTTTTAAGGAATTCACGTATTATTGATAGAATCTAAATTTTTACCTAAGTTTTTTTACTAATTCATTTTAAATTACATAGATTTAATATATTGTTAATTATTTTCATCACTCAGATTTCATATATATATATATATATCTATTCATCCATCTATTCACCCATATTTAGAATATTTAAAGATTATAAGTATATGCTGTATATACATATATATAATTCTTTTTTTTTCATTTATTTATTTTTTTTCCTTATCAATTGAATTTTTGATAACCTTATATTTCTTTATATCCCGTTTTTTTTTTCGGGCCAGCCCTGTGAGAGTCAAGCTTGACTCATTGGGCTGGTAAAACTCCTTCTTTTAATAATAATAATGTGCTAGACTTAGGCCTGCAGCCCCTCCGAAGCCCATCTCTTGGTCCTTAGACAAGGTCCTACACTATGCTTCAACAGTGAACAATGAGGATTGCTCTCTGAAAGACTTGACTCAGAAAGTCATTTTCCTGTTTGCTATAGCCTCAGGGGCTAGAGTTAGTGAAATAGTGGTCCTATCCAGAAATGAGGGCCATATTCAGTTCACAGAAGCGGGAGAGCTGAATCTTTTTCCTGATCCAACATTTCTCGCTAAGAACGAGCTACCCACTAAAAGGTGGGGTCCCTGGAGAATCTGCCCTCTGAAGGAGGATATCTCACTGTGTCCAGTTGAGTGTCTAAAGGTCTATCTTCGAAGTACATATGCGTGCAAGCGATCTTTCTACCAATAAGGGCTATATACATCTTGCAATTAGAACTCCATTTTATTAAGTTGTATATTTATATCCCTTACTGAAACTAGGTTATTCAGTACATTACTTAGCTACTTTCCTGAACCAGACATACAGCATTTATGTTCTGCCTTCTTGTAGACACTTTTTTCCTTTCTCTCGATCAGAAGTTTTAGTTTCCTTCAATGACTCGGACCGGAAACTTCTAATAAGCATATCTTTCTCCTAAAAGGGAACATTCAATACTAATGCTATGTTACCGATTAGAGACGGAGAAGTACGAACGTTTTCGTTCTTAAAAACAAAAAAAGGTAGAATGTCCGTTGCGAACGTTTTCAACGTTCTCCAACTGAGCTCCGGACACGACTTTTAAGTCGAACTACTCATATCTATTTTGATGTTGTTACTGTTTTTAGAATGGTTTATTGTTAATTTGTTCTCATCATTTATTTATTTCCTTTCCTCACTGGACTATTTTTTCCTATTGGAGGCCTTGGGCTTATAGCATCTTGCTTTTCCAACTAGGGTTGTAGCTTGGCTAATAATAATAATAATAATAATAATAATGTATGTTTGTCATGCTCACAGTTCGGTGTTACTACTACGTAGTAGACTTATGCTTACTATCCATCCAACAATAGATTGAAGATACTGTACATCAGCATCTCCTCTTGGGGTTGGTTGGATGCGTTCGATAATTACCGCCCGGTTTTCTGTGCGGAAGGCGATCTCTATGGAGATTTGCTCTTATAACATAAGCTGTACTGATTAACTGGTTTACCATTGGGTATCTGGATTATTCGGCCAACTATACAAGATTGGTGGCAGTTGGAGGGTGGACAGGCTTCTCCCCTTCATTGCAAGAACGTGCAAATAGTAGCACGTCTCGACGTCACCTCGAGATGTCTTTATTGCTATGCAATCTCCCCCCCCCCTCCCCCTGGACGAATTGCGGATGGGGGTGGCAGACGAGAGCTTTTGCAAAGAGGCCTATCTTCTTGTCTCCTTTCTGGATCTGATGCTCTCTTTAATACATGGAAAAGACGGAGCGGTGGGTGGGGCGCATATGCCGCACCATTCCATCCTCGTCCGTTGGCCCGATTCAGAAAGGTACCAGCATTCACCTCTTTTAGAGAACCATCTAGCAGTAGGAAGCCTGAGATGGACAGAGGACAGCTAGGTGCCCCCATCCGCTCGCGTCATTCCTGGTACAGTAATATGCTTGTAGATAATCTGAACAGACCACTCAGATTGTGGGCTCCTATTGTCTTTGAATATTCTTGTATCCAGCAAAGTCTTAAATTTGTGAGGTCCCCGACTGTGGCCATGCTCGCAACGGCCCTGAAATTCAGGCTCCCGCTTTACCGTTCACCAGGCCCTTGGATAAGATGTATTCCAAGATCGGTGGGACAGCTTAGAGGTGTACACCTTTTTTTTCCCCCATTCGGTCTGGTGAGAAAGTCCTCAGCCAAGTCAGGATAAGCAAGATCTTATCAATGACTCCAATAGCTTCGCTATGGCATCCCGCAGAATGGTTCCCGGACCTTCTGCAGCTCCTGACGGAGTTCCAATAGCTTGGCAATGGCATCCCGCAGAATGGTTCCTGGACCTTCTGCAGCTCCTGACGGAGTTCCGAGGGATCTTCCTCCACGACACGATCATCCAAGCAGCCACATGCTAACACTTTCCTAAGCCGTAGCTTTGCTTCGACTTCACTCATGGGACGATCCTACACCACCTCTCTCAGAGAGGCCTTTCGCAACGGGTTGCGGAAAAGATGTCTAGGCACCTCAGACACTTTTCAGCGTCGGTCTTCCAGGCGAAGTGTTTGGTCCTTTGTGACTGATGTCGTGGAAGGTGATTCTCTCCCATCGATGCCTTTACTTATACAAGTTTGAGATAACTTGTCCCCCTTGGATCTCAACCTCCTCCTGAGAACGCGGTTCGGGTCTTTCAGTCCTTGGAGGCCCCTCTTTACGAACCTTTATGCCGGGCAGCAGATTGCTTCCTTTCATGGAAGACGGCCTTTTCTACTCACTTGGGCTTTGACCAAGAGAATTAGTGTGTTTTATGATCCATCTTCTGATGGCTTCTACTTTAGGAGACAGGGAGAAGTAATCCTCAGCAGCGTCTCTGTGTTGATTGCCAAGACTCAAAATCCGAGTGTGCTGTACCCTAGGTGCAGCCCATTTCGGATAAAGTGTGTTCGTTCAGTAACCGGAGACCCATCAACTGGGGTTTTACCCAGTGAGGAGTCTGTGGTATTCCCTTAAAAGAACGATACCAGCTCGCCCCCTTGTGGTGGCATTGGTGACCAGCACGGGGAAGGTCAAGAGGAGGATCTCAAGGATTTTGTTCCCCTCTGGGATCAGAAGGCAATTAAGGTCGCTCTCAATCTAGACCCTCCTCCATCCTAAGACCCAGAGCTTTTAACGTCAGTGGCATTGCTACGTCCCTGGTGTTTAAGAAACTACTCTGGCGCAGATACTTTGAGTGGGCATGTGGAAGCGTCAATCGACCTTCACGGCCCACTACCTGCAAAGACGTAACCCACAAGAACATGGAGACCTTTTCCATCGGTCCTGTGGTGGTTGCACAACAAATGGTCTAAACACCTCAGGCTCCTTGATGGACAAGTAGCAGAGGGTTGAGGACTAAGGTTACCCGGATTAATCTGGGGTGAATGAGTAAGAATGTCTGGCTCCTTTCTTCCTCTCACCATCTCCCCTCTGGGGAAAACAGCTCCGTAAGCCTCAGCATAGCTTACCTCACCTCGCTGCAGGTAAGACCTATTTCCCTTGTGCCTTCTAAGTATAGAATAATACTTTGTTACGTCCCCAATACCTTTTTGAGGGAGGGTATTGGATAAGTCTTTAGAACAATAGGTTTTGTACTTGAGTTCCTTTGTTAAAGACAAGCCACATTGTTAGTTCCACTCACACAAGTTTCTGCAGGCCGCTATCGGTGCATTACCTCATATCGGCACTTGATTTTAGCGAGGGTAAGGTCCTTTCTACTATTAATCACAGATCGAAATAGAAAGGACCCTGAGTCATGACCAAAGCCAGTTGGTGAGAACTTCCTCCCTCCTAAGAGTAAGTCACCCCTATAAATAGCAAAAATAAATAACAAATTTGTAAGTAATTTGTATTTTTCCTAGTATACAACCTGGAGCTATTCATACATATTGGCCCGCCACCCTATCCCCCGAAAAGTCCTGCCATAAAGCAGAGTGGTTACTCAGCCGAGAGGTGTGAGTGAGCGGGGTAGCCAGTCTACCCCCCCCCACCCGCTAAATAGTGGATGGGGTAGCTATCCCTCACTAAAATTATCATGGCTCGTCTTTTAGCTACGCCGAAAGTATACCTCTATAAGTAGCTCCAGGTTTGTATACTGTACTTGGAAAAATACAAATTACTTACAAATTTGTTATATTTTTAAAATTTCCAGCACAGGATGAAATGATATTTGTTCAGATTTAATTATCTCAAGTTGTGAAACTGAGTGCTATAGTGTAGTGCTGAGCACTTAAAAAGCAAATATTTCACCAAATTCGAACCCTTCCTCATAAATCACTTTAAACTGTCAATGGCTGGAGCCTTTTTTTTTCCCCCTTTGACAACAAATAATTAGAAAATTGTGTGGACTGAAAATTATTGAGGAATATGTTTCTTGTTCTTACGGTATGCTATGCTTGAAGGGATTTATTTTAATAGAAAATTAAGATCTTCTGTTAAGGAATAAAAGGAAAAATATTTCTTTATGAAACAAACAAAATGACTGTCTGCTTACGGACAGCCTGGTGTCAATGATATCGGATGGAGAATTTTATTTATGTAGAATATAAATATACTTATAATTTAAACAAACCTAGATGTGTTGTCCTTTTCATTCTACTGTATTTATTACGTTGATTTATTTTGCAGGCAAGAATTGAATGTTACTAAAACGAAAAAATAAGCTGAAAATAATGTAGATAATATTAATGAGAAGAGAAGACGTTAATTTACATATATGTAACATAAGGATTTTTACTGAGAAAGCGTGACCCGCACCCACATATTGATGGGAGCCTTTATGCAGACAGAGGGATGGGGCAGAGAGAGAGAGAGAGAGACAAAATATGTGCCACCAAAACTAAATAACCTTAATCTTCTAGTTCTCTTTCTATGATGGTAATGTTAAGGATATAATTTATCTTACAAAGATAGGGAACATAGCTGATTTAAAGGAAAGAGTAACTGGTGCCGTTGCCACTACTGGTGAGGAAATGGTACTCATATGGAGGTGTATTAAATGAGGTGGAAAAAAAATAACCCAATAACTACTGTACTCATTTTGTAATAATTTCCACATATTTCTCTGTTCATTTTCTTTCGTAATTCAGAAAATCCCCAAGTTATAAACTTATAGGTTCCAAGAAGCTGTCAATTGTGTTAAATTTTGGGCTAGGGTAGGCTTCACCTAAAGCAGGGTTTACATAGTCAAACGGTTCGTCAAACCCAGTTGTCGAACCTGCTTGCCAAACTGTACGAAGAGGTGGAGTCAGTCACAAATGCATGAGGTTTATAGACGACGAAGCCCCACCCACAAAAGTCAGGCAAGAACAGACTCTTCTAACCATTCGAGGAACGTGTTTGACACCCAAATACCCCGTTCACATGTTCAATCATCACTTCAAACACCTGACTGTTGAGCAGCGTTCAACCGTGTAAACCTGGCTTTACTCGCATACCTATGATTTTCACTTGCCAAAGTCAACAGATAGGAACCAGGAAGGATAGAACCAACAAGACTTTTATGATATAGAGTTCTACCTTCATCTCCGTAAGAAGTAGGACTCCAAGACTCTTCCAAAGTCCCTGGTCCTGGGGGCTGAAGAGTGCCAGGGCTAAGGTTGCTCTACAGCGCTCTGACTTTTCCTCCTCTCAGCGTTCGGGCTCTTCTGCCAAGCTTCTCTCACCTCCTCGAGTCCAGCAGAAGAGGTACTATGTGGTCATGGACGACCCTTGACCAGCTCTTCCACTCCACCACTCTTTGAGAGCTAATCAAGGGGGGTCTCTTTAGAGAGAGACTCCAACTGTCAGGTCTCTGTCTTGGCAGCTGAGATCTTTGGCACTCTAAGGCCAATGCAGCCTTGCCCTGGTCCCAGTGGCTGGAGAGTGCCAGGGCGTAGATTGGTCTACAGCTCTCTGACTTCTCCTCCTCTCAGCTTTTGGTCTCTGTTTCCAAGCCCCTTCCACCTCCTCGAGTCCAGCAGAGGAGGTACTATGAGGCTATGGACGAGCCTCGTCCAGCTCTTCCACTCCACCATTCTTTGGGAGAGCTAACCATGGGGGTCTCTATAGAGAGACTCTCCAACCGTCAGGTCTCTTTCTCGTCAGCAGAGATCCTCAATCAGGAGGTCACGAAATATGCCATGCAGGCTACTTCGTGGCTCGATCTTTGGTTGGGGACCCTGGGAATCCTGGTACAGACCGAGGATTTGTCAAAAAAAAAGTACCAGGACTATGGAAACTTTCCTCTCAGGCACTCGCACCATCAAGTTTTTTGCTCATCAAGTCTGGAACTTGTGGGCAAACACCATCTTGAAACGTCATGATACAGTGTCTGAGAGATGCTATCAGCAGGTCCCTAATGCCAAGATCATTAGGCTCAGAACTCCTTTGTAGAAAGATCCTTTCTTTTTAAGCCAAAGGACATAGAGCAGGCTGCTGAGAGATGGAGGAAGTCTCACTAGGACTCTCCTTCATAGGGCCTTGACATCCAGGCCCTATAAACCACCAGCTCCTCAGCAGTATAACCCATCCAAGACCTCGACGAGCAAGACGATAGCAAAGCAGACGTGTTCAAGAAGCCCTTTCCGACCAAGGACAGGAAAGGCACAAAGTCCTCCAGGGGAGTAAAGTATCTTAGAGGGAGTGGTCGTGGCTGTAAACGTTAGGATAGGCACCCCCTTCTGCTTATCCACCACTGGGGGGATGTTAGCAAAGTTGCTGGAACAGGTGGAAGCAACTCAGAGCTGAACCCTGGACAGTCTCCGTGATTCCCTCAGGGTATCGCGTCCCGTTCACATCATCTCTCCCTATCCTGATCAGGAATCCAGTGTCGATAGATTCTTTTGCGATGGGATCAGCAAAGGGGCTAGCCCTCCCGGTAGAAGTCCAGACCATGTAGAAGAAGCGCACTCTCCGGGAGGTCCTCGACGAGTCCTCTGGCTTTTTCAGTAAAAGGTGTCTGGAGGCAGGAGACCAGTCATCGACCTCTCAGCTGTGAACGAGTTTATCAAACAAACTCTGTTCAGCATGGAGACGGCAGGTACGGTCAGAAAAGCGATAATACTAGACTTCATGTGCACACTGGACCTAAAGGACGCGTACTTCCAGATCCCAATCCATTCGTCTTCAAGGAAGTACTTAAGATTCAGCCTAGACAACAAGAAATACCAGTTCAAGGTGTTGTGCTTTGGTCTTTCCACAGCACCCCAAGTCTTCACTAGAGTGTTCGCTCTAGTGTCATCTTGGGCACACAGAATCGGCATCTGTCTCCTCCGTTATCTGGACAACTGGCTAATTCTTGCAGACTCGATTTCAACCCTTCTTCAACACCAAGACAAACTTCTGATAATTTGCCAAGATCTGGAGATCATGGTAAACCTCAAGAAGTCCTCCATGCTTCCCACACAAAGACTGGTTTACCTAGGTATAATTTTAGACACCAGTCTCCACAAAGTATTCCCATCAGACGACAGGCTAATTAGGCTGAGAAAGGTCGCAAGACCTTTACTCAGACGAGAAGAACTTCTAGCACAGACATGGCTACGTCTCCTCGGGCACCTATCATCTCTGGCCTATCTAGTCCCTGACAGCCGCCTCAGAATTTGATCTCTCCAGTGGCAGCTCAAGTCCAGGTGGAATCAAGCCTTCGACTCCCTGTATACTCTTATCCCCACGGACGGACCTCGAATTGTGGTTGTCAGACGAGAATCTGGGGAGGGCCATAGATCTATCTCTCTCTCTCTCTCTCTCTCTCTCTCTCTCTCTCTCTCTCTCTCTCTCTCTCTCTCTCTCTCTCTCTCTCTCTCTCTCTCTCTCTCTCTCTCTCTCTCTCTCTCTCTCTCTCTCTCTCTCTCTCTCTCTCTCTCTCTCGATTTAATGCTGTTCTCAGATGCTTCAAAAATTGGGTGGCGGTCATGTGTGCTGCACCACATGACCTCAGGCCTTGGGTTAGAGTCAGAAAAATACCTCCACATAAATCTCTTAGAGATGAAGGCCGTCTTTCTGGCCCTTCAACAGTTCCTGGTGGGCCACTCAGTGGTGGTGATGAGCGACAACACCATGGTAGTGGCTTACATTAACAAACAAGGAGGTACTGTTTTGCAGCCCCTATTCCATCTAGCAAGAGAGATACTGAGATGGGCTGAGGTTCACTCGATATCACTATCATAATGCTTCATTCCAGGCAAGAGGAATGTGCTCGCTGACAACCTGAGCAGAGCATCTCAGATACTGAGTACCGAGTGGTCTTTTGATCATCTAGTAGCCAACAAAGTCCTAACTTTGTTGTGTTCTCCTACTGTGGATATTGCAAGGGCCCTGAGCTTTAGACTCCCATTGTACTGCTCCCCAGTCACAGACCCCAAGGCTCTCTGGCAAGATGCATTCCAACAATGGTGGGACAACAAAGGGATTTTGACGTAGGAAAAATCTATTTCTGGGCGAAGGACCTGTGCCGCCCAGTGAATAAGCTCCATTTAGCACTTATTCTTAGGTAATTTACTGCTAAATATACCAGAGAAAAAATGTAAAGGAGTGCTAGGTTAACTAGCTCGCTCACCTATTGGTGTCGGTATAAAATTGGGCGTATATTCCAGAGGTCCCGCACTATTTAGATTAATCCACGACAGAGAACCCCAATAGAGGAGAGCCGTTCAACCTCACTCGGTACTACTACAATGCATCCGCTCAGAACCCAACTCCTTAGCACCCAAAGTTTGGGGACTCCAAGGGAGAGGAGCTGGGAGGGTTCACTGGGCGGCACAGGTCCTTCGCCCAGAAATAGATTTTTCCTACGTCAAAATCCCTTTTCTGGGGTCGAACCTGTGCCGCCCAGTGAATCTATACAAGAGAAAAATGTCACCAAACTTGCAAAATAAAGGAAAAAACATAAGCGTAAGAGAAATACAGGATGCTTTAATCAGATGAGTACCAAAAAACAATTATAAGGGTATCTTAAATATGAACATAAATCCAATAAGGTAGGTGTAATAATGCCGTGAGAGATAATATATACAGATACTCAGGAGCATAAAATTTACAAATATAATAACAGTATTCAGGTGCGAGACCAACGAATACAATAGGGTATAAATGAGGCAGGTAAGAGGGAGAGATAAAGAGTCAAGGCATTAAACTGTGAGTTACTCGGGAGTAACTACGCTCCCTGCGGCTACTGTAGAAAATTTTAGGGCTTCCAAATGTTTAAGGTAGTGTTTCTTGAACACTGACGGTGATTTCCACCCTGTATACCTGGAAAGGTCTGTAAAATTCATGTGGTGAAAGAAGTTCACCGAGGTGGCAACCGCCCTGATATCATGTGCAAGAGGAAAAGAGTCAGGGTTAGCTTGTTTAATAAAATACAAAATTTGTTGCCTGATCCCTTTAATAGTAATGGTACCGCCTTGTTCTCTAACGAATAGAGGCCCCGAGGAGTTAGAGGAGGTCCGGGATAAATAAGACCTAAGAGTAGTGACAGGGCACAGCGACGGATCTTGCGTGAGGGGAACAATTTTCCAGGAGGTCCATCTGTTTTGAGGGTCTTCATTCTTAGCCAAAAAGAATTTGTTAGGAGAAAGAAGGACCTCTCCTGAAGGCAGAAAGTCAATATGACCCGGGTCTCTCGACAAGGCTGCCAATTCAGAAATTCTTGCCCCGGAAGCCAAGCTCACTAGGAAAAGTGTTTTCCTGAGAAGGGGCATGTAATCACAAGAACTGTTAATGGTATCAGAAGCCAATTTGAGTACGTCATTAAGGAACCAGGTCACCGGGGTAGGACGAGTAACCGGTTTCAGTCTGGCACAAGCTTTCGGAATTGAAGCTAACAAAGAGTCGGTTAAGTCTATGTTAAAACCCACTAGGAAGATCTTTTTCAGAGCCGATTTAATAGTGGTGATAGTATTGGCTGCCAGACCTGATTCTAATAAAGATCTAAAGAAAGTGACTGTAAGGTTCAAGTTCATACAGTTCACGTCTGAGTCTATTAAAAATTTTGCCAATTTTTTAACTTCAGAGTCATACTGGCGGATGGTGGAATCCCGTTTATCCGATTCTAGGAACAAGGTGTTTTGAGGATCAATATTGGCACCATGCATAGCCGCAAACTTCATAAAGTCCATAAAGTTAGGGCGCTCTGAATGTTTGAGAAAGCGTACACAACGCGTGTTTGTACTATCTGAGACAGAACCGGATTGGGTATCGGGTGAGGGTATAGTCTCAACTCCCGCAGGAGAGGATACCAGTTGCTCTTGGGCCAGTTGGGTGCGACCAAGGCTACTTGTCCCTTGAAGGATCTCAGTTTGTCTAGAACTTTCAGCAAAAGATTCACCGGGGGAAAGAGATAAATCTTTTCCCAGTTGTCCCAATTCTGTGACATGGCGCCTGAGGGTCTAGATTGGGAGCCACATATACTCTCAATTTGTGGTTGGATTCCGTGGCGAAGAGGTCCACTTGGAGACCGGGAACCTGAGAGAGAATCCACCGAAATGACTGTAGATCGAGTGACCATTCCGATTCTAGAGGGGAGGTCCGGGACAGGGCGTCTGCCACTACATTCCGGACTCCCGCCAGGTGGACAGCTGAAAGATGCCAACGGTTCGAGGCTGCTAGGGAGAATATGGCTACTAGAACATGGTTCAGAGGCCCTGACTTTGACCCGCCTCTGTTGAGGCAGCGGACCACCACTTCGCTGTCGAGGACCAGACGAAGGTGTTGTTTCTTGGGAAGAGCGAGACGTTTCAGGGTTAGAAGAACTGCCATGGCCTCTAGCACATTGATGTGAAAATGGCGGAACAAGGGAGTCCAAAGACCTTGAACTTTCTTGAGCTGAGAATAGCCGCCCCAACCTGATAAGGATGCGTCTGTGTGAATGATTAATTCCGGAGGCGGAAATCGAAGGGGAACTGACTTTGACAGACTGTTTGCTCTTGTCCAAGGAAGAAGTCTTTCCCGTAGAATGGGAGGAAGGCGGACTTTCCTGTCCCGGAGCTTCCGGTTCGCCCTCGAACGCCAGACACGGTTGATATCTTTCAATTTTGCCTTCAGAAGAAGATCCGTCACTGAGGCAAACTGAAGGGACCCCAGAATCTTCTCTTGGAGTCGTCTGGAACTTACTTTGTCTTTGAGAAAGCGTTTGGTGTTCCTTGCAATCTCTAACCTCTTGGGTCTGGGAAGACACAGAGTATGAGATATAAGATCCCATTGCAGGCCGAGCCATTGGAACTTCGATTTTGGAAGAAGACGGGACTTCTTGAAGTTGATCTGGAAGCCTAGAGATTGGAGATAATGGATGACTTTGTGAGTGGCTTTTAGGCAATTTTGGGAGGTGTCTGACCAAATGAGCCAGTCGTCCAGATAGGCTACTACTTGAATCCCTTGATTCCTGAGTTCCTGAACAGCGACTTCTGCTAGCTTTGTGAAGATCCTTGGGGCAATGTTGAGCCCGAAAGGCATCACCTTGAAGGAGTAACTTTTGTCCCCTAAGCGAAAGCCTAGGTACGGACGGAAGTGTCTCGCTATCGGGACGTGATAGTAGGCGTCTGTAAGATCGATAGAGGTGGTGACGGCCCCACGGGGAAGTAAGGTCCGCACCTGCGAGACGGTAAGCATTCGAAACTTGTCGCATTGAATGGACAAGTTGAGAAGGGATAGTTCTGGAGAGGGAGGTTTCAACCTTCCGGACTCACCAGTGGTAGCTTATACACCCCCCCCTGGAACCCCCCCAAGCGGCGGCGCGAGCCCTAAACCACGCCCCCTTGGGCGGAGTTACCAGAGACGAGCGGGTTGACTCGGCAATGGAAGTCACATTTCTGAAGTTGACTTCGGCACAGAACGTTCTCCTCTTTTTCCCTCCCGCTGCTCCCAACATTTGCTGATTTTCATTATCCTGCACTCAGCAACCAGAGTAATATCTCAGCCCACGGCTTAATTATGTCTAGGCAAATTCTTACCTCCGCGGAGGTGCATCGGCTTAGCGAAGACTCCAGCGGAGAGGAGAACGTAATCAGTAACGAAAAACGCACACAATCGACTACAGATAGTGATATGCCTTCTAATTCTGATATCGTAAATATGTTACTACAACAGAATCAAACTCTTATGCAAATCATCCAGAAAAGGTAAGGTTTTAAATTCTGTTTACAACGAAAACGTCATATGGAAAGCAGCTGATTTAGACTAATGACGTCACAAATGCAAATGGCGGCCCCCATACGTAAGCTTGTTATGATTTGAATGCTTAGAGCAGGCACTTCCGAACATAGCGTAAGTAGCTTAAGCAAAGCATGTGCATGATTACTACACGATTAATCGGTATAAACAAACTAAATACTCCAATTTTTATATATTACAAAATTATAATTAAGCACACAAAACAAATTGCTTGCCTGACACATTAAAAGCACGCGCTTAATAGGCAGTAGGCTAGACCACAGGTAAGTTCGAGCTTACATTTCTCGCTTTAAACCTATCGACACTAGCCTAGGCCCTGGGGGGCTATCGGATAAGGGTTACATATGAGGCAGGTCTAGTTTATTAATAATAACAGATTTAAACTTATCATTCACTTAAATATGGCACTGAATTAACCTAAGAGGGCTATTTGAGTCGTGAACCCCATTGCCTGACTTCAGCCTTCTAGGTCCGCTGCTGTCCATATTTACTATACCTGTTGAACAAAATTTCAATTATTCTATGGTAAATAAATCACTGATATTAAACATTCATCTCGGCAGAAGTGGTTCACCTGCTAAGAAGAATGAGGCTCCCCCTCCTACTAAGCGCTCAAGACGATCACCTGAATTACCTGAAAGTGCAAATTTAGACCTCTTTTCCTTTTATAATAATGGAGACGAAAGTGATTACGAAGATTTCAACCTTCTTACCTTCAATAAACCCATTCCTTCATATATTTCCACCAATTTCAAAGCTGAACCATCTTTTCATAGTGAAGGCCATAGTGATAACCGGGATAAATTCTTTGTTAGTAGTCAAAATAAGGAGTTCTCAGACTTTTTTAAATTAATTAATACTCCAAAGTTGAATTTCTGGCCTGAAGATAAGGTATTTGATGACAGTTATAAGAGAAAATTTTTTTATGACATTGAAAATATTAAAATGAGTATTTCTGCCTTTCAAGGGCATGCAGCACTGGCACACACTGTATACCCCTCCAAAGTAAATGACATTGATTTTTTGTCCAAAATTATTATTGGTCCCCTAAGGAGGAGCATAGACCTCATACAAAATTTGATAAGAAATTTCAGAAGCAGAGCACTTCCTAGATACCTCAAGGAAGAAGTAAGAGATCTTATAATCAAAGCAGACATTAAAGAAGTTTGGAATTTAACTGAAGACCAAAAATCAGCCATTGCTGCCTGCTTTCACAAAGGTCCCCTCCTCAGAGGAGGGGCAGCAAACTTCAGGGGTAGGAAATTCAACTTCGGGGGCAGATTTCAGGGAAGAAGGTTCAGTTTCCTCAAAGGTAACCCTAACTTTAGATTCAAGTCTCAGCCACTTAGAAGAGGTAATAGGCGAGGTGGGTACAGGGGGGGGAGGTCACAAAATGGACAAGCTAATAGTTCAGGAGCCAGAGAAAAGAAAGACCCTAGAAATTGAGCCATGCTCCGCACCAGTTCAAAGAGAAATTTTTTCAGCACCAGTATTCTATGCACCAGTTGATAACGATGTTTACTCTGCACCAGTTAATAATGAGCTTTGCTCAGCACCAGTTAATGAGCTTTGCTCAGCACCAGTTAATTACGAGCTTTGCTCAGCACCAGTGGTTAATGAGCTTTGCTCAGCACCAGATAATAACGAGCTTTGCTCCGCACCAGACCATCATGACATTGGGCCAAATGCTATAAATCAAGATAGAAGTAAAGAGACCTCGCCTTTGGCCTCAAAACCAATGAATAACTCCTCCCAGAGCCCCCCAGAGAATAGGATAGGTAAGTCATTATTGATGAATATTGATAGTTGGAGAAAGCTTCCTAATGCCTCTTTTGCTTGTAAAATTATCAATGAAGGGGTGAGAATTCCGTTTAATAATAAACTTAAAGCCCAGAGGTCATTAAAAAGAACAGGTAAAGATAGATTTTATTCAATTAACAAGCGTAAAATATTGGAAAGTGAATGTGACAGACTGCTAAAACTAGGTGTCATAGAGCAGATCCCCAGAACTTCCTTTTACTACTCCAACCACATATTTTATAAATTCAAACCAGATGGAACAGTACGACTAATCTTTGACATGAAAGTGCTCAACACCATGCTTAAAAAACCTTCTTTTACCATGCTCAAGGCCAATACTATATTTCCCTATCTACATCTAAACTCTTGGGCCTGCAAACTAGATTTAAAAGATGCTTATTGGCACATTCCATTACATGCAAGTAGCCAGAAATTTCTAACCTTCAAACTAGGTAAAAGGAAGTTCAAATGGACTGTGATACCCTTTGGACTAAAGACAGCACCTTATATTTTTTCAAAAATAATGTACACAGTGATCATGTATATTAGAACCTCATATAACATCTTAATATTCAACTATCTTGATGACATTCTCATATTAGCAAAAGATTTTGTAAAATGTAAAAATCACATTCAGCTAGTCATTAAGATCTTGTCAGACTTAGGATGGAATATCTCACTTAAAAAATCTACAATTGAACCGACTCAAAGAATTGAATTTTTAGGAGTGCATTACAATATGATTAAGAAAACTATGAATCCCAGTGGGAAAAACATAGAGAAGTGTGTCGAATTGGCCAAAGCTTTCTCCAACTCTGTTAAATCCGACCTGCATTCCTATCAAATGTTAATCGGAGCTTTAAATTTTAGTGCATCCTATACAAGCTTGGGAAGATTCCATCTTAAATATCTCCACAGGTACCACAGTTATTTTAATTCAGGGTACAAAATCATTCCCCACACCTTCAAAAAATACCTAAAGCCATGGGAACAGAGACAAATGTACAGAGAGATTAACATTCCAAAACCACAGATAGATGCAGAACTTTTCACTGACGCTTCCAACCAGGGTTGGGGAGGTGCATTAGTAATAGCGGGTAATATGCTCTCAATAAATGGAACTTGGACAAATGAAGAATCCTCCCTTCACATCAATGTAAGAGAGTTATTAGCTTGCTTCTATTCTTTGGAACACTTCATCACAAGGTTATACAACAAAGTAGTCTTAATACATGTTGATTCAAAGGTTACTAATTGTTGGATAAAGAAACAGGGTAGTATCAGAAACAAGTTAGCCCATGAACTAGTCAGGAAAATACTTAGTACCATGAAGGATCACAACATACAGATAAATTCCAGATGGATCAGGGGAGTAAGTAACACCATCGCAGACTCACTTTCCAGGGACCTGGGTTCCATTCACACAGAAACTTCCCTCAGTGACAGTCTATTCTCCTTAATCTGCTCTGACTTCAATTTCACCCCAGAAATAGATCTGTTCTCAAATGGTTTCAATACTAAGTGCAAAAAGTTCTGTTCATCTCTTCCAAATCAAAAAGCCATTAGCAATAATGCACTTACGATTAGCTGGAAGGGATCAACACCCCTCTATGCCTTTCCACCAGGATTCTTACTACACAAAGTAGCTTTTAAAATCAATAAAGAATGCAACAATAATAGGCTTTTCTGCACCATATCGCAGGGGACGGAACCATGGATTCCATTAGTGAAGTCAGTCGCGAAGCAGCACAAACGATATATTGTGAAGATCGAAGACTACCAGATAGTTCTCAAGGATTGTATCTCACCCTCAGCAAAGCTCCAATCAACTTTGATCGCCTTCAAAATTTAAAGGATCAGCTCCCTAACGTCTTTCCTCCTGAGGTTTGCTCCAAAATTGCTGTCAGCTTGAGGGACAGCTCCTTGCACAAGTATGAAAACCTATACAACATTTTTAAAAGTTTCATTCACAAGGAGTATGGAAGAGACAACAAATTTCCCCTGTTAGCAATTATTTTATTTTTCAATCACCTTATAGACAAGGGTCTGTCTTACAACACCCTGAAGAGCTACAGAGCAGCTTTAGGTCCTATCTTGTCAGGCTATTTCCCAGGTTACTGTCTTGCAGAGGACAAATATGTCAAAGCAATGATATCGGGAGTTAATAGAAGGAAACCTAGAAATTCTCACCAGTTCCCTGGCTGGGATCTAGACAAAGTAATTTCATTTCTCAACACCACGAAAGATAACTCTACCTTACTACTGACACAGAAAACCTTGTTCCTAGTAGCCTTAGCTTGCCCTTTAAGAGCTAATCAATTTAACAATCTCAGCATTTCCAGGAGCACCTTCACCCCAGAACACATTGTCTTACGGAACCACCCTTCCTTCATGGCCAAAAACCAAAAGAACAACTACACGCCAATAGAGATCAGCTTTAGGAAGCTTCCTAACAGACCAAAAATATGTCCAGTCAGACAATTGAACTTCTATTTGGAATACACCAACAAAGTCTGTATGGAAAGAAACATAGACAGGAAAGACCACATATGGCTAGATGAACACTTCAAGATAATGTCTCTACAAAAAATGAGACAACTTTTTAGGGAGTGCATTTTCAGAGCCGACCCAAATGCAACTAAACAGTCAACGAATTTTCACTCTATAAGGGGACAAGCTTCATCAAGACTGCTATACAATGGAGTATCGATACAAGAAATCATGTCCAGAATGAATTGGAGAAGCGACTCTGTCTTCAGCTCTTACTATGCTCTCCTCGGCTTACAGGGAGCTTTCGATGCTGTGGTCGCTGGACTTCATCTTCAAGCCCCCTGAAGCATCTGCCTAGCTACCACTGGTGAGTCCGGAAGGTTGAAACCTCCCTCTCCAGAACTGTAAGTTTACTTGTGAACGAAGGTTCTGGAGTGGGAGGTGAGACCTTCCGGATTCAAAGTCTGGGTCACCCTCCAACCCTTCCCCCGTGAGCCGAGGAGACCATGTACAGTACTTAGGAGGGAATATTCTAACAACTTCATAATTCAACAGAGTAGGCTATATACAAGAACACACACATACAATCACTATTATTCCACAGAAAACAAACTAACTGGAATCTTTCAATATTCATATCAACCAAGAGAGCACAAGAAGATTGAATTTACTAGTAAAAAGACCTTTATGTCCAACAATTTGCACCTTCACAGTAATTCCTTCATAACTTGCACTACCAAGGTAAGCTCAACCACTTCTGTGTTATTTTTTGTTCTATTACAACTTCAAAAATGTGACTTCCATTGCCGAGTCAACCCGCTCGTCTCTGGTAACTCCGCCCAAGGGGGCGTGGTTTAGGGCTCGCGCCGCCGCTTGGGGGGGTTCCAGGGGGGGGTGTATAAGCTACCACTGGTGAGTCCGGAAGGTCTCACCTCCCACTCCAGAACCTTCGTTCACAAGTAAACTTACAGATCTAGAATCACTCTTCTCTTGTCTGAATCCTTCTTCGGGACACTGAACAGCCGACCTTGAAACTTCAGATGTTTCGTTTCTTGTATGGCGTTCTTTTGTAAGAGATCCTGGACAAATTCGACCAGGTCCGGAGTGGAATGTTGACAAAATTTGTTCGGAGGAGGAGGTCCTTGAATCCAACTCCACCCTAGTCCCTTGGAGATGATACTGAACGCCCAGGGACTGAACCTCCATTTGTTGCGGAAGGCATAGAGCCTCCCCCCTACCTGCTGCACCTCAGTATTGGTTTGAGGAGTTGCCTCCACGTCCGCCTCGGAAGTTCTTTCCTCTGCGAAAGGCTCTTCCCCTGCCTTTGTTCTGGTTAGAGCCACGGTGGTAGCCTCTACCTCTACCATAACTCTGGGAAGAGCTATGAGCCTCGTAGGACTGGTTAAAGGCAGGGGAAGTGGCGGAGGCACCAGAAAGCTGGCTCTTAGGTAGCAGAACGGTGACATAGTCATCCGAAGGAGCCCGAGAGGTGGAAGGCTGTGCAAGGACAACAGAAGATGGAGGAAGAGGCAGCCGGAAGTTGGATGAAGCACTCTGTTGTTGCCTGAACTGGGTGGAGGTATATGGTCTAAGCTTCTTCCTACCCCGGGCTTGATAATTTGCGGGGTCATACTTGCGTTTAGGGGTCAAACCCCAACGGGCTTTAAGGCTCTGATTAACCCTAGTGGCCTCTGCCAAGACTTCCTCTACGAGATCCTCGGGGAAGAGATTTGAACCCCAACAGGAGGACCGGATGAGTTTATTAGGTTCATGCCTAATCGTCGCCTCAGCTAGAACATGCTTGCGACATCTGCGTTTAGCAGTAGCGAAGTCATACAAGTCATGATATAAAGACTGTAACGTAGCCTTGTTGAGAGACTTAAAAATACTCTCCGTATCGTAAGTCAAGGCTATCGACTCCGTGGATGTGGCCAGGTTTAGAGTACGGCCCACACGTAGGCGAGAATCATATTCCTGTTTAATGAGGGATTCCGGGAGACGGGGAAGCTTCTCACTAAACAAGACTGAGGCACAGTCTGCTGCAAGCTTGCCGGAGGTAAAGGTGGTATGGACGTTGTCCCAACACTCAATACCTGAGGGAAGAAGGAGGGAGATTGGATCCACCTCTCGGATGGGAGGCAAGGGCTTCTCCTCCAGAGCATATTGAAAGGCAAGCTCTGCCACCTTATTGACGCATGGAGTCAAGGTGTTCTTGTCCATTAAGAACATCGTAAAGGAGCTTTTATAAGGCGTCAGCATGGTGTTAGTGCAGCCGATGTCATTCAAAAATCTGGCCCAAACAGATTGGGCTTGCTCCTTCGGGAAGATGACCGTCTCTTTGGGGACCTTGTCTAATCGGACTAAAGCTTCCTCGGTAAGTCTGGCATAACCATGAAATGGAAATGCCAGACCCGGAGGAAAGAATTTAAAGTCCTCTAGAGGACGAGTGCCAAGGCCCTCCAGAGTCAACATTCCGTCTGAGAACGGGGAATGAAGAGCCATCCGCCAGGGGTTGTTCTTGGCAAACGGCGGGAGCTTAGAGGCATCCGGGATGAGAGAGCTTTGGACTCTCTCCGGAGCTCCTTGCTCTAAAGCCCCAATTCTCTGACCGAAGTTAGAGAACATCGTGTCCATCCTCGACTGCATCTCCGAAACCAACTTTGCCTGCATCTCCGACACGATGCGAAGCATGGCTGATTCGGAAAGGCCCGGGCTAGCAGCAGGAGGGGCGGAAGGAACTCCCGGGTCGTGAGACTTAGAGGAGGAACTAGAGGTCTTTGAAGACGGGTTCGTACAATGTTTAGAGCCATGAGAAGTCTTGTGAGGCTTGCGAGCTTTGGGTAAGGTCCTTGAAGTAGACTTATCCTTAGGGGGAACCGGGTATGAACGTTGAGACGAATCACGGTCCCCAGAAAATCCAAGAAAAGAAGAGCGATCAGAAGAAGAAGAAAGAGCGGGGCTGAGGATAGGAATCTCAGCGCCGGACACACCTGCCTCACTTACCACCCTACCTGTATCCGGCTCGTCTAGCAACATTGGTTCGACGTCCAGGTTCATGGAGGCAACATTGTCCTCCAGACCTCCGGGGGCGTCCGATGGATCTTGCTCTGGGTCGATGAGACCCGTTATAGTGGCATCAATGTGGGCAATGATGGGAGCTGCCACATGCCTAGCCACAGCAGCTGAAGACTTGGCGTTGGGGTAAACCATGGTGCAGTAGTCCTCAGATAGGACGTACGGCCGCTTAGACTTCACATTCCGGGCAAACCCACCAACCCACACCTTCAGTGTGGCCCGAGCCGCAGACTTTTGCTCCGGGGATGCCTGAAATAATAGTGGGAATTATAAAAGGGAGACTCCCAATGGTCCTTCAAGACCATAGATATCTTACTAATAGTAAATAAAATAAGAAGGCAATATAGCCAACGGGACTCACCGAGTCAGATCCAAGGGTAGTGATGAGGTCGAAGCAAATCACACAGTTATCCGGGTGCCATACCACAACGTCTTCTAGTTGAACCCCACAAGGGGCGTGAGATCGGCAGACGGAGTGGCCACAAGGCTGGTGCAGAACAGCTGCACAGGCCGGCGTCAGACAATGCACCATCTATAAAAAGAATAGTATATGAGAAACTGTAATTCTCTTAAGTAGGGGCGGGTCTGGAGGACCCGGGCCTAACATAGGTCTAACACAAGATTAGAGCTTAACTGTACTATTCTTTAAGTAGGGGCGGGTCCGGAGGACCCGGGCCTAACATAGGTCTAACACAAGAATAGAGCTTAACTGTACTATTCTTTTAAGTAGGGGCGGGTCCGGAGGACCCGGGCCTAACATAGGTCTAACACAAGATTAGAGCTTAACTGTACTATTCTTTAAGTAGGGGCGGGTCCGGAGGACCCGGGCCTAACATAGGTCTAACACAAGATTAGAGCTTAACTGTACTTATTTTTTTTTTTTTTTTTTTTTTTTTTTTTTAAGTAGGGGCGGGTCCGGAGGACCCGGGCCTAACATAGGTCTAACGCAAGGTTAGAGCTTAACTGTAATATTCTTACATAGGGGCGGGACCGGAGGTCCCGGGCCTAAACATAAGTCTAACTTGAAACTAAAGTATAGCCATCCATTCCGGTCAAGCCGGGAGCATAAAAAAGGATGCAATAACAAGGAATTAAGACACATGGTGTCTGATTTCCCGGGGCGGGGTAGACCCCGGGCCGGGAAATAAAGGTATATTCAATACCAATTCCTTTAGGGACTCCGGGGTAGTGATCTGTCATATATAATCATCATAGGAAATGTTATAAAATAATAGGGGGGCGGAACTGTAGCTAAGAACTGCCAATCGAACCCGGAGGGTTTCGTATAACATAAGCCAGAATGAAAAGTGAATATAAAATAGGGTGCACCGGGATCCAACTCTGTTGACCGGTGGCCAACCAGACTAGACAGAGACGAAACCGCCGGGCCACCCGAAGGACAAAGTCCATAAACACTTAACTACCCCCTCTAAAAGGAGGGAAGGCAACGGTCCCTTAGTGGAGGGGGGAGAAGCCTAGCCTCCCACCTAGCTAGAGGGGGAGCGTGGGGGAGGATCACGTGATACGAGGCAGCAGGGCTACCAACTGACGATCCCCAACCAGACAGATCAAACGGAGTAATGGCACAAATATTCATTATAATAATAATAATAGCGTTAAATATATGAATAAACACATAGAAAATTTTTGGGCAAGGCATGCAACATAAATAATTAAATCACAAAAGACACACCTGATGGCTAAAAATAACATTGCCGCCTTAGCACGAAGGTCGGCAGCCATAGCGATACGTAAATGATATCGGCCCAAAAATTGAACCACGAGGATTCTAAACGCTAAATAATGAATATTCACAATAACAAATGATATTTGATAATAAAAATAATACACATAGTAACACCGCAAGTGAAAATTAAAAGCTCTCAAAAACAGGAGTACCAACTGTAGTGAAATCAAGCAAGATCGGTATGAACAAAGAGAATAAACTCCTATAATATAAATATTAAACGATCTAGGTTGCTCAAAACACAGTAAAACCCAGCTTGGTACTTAACTTAGACGGTGTCTCCTGGGAAACCGACGAAGCCATAATTCACTAGAAAATAACCAAAATTCGAGAGCACCAGAAAAATGCGGGTTACTTTACTCGTCGTGCTAAAAGGAGTTGGGTTCTGAGCGGATGCATTGTAGTAGTACCGAGTGAGGTTGAACGGCTCTCCTCTATTGGGGTTCTCTGTCGTGGATTAATCTAAATAGTGCGGGACCTCTGGAATATACGCCCAATTTTATACCGACACCAATAGGTGAGCGAGCTAGTTAACCTAGCACTCCTTTACATTTTTTCTCTGGTATATTTAGCAGTAAATTACCTAAGAATAAGTGCTAAATGGAGCTTATTCACTGGGCGGCACAGGTTCGAGCCCAGAAAAGATGTTTACGCCTCCCCCACATTCTGTCTGATGAGGAGGATGCTCAATAACGCCAGAACATCGGTCAACCTCTCAATGACCCTTACAGCTCCGCTATGGCATCATGAGGAATGGTTTCCGGACCTTCTGCAACTCCTAACAAAGTATCCAAGAGAACTCCCTCCACGACATGATCTACTCAGACAACCACATGCCAACATCTTCCACAAGGCCGTAGCTTTGCTACAACTTCACACCTAGAGACAGTCCAACATCTCCTCACGCAGAGAGGATTTTCACAAGTTGCGTTCAGGATGTCTGGATACTTCGATGTCACTAATCCAACAGTAGCAGAGTTCCTTGTGTATTTGCGTGAAGAAATGCGGCTTTCAGTCTCAGCGGTAAATGGCTATCCCTCAGCCTTAAGCCTCACCCTTTGGCTGATTTGAATGAACATTACCTCATTGCTAGAACTTTCCTTACTCATAAGGAGTTAAGAACTTAACTGTCCTCAGTCGAAAATGCGACCTCCCTATGAACCTTTATGCCAGACAACAGATTGCCACCAGACTTGGAAGACGGTGTTCTTGCTAGCTTTGGTGTCGGCCAGACAAGTCAGTGAACTTCATGGTCTCTCATACGACATCGCCCACTCAAAGGGATGGGGAGAGGTAACATTGTACTTCGTCCCTGAGTTTGTTGCCAAGACTCAGAATCGGTGGGTGGCGTATTCCCTATTCGACTATTGGATTTTGAGTCTCCGCTCCGTAACAGATGACCTTGATCATCTCATACTCTCTCCAGTGAAAATTTTGTTTTCTTTTGAGGCTTTACCTCAAAAGAACAGCAGCAGCCCATTCCTGTTTGCTTTCACTTTTCGTCAGCACAGGGAGGGTCACTAAGAATACCATTTCTGCTTGGATTCTTAGGGTCATAGACCATGCCCTGAATCCAGACCCTCTGCCTTCGTGTCGCCCCAAAGCCCACGATGTCAGCGGCGTAGCTACTTCCCTGGCCTTCAAAAGAAACTTCTCAGTGATGCAGGTTCTACAGGCTGGGGTGTGGAACGTCAAAATACATTCACTGTCCACTACTTGCAAGACATGACCCACAGGAGGCTCGATACGTTATCCATCGGTCCTGTGGTGGCTGCATAACAGCTGTTATAATACCTCAATCTCCTTAGGTTAAGGGCACTGTTACCCTGTTTTAGTCTGTGTGAATGAAAAGATATGACTGGCTCTTATTCTTTTCTTCATCATCCCCTCTCTTGGTGAAAGCAGCAGCCTGGGTTCTCTGCACAAGCTGACCCCAAACCACTGCAGGTAAACCATGCGTCCTTGTGTACCTAGTATTGTGTCAGTACTGTTGCGTCCCTATTACCTTAGCTATGTGGTATTTGGAAAGTCTTGGTTACAACAGTTTTTCCTACAAAGACTCAGAATAACTTTTACTTTGACAGTCACACTGCTTATCTCAACACAGCTTGCGTAGGCCGCAAGGTTTAGCGAGGTGCAGGGACTCCTTAATTTTGTTACCTACCTATTCAAAATAAGGAGCCCCCGGGTACCCAAAAACCCAGTTTGGCAAGGACTTCCACCCTCCTAATGGATGAGTCACCCCTAATAAATAATGTAGGTTTGTATTCCAGGTACGGAACAAATGACAAATTCGTAGATAACTTATACTTTTCCTAACGATACAAACCTTTAGCTATTTATACAAACTTGTCCGCCATCTCTATCCCACTTGAAGTCCTACCTCCAAGCAAAGTGAGCTCATTCATGGGTGTGTGTGTGTGTGGGAGTGGTAGCTAACTACCCCTTCCCCCTCCCGCTAGTTGGTAGTTACAGTGAACCCTCGTTTATCGCGGTAGATAGGTTCCAGTCGCGGCCGCGATAGGTGAAAATCCGCGAAGTAGTGACACCATATTTACCTATTTATTCAACATGTATATTCAGACTTTTAAAACCTTCCCTTGTACGTAGTACTGTTAACAAACTACCCTTTAATGTACAGAACACTTAATGCATGTACTACAGTACCCTAAACTAAAACAGGCACAAATATTAAAGGTGATTTTATATCATGCATTTCCTAAACATGCTAAAAAGCACGATAAAAAATGGCAACCAATGTTTTGTTTACATTTATCTCTGATCATAATGTAGAAACAAACTGGAGGTAGAGCTTTGCTTATTACCCAGACATATTTCCCATACTTTTCCCTTAGAACTACATCACATCTTCCTACTTTAGATATATATATATATATATATATATATATATATATATATATATATATATATATATATATATATATATATATATATATATATATGTATGTATATATATATATATATATATATATATATATATATATATATATATATATATATATATATATATATATATATATATATATATATATATATATACATACCTACATATATACATAAATACATGCATACATATATATATATATTACTGTATATATATGGGTTATGGAAAAAATCCGCGAAGTGGTGAATCCGCGATGGTCGAACCGCGAAGTAGCGAGGGTTCACTGTAACCCTTTATAAATTCTAATGGCTCGTCCTTTCAGCTTCGCCAAAAGTAATCATCATCATTTCCTCCTATGCCTATAGACGCAAAGGGCTTCGGTTAGATTTCACCAGTCGTCTCTATCTTGAGCTTTTAATTCAATACTTCTCCAATCATCATCTAATACTTTGTGCTTCATAGGCCTCAGCCATGTAGGCTTGGGTCTTCCAACTCTTCTAGTCCCTTGTGGAGCCCAGCTGAACATTAGGTGAACTAATCTCTCTTGGGGAGTGCGAAGAGCATGCCCAAACCATCTCCATCTACCCATCATCATGATCTCATCCACATATGGCATACGAGTAATCTCTCTTATAGTTTCATTTCTAATCCTTTCTTGCCATTTAACTCCCAATATCCTTCTGAGGGCTTTGTTCTCAAATCTACTAATTCTATTGGAGATTGTTTCATTGTCATACTATGACTCATGTTCATACAGTAACACCAATCTCACTAAACTTATATATAGTCTGATTTTTATTTGTAATGTCAGGCAATTTGATTTCTAAATTTTACTTAACCTAACCATTGGCTGTTTTGCTTTTTTTTCAATCTTTCATTAAGCTCTAATTCTAAAGATCCTGTATTGGGGATCATAGTTCCTAAATACTTAAATGATTCTACCTCATTAATCCTTTCTCCTTCCAATATTTCATCTTCCATTGCATACTCCGTTCATATCATATCCATTTTTCTTCTATTGATATTCAGCCCAACCTCGTGTGATATCTCATGCATTTTAGTAAGCAAGCATTGTAAATCCTGTGGTGTTCTGCTAACAAGGACAGCATCATCAGCATACTCTAGGTCTGCTAAATTCCTATCACCAATCCTTCTCCACCATCTCCGACTGTTCTACGCATTACAAAATCCATGAGGAGGATAAATAACGTAAGTGACAACACATTCCCTTGGAGTAATCCTGATAGTAATACAGAACCCCTAATAAATAGCTAATGGTTTGTATCATTAGGAAAAATACAAGTTATCTCCAAATTTGTCATTTTAGAATGAAAATCCAATTTTTCCTAACTATACTCATACATGGCGTGCCATCACCTGTCCCCCGGTAAGTCCTGCCTGCATTCAAAAGTGACAATACACTGAGTGAATATGAGCAGTGTGACCAGTGTACCCCTCACTACCCCCGCCAACTAGTGGCGGGTTGTTACACCTTGCGGAGAATGTATATTGCGTGTTTAGCTACTCAAGAACAGTATATCCATAATAAAGAGCTCATGTTTGTTTAGCTAGGAAAAATACAAATTGGGCAGGGTGAGCCGGGAGCTTCGCGGACTTACGCCTGCCTGAAGAGGCCTTCTCGCATTGCTCCCTGCGAGGTTCATATCTGCGGCTGGAAGATGGCCTTCGCGGCGGATAATCCCTGGACCGTCGGTCAGGGGAACGCTGCAAATCACTTCTACGGGGAACGAAGACCCAATCACCATCGAGGGACCTACTCTTCCTGTACTTACTCCGTGAAGACCGGGACCGTTTTCTACTGAATTTTGAGCGGGAACGCCTGCTCCTGGACCGCTCCCTCCGTCGTCGGCGCCTCCTCCTCGCTTCACCTTCTGAAGAGATCGAAGAACCACCATCTGAAGAGCCCGACGATACTGTACAACCTGATCGACGGGCGGGAGCGGGGTCCACGGAGGTTTTCGCGACCTGCTGAGTTCCAGAGGTCGAGGGTTGTAGGAAAGAATCCAGAACCGTCGTCAGAGGAGCTGGAAAAGAGGTTGGCCGCACTACACTAGGGAACCAGACATCCAGGCCCTCTTCCATCCGCATTGGGGACCTACCTGGCGTTTTAGGGAGCCTCCACCCGAAGGGCTCACTTACCGTAGAGTCCAACTTCTGGGCGTCACCAGCCGCTGAAGTACCTGAAACACAGGCCCACGAAGCGGGCGAAGAAACAGGCACAACGTTACTACTCCACATGGGGTCGTCGGAGAAGACGTGTCCCCCAAGCACAAGGGCAGTGTCTCCAGAACCCCCAGACACAGCACTATCAGGCTCCCCACTAGCCTGAGAAGGCCCAGCAACCCCCACTTCATATACATTAGACTCCTGGGGAAGGGCCCTCGGCACTTTCCCCGCAACGGACTTACCTCGTCCCCTACTCTGGGTAGGGGAAGGCGAGACAGAAGCCCCGTCGGACACGTCCACTTGGCGACGGTAACGGCGAAGAGATGCTAGACTTCCTGGGCGAATGTTTCGACGACTTCTTCTTTTTAGTGCCATAACGCACCCACTGGATCTCATTCCAGCTAACACACTCATCGCACGTATCCGACGGCGAGCACACTCTGCCTCTACAGGAAGAGCAAAGGGAATGAGGGTCCACTTCGGGCTTGGAAAGGAACGCTCCACACGACTTTCCGGCTCTAGGCCCAGGACAACGGCGGATCTGCTCCATCGCACACAACCACAAGTCACAGGTACGAAGGGAATAATCAAGGAATTCACTTGGGAAACACAAGGAAAGGCAGTGAACATTAGAGAACACAAGGGATAAGCACAGAGATACCACGTGGGACACACGAGTCGGGACACAAAGGGTCATAAGAGAATGAGAGCGGCGTGATGGTATCACGACGCAACCAGAGAACTTACTGACTAGCGGGACCCAAGCTAACGCCGACCTAGCTCAGGTCTACCCTCAGGGCACGTTCTCCTTACTCCTGGGTTAGTCCTCCATAGAAAACGGAGGTAGGGTATACTACACAAAACTCTGGTCGGTTGAGAGGAGATTACAGGTAACTCCTAAGAAAGTAGTTCTCGGTAAGTATGTTAGGAAAAATAAAAATTACTTAAAATTTTTGATATTACATTCAAATTATTCATTTTTTATCACTTAGCTGTAGTGTATTATATTTTTCCTTCCCAAATATATTTCGGTCAACTATGGAAAATTCTATTTGACTCTGTGGCTGGGTTAATCTCTTTCATTTTAATGATGATAATAATAATAGTAATAATAAGAATAATAGTAGTCGTGGAGTTTCATGAAAATAACTATCTTTTAACCCCTTCGCTACAATAGCGTCCGCTTGACATAAAAACATGCTCAGTACTACACATGGTGACGTACCTTATTTTCATTTACAAATATAATCCATAATGAAGTTAAAATCACTTGTATATCCAACAAAAGAGTAAAGTGCAGGGTTTATATTTCACCTCCCTGATATTAGCACCTCCTCCTTCTCTCTTCAGCCAACCAAATTACTTTGAGATTCTAGCCTTTATTCCTGATTGTGTAAGAGCTATTTCAGTGTGTTCTTATTTTACTTTGTTGAATCACTCAACTCACTCTAGCCAATGGTGACTTTCCCTACGTGAAGCATTACTCTAACCCCCTTGGCATCCCCCAGCTTAGAGATGCAGGGATCCTGACATTTCACTACACCACCAATTGAAACACTTGTTATTCTAGTCTTTACTAGTGATTATATAAGGAAAATTTTAGTGTATGTTTTATGTTGGCATATGCGTTGGAATTACACAGAAAGTATTTTCCATAATGTGACTTAGCTGTCGTTTGTCTACCCCCCCCCCCCCTCCCTTTAACTTCCACCCACAACGCTACCCAAAACACCCTTCATGCAAATTGTTGAAAGCTCTGTTTGGTTAAATTACATCACACTCTTATATAAGAAATTACACCAAATTATCTCCATACTATAAATAATTTCCTGAAAATGTCACAATCCATATAAATGTTTCCCTAATTTTTTTATACATTTCCAAATTCCTTCTTCATTTCACGGATATCTTAGGATATTTCCTCAATATCGTATCACCGATCATATTTGTAACCCTGGTAGCTGTCTTAGATATATAATATACATTTTTTCAATATTAAACTTACCCGATGATCATATAGCTGTCAGCTCTGCTGCCCGACAGAAAAACCTACGGGCGGAATACGCCAGCGATCGCTATACAGGTGGGGGTGTACATCAACAGCGCCATCTGTCGAGTAGGTACTCAAGTACTCTATGTCAACACAGAACCAATTTTCTCTCTGTCGTGCCACTGGCAAGACCTACTGAATACGCTCTTGTTTTCTGGATTGAATTTCACGTTATTTGGTGAAGTATTCATCTCTAGTTATTAGCTATCGCTGTGCAGAAGTTATCTTCAATACTTCCTTGCATTCTTTTTTGGATTATTTGTTGATGACTTGGATAGATTTTGAATTTCCCCCCTTTGACTAATTCAAGATGCCTGACCCTTCTCAAGTCCCCAAGTACAGGAAATGTAGCGCTAGGGACTGTTCAAGGCGTCTTCTGAAGGCCTCTATCGATCCTCACACCGTTTGTTCCAATTGTAGGGGTAAAGCCTGTCAATTGGAAGATCGATGTGAGGAATGCGCTGGGCTTTCGGAATTCGGGTTTCAAGAATTCCTGAAATATGCACGTAGGCTAGAGAAGGATAGGATCAGGAGGAGTTCGTCTCGCTCAATTGATTTTTCCTCTCCCCATGCCCCTCAACCTATTCCTTCCCCTGTAGTGGTTGCACCCGACCCCCCTGCTAGCTCTCATCAACCTTCAATGGCGGATATGATGCATGCCATTCAGGCTCTAGGTGAGAGAGTCGAGTCATTGGCTAATGACCGCAATCAACTCATGGCTGATGTCAGAGAGTTGAAAGGTAAAAGTGCAGTGGGAAGTGAAGTGAGTGTCAGTGCAGTGAAAAGTGTCAGTGTTACGCATGAGGGTGCGTCTGTTCGTGCCTGTCGTCCTCCCAGTCCGGGACCTCTTGCAAGCTCCCAAGCCCAGGGGAGAAGCAATGTCGTACGACCAAAGGGTTCCACAGGCTTTAATCAGCGTACAGACGTACCCTCCGTGGTTTCGGACGTATCTTACCGAGATCGTCCCACCCACAAGAAGACGAGTGAGCCCATTTTGTCCTCGTCTGCGGAAGAGGTTTCTAGACAGAAACGATGGACCAAGGTCTCACGGCCTCTTAAGAGTAAGGTCCCTTCCGAGCTAGTCCAACGGCCCAGGTGTAGCCACTGGGTCAGTTCGGACTCGCTGCAGTCCTCCGACGACTGCACACCTCCCAAGAGAGGCAAAGTGGTACCGCAACAGGCAGTAACTCCGTCTGTTGCCGCACCCGCTGTTTTAGACCCTCAGTCTCAACGGACAGTAGCTCCGTCTGTTGCCGCTTTTGTAGACCCTAAGTGGTCTTTACTGCAGTCTATGCAGACTCAGTTAGCTGCGGTTATGCATTAGTTTCGTGCGGAGAAGGTTGACACTGCTCCCGTTAGCCCACAACCTGCCACGGTTGTGCGCCCAGCTCACGCTGAGGCTGCCTGCTCCCACACTCCGGCTGCGGAGAAGGTTGACGCTGCACCCGTTAACCTACAACCTGCCACGGTTGTGCGCCCAGCAGACGCTGAGGCTGCCTGCTCCCACACTCCGGCTGTGAGAGCTCCTCCACCCATGCGCAGTCGACCCTGCCAGACGCATGCTGACTCCCACAGACGCACGGAGCACTCCGTTGCCGTGCGTGAGCTACCACAACAACAGGAGGGTGGAGTTAGGCTGCCGTGTTTTGACGCGGTGCGTCAGCCTCCGCAACCCACGGTGGTCTCCGCTATCCTTCCACAGTCGGGTGTAGACTCTTTGCGCACCCACTCAGCTTTGGTTGTTGCCAGTTCTCAGACTGACCAACAGTGGCATGATGTTGGGTCCAGTGCAGCCACGCATGCACCCGTGCTGCCGGACTCAGCCGTCCAGCCCACTCCGTTGCCTCTTCCTCCTCAACATTCAGACGATGGTATCTCTGATGATGACGAAGCTGCACATCTTGACGACCAACACTCCGACATCGAAGAACCCAAGACCACGCCTCCCTCCTTAGACTTTAGGAAAGTGCTTGCGCTCTTTAAGGATTTATATCCAGACCAGTTTGTGTCTGCAGCACCACGCTCGCCTCCCTCTGAGTTCGCTTTAGGCATGCAGTCAGCAGCTCCTGCCTTTACGAAGCTCGTACTCGCTCGCTCGTCCAAGAGAGCCTTAAGGGTACTGGGAGAGTGGTTGCAGTCCAAGAAGCATTTGGGAAAGACATCCTTCATGTTTCCCCCGGTCAAGCTTGCTTCCAGATCTAGCGTCTGGTATGCCACGGGAGAAGTTCTCGGCTTGGGAGTTCCTGCCTCTGCCCAGGGCGACTTCTCAAGTCTGGTAGACTCTCCCCGCAGGCTGGCTATGAGACGCTCCAAGATTTGCTGGACCCCTTCGGACATGGACCATCTTATGAAGGGAGTTTTCCGCGCTTTCGAGGTCTTTAACTTCCTGGACTGGTGTTTGGGAGCATTGAGCAGGAAGACCTCCCCTTCTGATAAGGAAACTTCCATGCTCATCATGTCCTGCATGGACAAAGCCATTAGGGATGGGTCTAGTGAGCTTGCGGCTTCTTTCGTGTCTGGGGTTCTCAAGAAGCGAGATCACCTTTGCTCCTTCTTGTCAGCTGGAGTCACCCCATGTCTAAAGTCGGAGCTGATGTTTGCTCCACTCTCGAAGTGTCTCTTCCCTGAAGAGTTGATCAAGGAGATTGCTGCCTCCTTTATCCAGAAAGACACCCATGACCTGGTGGCGTCATCCGCACGCAAAGTCACCCCTTTGCCCTCCGTACCTAGACCTAGGATGGACACACCAGCGTCAAGGTTCATTCCGCCCTTTCGTGGCAGAGCCTCCAGCAGAGGAGGTGCTCGTGCCGGAAGTCAACGAGGGAGTAAGAAGAAGGGTTCCAAGTCCTCTAGAGGCAGAGTCTGACTGCCACCTTCTTCAGACAGCAGTGGGAGCCAGGCTCAAGAACTACTGGCAGGCCTGGGAGAACAGGGGCGCAGACGCACAGTCTGTGAAGTTACTTAGGGAGGGGTACAAGATACCATTCTTGCGCAAGCCCCCTCTAGCAACGACTCCCATCAACCTCTCTCCCAGGTACAGAGAGGAGGAAAAGAGGCTAGCTTTACAGCAAGAGGTGTCTCTCTTACTACAAAAGGGAGCGGTAGTCATAGTCCGGGACCATCAATCCCCGGGCTTCTACAACCGCCTCTTCTTAGTGCCGAAGAAGACAGGAGGGTGGAGACCGGTGCTAGACGTCAGTTCTCTGAATGTCTTTGTCACAAAGCAGACGTTCACCATGGAGACGACAAAGTCGGTTCTAGCATCGGTCAGGAAGGAAGACTGGATGGTCTCGTTAGACCTAAAGGACGCGTACTTTCACGTCCCCATCCACCCAGATTCCCAACCTTTTCTAAGGTTCGTTTTCGGGAAGGTCGTATACCAGTTCCAAGCCCTGTGCTTTGGCCTAAGCACGACACCTCTAGTTTTTACCAAACTGATGAGGAATATTGCCAAATTCCTGCATTTAGCAAACATCAGAGCCTCCCTCTATTTGGACGACTGGCTTTTAAGAGCTGCGTCAGGTCGTCGCTGTCTGGAGAATCTACAGTGGACTCTAGATCTGACCAAGGAATTGGGTCTCCTGGTCAATATAGAAAAGTCCCAACTCGTTCCATCCCAAACTATAGTTTACCTAGGATTGGAGATTCAGAGTCAAGCTTTTCGGGCTTTTCCGTCGGCCCCCAGAATCAGTCAAGCCCAAGAATGCATCCAGTCCATGCTGAAGAAGGACCGGTGTTCGGTCAGACAGTGGATGAGTCTGATAGGGACACTTTCATCACTGGACCAGTTCATCGCGTTAGGGAGACTCCACCTTCGCCCCCTTCAGTTTCACTTAGCTGCTCACTGGAGAAAGGACAAGACGCTAGAAGCGGTCTCAGTTCCTATTTCCGAGAAGATGAAGTCGTCACTGACTTGGTGGAAGAACAACATTCTCCTCAGGGAGGGTCTGCCACTGGCTGTTCAGACCCCCGACCACCTTCTCTTCTCGGACGCATCGGACACGGGCTGGGGTGCGATGTTGGACGGTCGGGAATGCTCGGGCACGTGGAATGCGGTTCAAAGCGAGTTACACATCAACTGCAAGGAGCTACTGGCAGTTCATCTGGCCTTGAGAAGCTTCAAGTCCCTCCTTCTAGGCAAGGTGGTGGAGGTGAACTCCGACAACACCACAGCACTGGCGTACATCTCCAAGCAAGGAGGGACTCATTCGATGAAGTTGTACGGGATCGCAAGGGACCTCCTCACCTGGTCAAGAGATCGAAACATATCCCTTGTAACGAGGTTCATTCAAGGCGACATGAATGTCATGGCAGACCGCCTCAGCCGGAAGGGTCAAATCATCCCAACAGAGTGGACCCTTCACAAGAATGTATGCAACAAACTATGGGCATTGTGGGGCCAACCCACCATAGATCTGTTCGCAACCTCGATGACCAAGAGGCTCCCAAATTATTGTTCACCGATTCCGGACCCAGCAGCAGTTCACATAGATGCCTTTCTTCTGGATTGGTCCCATCTAGACCTTTATGCGTTCCCCCCGTTCAAGATTGTCAACAGAGTACTGCAGAAGTTCGCCTCTCACGAAGGGACACGGTTGACGTTGGTTGCTCCCCTCTGGCCCGCGAGAGAATGGTTCACCGAGGTACTGCAATGGCTAGTAGACGTTCCCAGAACACTTCCCCTAAGAGTGGACCTTCTGCGTCAGCCACATGTAAAGAAGGTACACCCAAGCCTCCACGCTCTTCGTCTGACTGCCTTCAGACTATCGAAAGACTCTCGAGAGCTAGAGGCTTTTCGAAGGAGGCAGCCAGAGCGATTGCTAGAGCTAGGAGGACATCCACTCTCAAAGTCTACCAGTCGAAGTGGGAAGTCTTCCGAAGTTGGTGCAAGTCCAAATCAGTATCCTCAACCAGTACCTCTGTAACTCAGATAGCTGACTTCCTGTTATACCTAAGGAAGGAAAGATCCCTTTCAGCCCCCACGATCAAGGGTTACAGAAGCATGTTGGCAGCAGTCTTCCGTCACAGAGGCTTAGATCTGTCTAACAACAAAGATCTACAGGACCTCCTTAAGTCTTTTGAGACCACGAAGGAGCGTCGGTTGGCCACACCAGGTTGGAACTTAGACGTGGTACTAAGATTCCTTATGTCAGCAAGGTTCGAGCCACTTCAATCAGCCTCTTTTAAAGATCTCACTTTGAAAACTCTTTTCCTCATCTGCTTAGCAACAGCTAAAAGAGTCAGTGAGATACACGCCTTCAGCAGGAACATTGGATTTACATCTGAAACGGCTACATGTTCCTTACAGCTTGGTTTTTTAGCCAAAAACGAACTTCCTTCTCGTCCTTGGCCCAAATCGTTCGAAATTCCAAGCCTTGCTAGTTTGGTTGGAAATGAACAAGAAAGAGTACTATGCCCAGTAAGAGCTCTTAAGTACTATTTGAAACGGACTAAGCCATTACGTGGACAATCAGAAGCTTTATGGTGTGCCATTAAGAAACCTTCTTTACCAATGTCGAAGAATGCAGTTTCTTATTATATCAGGCTTTTAATTCGAGAAGCTCATTCCCATCTGAATGAGGAGGACCATGCTTTGCTGAAGGTAAGGACACATGAAGTTAGAGCTGTCGCAACTTCAGTGGCCTTCAAACAAAACAGATCTCTGCAGAGTGTAATGGATGCAACCTATTGGAGAAGCAAGTCAGTGTTCGCATCATTTTACCTTAAAGATGTCCAGTCTCTTTACGAGAACTGCTACACCCTGGGACCATTCGTAGCAGCGAGTGCAGTAGTGGGTGAGGGCTCAGCCACTACATTCCCATAATCCCATAACCTTTTTTAATCTTTCTCTTGAAATGCTTTTTATTGTTGTTTTTTGGGTTGTCCGGAAGGCTAAGAAGCCTTTCGCATCCTGGTTGATTTGGCGGGTGGTCAAATTCTTTCTTGAGAAGCGCCTAGATTAGAGGTTGTGATGAGGTCCTTTAGTATGGGTTGCAGCCCTTCATACTTCAGCTCCTAGGAGTCGCTCAGCATCCTGTGAGGATCGCGAGGCTCAGTAAGGAAGACGTACTTAAAAATGGCAGAGTAATTGTTCAAGTCGACTTCCTTACCAGGTACTTATTAATTTTATGTTTGTTATTTTGAATAACTGCTAAAATGAAATACGGAATACTTAGCTCTTAAGGTTAACATATATGCTGGTCTCTACCCACCCCCCTGGGTGTGAATCAGCTATATGATCATCGGGTAAGTTTAATATTGAAAAATGTTATTTTCATTAGTAAAATAAATTTTTGAATATACTTACCCGATGATCATAAATTAAAGGACCCACCCTTCCTCCCCAATAGAGACCCAGTGGACCGAGGAGAAAATTGGTTCTGTGTTGACATAGAGTACTTGAGTACCTACTCGACAGATGGCGCTGTTGATGTACACCCCCACCTGTATAGCGATCGCTGGCGTATTCCGCCCGTAGGTTTTTCTGTCGGGCAGCAGAGCTGACAGCTATATGATCATTGGGTAAGTATATTCAAAAATTTATTTTACTAATGAAAATAACATATTTCATATTAGTATTGTTCATCGTTTCCACGAGTAAAAGTTAGCTTACTGTCATAATTCCATTTATTGAAATTTATGCAGTATTTGTCGTGTAAGTTTGTTTGAGCATTTCACACCAAAAACTTAAATTACCAGAAGTTATTTGCTTAATGAACTAAGTTTATATCAAGAGTCACTCTCTCTCTCTCTCTCTCTCTCTCTCTCTCTCTCTCTCTCTCTCTCTCTCTCTCTCTCTCTCTCTCGCAAGTTTGCCTTATAATTATGCATTATAGCAGAGCGCTTGTGTCAAAGAAAGCAAACCAATATTTTCTTAATATCCTAAAACACAAAATATGTTACCGATGATTAGTTTTACATCTTTTGCCGACTATTTATCGTGGATTTTTTTTTTTTACACAGAATCACAGTGCTTTACTAGTATTTAGAGTAGAAAGATATAAAATGTGAAAATTTAGTTATCACTTCATAATGAATAGAAAGATATTTTTGGTTGCTTAGAGTGAAAAACAATAGAAAATAAAGCAAACTTATAATTTTTTTTTTTGTAATCAACAGCAAAACCAATAAACATGGGAATGTAGGTTATCATAGATTAAGTATGCATGTTTATCAAGTATGCATGTATATCCGATACTGAAAAATCTTGTATACAGTAACCGAGGGCGGATTTGCAACCTTGTAGTGAAGGGGTTGAATATGTCATGTATTCGTGTTGGGCATAACTGTATTGTGGACCAAGTCAATATAACAGATGGTGTCTCAGGAGTTGGTAAGAAGTTTTCAGGTGCTCAAAATATATATATAAGAACAGATGAAGAGGACAGAAATTTATACCTCTGGTAAAATACAATTTAAGTTATAATGTCCTTTTATTTCAGAAAGCTCCTAAATTTTCACCTTGTCCTTTGCCAATGATTTTTGCTCTTTTATTATTTCAGACATTTCCTCTCCAAGAAAATAATCATCCAACTCTCGTGGCAAGATTGTTTTAACTACTGATGATAACTGCAAGAGTTACACAACTTGGGAAAAGATAGCAGGATCTATGTTGGTACATGTTGCAAGACTTTGATGTAAAGTGCGGTGTCTTGGAATAGGAGGTTCAACGTTTATTTTGTTTTTTTGTTGGCCGCTGATATTAATATTGAACAGGATATCTTCTTGGGATTGGGAAGGGGTGAGAAACTCTGAATCATTAGAATTAACTGTGAAGAGCAAAATGGAAGATTCGTGTCTACAAACTGCGTTAAAGAGGGAAAATAACAATATGGATCCAGACATGGAATTCAAAGCAGAGCCAGAAATGGAATTCAAAACAGAGCCAGAAATGGAATTCAAAGCAGAGCCAGAAATGGAATTCAAAGAAGAGCCATTGAGCGAGGACGACTTACAAAGTTGTGCAGGGAATGAAAGTGTAAAGTCAGGTGTGAAAGAGGAATTAGACATACACTTAGGATTCAGTAGAAATGAGGACAATGAATGTTTTCAGAATGAGGAGCAGATCAAAGACAGTGGATGCGAAAACCAATTTAGTGGAGTTGCTAACCCCAACACTCACAAGCTAATTCACATTGGAGGTCAGTTCAGATGCAAAGAATGTGGGAAAAAGTTTTCTAAGCAAGCTGATCTTAAAGCACATTATGAAACTCACACCGAGAGGAAGTCATTCACATGCAGTGACTGTGGTGCAGTGTTTCCCCAGAAAATTTTCCTTGTAGTACATTCAAGAACTCACACTAGGAAGAAGTTATTCAAGTGCAGTGTCTGTGACGAAGAATTTCCTCTGAAAAATGAGCTCACTGCACATCAGTGTATTCACACCAAACCTTTCAAGTGTATTGTCCGTGACAAAGCCTTTACTCAGAAAAGTGAGCTCACCGTACACGAAGAAATGCACACTGAGGAGGAGCGATATAAGTGCCATGTCTGTGACAAAGCCTTTCCTCAGAAAAGTGAGCTCATTGCACATCATCAAAAAATTCACATTGGAGATAAGCGATATAAGTGCTATGTCTGCAACAAAGAATTTCCTCAGAAAAGTGAGCTCACTGCACATCAAAAAATTCACATTGGAGATAAACGATATACGTGCTATGTCTGCAACAAAGAATTCCCTCAGGAAACGGAGCTCACTGCACATCACAGAGCCCACATCGAGGAGAAATTATTCAAGTGTGGTATCTGTGACAAATCATTTTGTCGGAAAAAAAGTCTCGCCGAACATCACAGAATCCACACCGGTGAGAAGCGATATAAATGCTGTGTCTGTAACAAAGCATTTTTTTGGAAATATGGTCTTGAAAAACATTACAGAATTCACACTGGGGAGAATCAATTTAAGTGTGGTATCTGCAGCAAAGTATTTTCTGAGATAGATCATTTCAACTCGCATCATAAAACTCACACTTTGAGAAAGAAATTTAAGTGTAATGTCTGTGATGACTTATTTTCTCAGAAAAGTGAGCTTACTTCACATAACATGTTTCACACCGGGGATAATTCATTCAATTGCAGTGTCTGTGACAAATCATTTTCTGTGATAGATCATCTCAGTGCACATCTTAAAAATAATACTGGGGAGAATCAGTTCAAGTGTGGTCTCTGTGACAAAGTATTTCATGAGATAGGTCATCTCAACAAACATATTAAAATTCACAATGGAGAGGAATCACTTCAGTTATTCAAGTGCGATGTTTGCGACAAAGAATTTTTTTGGAAATGTCATTTCGAAGAACATTACAGAATTCATGCTGGGGAGAAGCGATATAAGTGCAGTGTCTGTGACAAGGCATTTGCTGCTAAAGATCATCTCGACGCTCATCTTAGAATTCACACTAGGCGATTCAAGTGTGATATCTGTAACAAAGAATTTTCTGAGAAAAGTTATCTTGTAGTTCATTATAGAATTCACACTGGGGAGACGCGATACAAGTGCCATATCTGTGGCAAAGCATTTTATGCGAAAAGTCGACTCGCATATCATCAGAGAACTCACTCTGGGGAGAAGCCATTTAAATGCAATGTCTGTGACAAATCATATTATCTGAAAAGTACCCTCACAGTGCATCAGCAAATTCATGCTGGGAAGAAGCCATTCAAGTGCAATGTTTGTGACGAAGCATTTCCTTATCAAAGTATGCTCTCGCATCATCACAAATCTCGTCATGGGGAGAAGCCATTCAAATGCGACGTCTGTGACAAAGCATTTTATCGGAAAAATCTTCTCGCAGATCATTGTAGAGTTCACTCTGGGGAGATGCCATTCAAGTGTAATGTCTGTGAAAAAGCATTTGTTCAGAAAAATATGCTTGTACATCATCACAGAACTCATCATGCAGAGAAGATATTTAAATGTAATTTCTGTGACAAATCATTTTATAAGAAAAGTATGCTCGAATATCATCAGTTATTTCATGGGGAGAAGCTATTCAAGTGTAATTTCTGTGACAAATCATATTATATAAAAAATCATCTCACAGTTCATTTCAGAACTCACACTGGGGAAAAGCCATTCAAGTGTAATGTCTGTAACAAAGCATTTTCAGTGAAATCTATGCTCACGAAACATAAGAGAAAACACACTGGAGAGAAACCATTCAAGTGTAGTGTTTGTGACAGAGCATTTGCTGAGAAATTTTATCTCACAAGACATCAGAAAATTCACACTCGGGAGAAGCCATTCAAGTGCAGTGACTGCGGCGAAGCCTTTGCTGAAAGTAGTGGTCTAAGAAAACATGTCAGAATGCACATTGAGGAAAAAGCCATTTAGTGGGAGCAACTCAGCCCCAGTCCCTAAATAAAGTGAAAACATGTTCTGATTCCCCATAAAATAGTCAAAATGAACAATCTAACTAAGATATAAAATACATATATTGAAGGGGAAGCTCACGGTGTAGGGTACCATCCAAAGCCGCATACTGCTCGGTCGGGTAGGCTAACATGTCAAAATAGCCTAAATGAATGTCAATAACCATGCAAAAACACTGTATAAGATGTCTTGAAACAACTAAAGGAGACCACAATTAGTATGAGGAACTAATTGAAAGTTGCTCAAAACAGAGAGATCAGGAGGTAGCGACACCAAAATGGCTGCAAAACATACCTGTAAAGGAAGGCAACAAACAGCGCTGAGACTAAAATTAACCAAAATATTAATTTAACGTGTGTCGCTTCCTAGAATTATCAAAAAAGACAATTAGAATACTCAACTTGGGAGCAGGGATCTCCAAAATGTCTGACATCTTCACAAACACCGAAACACAAAGCTATGAAAACAACATGTCTGGATCTCACTAGTGCTGGAAAGGAATGAGGAGAGAAGCATGGGTAGTGGTAGGGGTGGAGAGAGGGTAGTCATAATAGCGGGCAGTAGTCGGATGTAGAACGGCTCTTCATAGTAACGGGGGATGTTGAGGAAGGAGAGGACTAATTGGTAAGGGACCTCTGGTAGTGGTTCTAACACGCCCCAGATACTATACCGACACTATTAGAGTGAGCGAGCTGGGTATATTCCTGGCATTCCATGCAACTTTTTTCTCTGGTATATTTAGCAGTATTTATACCTTAGAAATGGTGCTTAAAGGAGCATTTCACGGAGCGACACAGGTCGAGCCCAGAAATATATTTTTCCTTTGTCAAAATCCCTTTATTTTGCATCATTTCAAATTCAGTCTTTTTTTTTTCAGATTTTTTTGTTAAAAATATCATAGATCAGGTTTTTCTTACCATTCCTCTTTTTCTGTATGTTTTACAAACTTATTGGCAATAAAAAGGATAAAATATTTTGAATGGTAATTATTGGTGCAAGTAGTTTCAATTTTTCTCTGAAAATTTCAAGTGTTGAGAAATTGGCCATCAGTTTTTTCTATAAGAAATTGTCTGATTGACTTTATTATGGGTTAGTGTTGGATTTTAGTGGTAATTGTACCTCATGACGGGCAGTCATAAGGACATAATCATCATTTGTTCCGACACAAGTACAAGCCCACGTTCTTTACATAGGAGATAGAAATTAGTGTAATCTGGAACACTGCAACAAAAATTTTATCAGTGTCAACTGTACCAGTGGTGGCGGAGAAGCACCCGCGCCCCCTCTCACTCACAGCAACCCCACTTTGATTATAGCCATGGAACTGGCTGTCAATAGAACCTTTATCAACCCTTTTCAGGCATGAGTGCTTGACCTTTAGGTTGCTGACATGCACGTGTCCTGGCATAGTAAGCGTGCCGCACGTTCATGTCAGTAGAGGAGACGGATTCTCACCAGCATTGACCTTAGCACAGACAACATTCCTCCACAGAGGCATTTCCTTGCTCCAATTTTTGGGAGTGGTCATCCTTCCAGTGGGAGAGGTATGGTAGGAGTAGGAAGAAGTCCAAAAGGGATTCTTTGCCTTTGTGGTCTTCCTCTTAGTCAAAGAAATCCTGACGACTTCCTCCCTCTCCTGGTACCCTACTCACTGCCTCTTCTGGTTCCACCTCCTCTGGCGGGCGATAGACTAAGATTGATGGCTATGTAACTCTCAGGAAACCCTCTGGTCAGGAATTTCTTTCTCTCTCCTCTAGCGAGATGGCGAAACCTTCCCCCTTGGGAGAGTCCGCATCATGTGATGTTCTGCAATTCCTGTGGACGTCTTTAGGACTTTCGGGATCCATGTCGAAGCATAGTTACTAGAGTTGTTGATTCATGGTGCTCAACAGGACAGTCCATCAGTTTTTGCTGTAGTTGACTTTGGCTCTTCCCCCTCTAGAGCCGACAAAAGGGAGTCTCGGTCTTTTGCCCAGGCCTTTGTTCTTTTCATCAGACTCACTCCCATTGGAGTATCTGCAGGGTAGCACTCTGGCAAGTGTCTTAGAGCGCACTCACTCTTTGGGGTGAGTTCACGTAGTCTGGCTTTACTATCCTCCCGGGCGTAGCACTCAGGTGAGCATTCCCCCAGCTCTTTCATCCTTCAGAGTGAGCTCACTCAACACGAGGACGTGCTTCCTCATCCTACTCAGAGTAGCACTCAGGTGAGTATATTCCTCCAGTGCTCTCACCCTCATGGACGAGATCACGAGCTTGCCCATCCTCCCCTTTTTGAGCACGCCAACCTTTTTGGGGACTTTCGGCATGTGCCCTCGCAAGGATGAGAGGTTGCCATCACCTGGGAGTTCTTCCCCCCAAGTGCTTCATATGTACAAATGCAACTTGTTCTTTTGCTATAGCTTTTGGAATTAAGCTCCTTGAGTTCCCAGATGATTCATTCAGTGATCATCCAGGAAACAGGTGGTTCTCATCTCTTTCTCTAGATTGGTTTGAGAGCTCTGCTCACCATCTGCTCTCGTGCCAGGCATGGTCACCTGTCCCTCGCACGTGCCCTCAACTCCCTAACCAGTATTTATTTGTTCAAGAAGGGCGAGTCAAACAGTTGCTCTTATGTGCCATCTGCTATTTGTTTCTACCTCTTTTAGGACAGGCTCACCCACAAACTGTAGGGTTTGTCTCATGAAAGGGTGTAGGTCATGCCACCCACAAGGCACTATCCTTCCAATCTTGAGCCAGTGAGTCGCCACATGCTCCTATAATGCTTCCAACCCAGTCAAGTGTTCCTATTCAGGCTTTGCAGGCAACTTGCGAGACTAAGGCAATCTCAAAAGAAACTCTACTATTAAGAGAACCTTTTATTATTATTATTACAGTATTATTATTATTATTATTATTATTATTTTTATTATTATTATTACTTGCTAAGCTACAACCCTAGTGGGAAAAGCAGAAAGCTATAAGCCCAGGGGCTCCAAGAGGGAAAATAGCCCAGTGAGGAAAGAAAACAAGGAAAAATAAATTATCTTAAGAAGAGTATCATCAAAATAAATACCTCCTATATAAACTATAAAAAATTTAACAAAATAAGAGGATGAGAAAGAGGATAGAATAGTGTACCCTCAAGCAAGAGAACTCTAAGCAAAGACAGTGGAAGACCATGGTACATAGGATATGGCACTACCCAAGACTAGAGAACAAGTGTTTGATTTTGGAGTGTCCTTCTCCTAGAAGAGTTGCTTACCATAGCTTAAGAGTCTCTTCTACCCTTACCAAGAGGAAAGTGGCCACTGAACAATTACAGTGCAGTAGTTAACCCGTTGAGAGAAGATGAATTGTTTGGTAATGTCAGTGTTGTCTGGTATATGAGAACAGAGGAAAATATGTAAAAAATAGGCCAGACTATTTGGTGTGTGAGTGTAGGTAAAGGGAAAATGAACCATAACCAGAGAGAAGGATCCAATGTAATACTGTCTGGCCAGTCAAAAGACCCCATAACTCTCTAGCGGTAGTATCTCAACGGGTGGCTGGTGCCCTGGCCAACCTACTACCTGCGTTTGTAAGCATGCTGGCCTTGAAAGATCCCGCAATGTTTTCAGACCTTGTAGAGACGTTTGAAGGTCCTGTGTAAGCTCAAGTTCTCCCAAGCTTCTGAGGTTTCATCCGACTGTAGGCTTCGTCGCACTGAAGGGGATAAAGTTGCTCCTGCTTGTAGGCCCTTACCTATCCCTCTTCGGGGGCCACTTCTTCATCTGCAATGCATGAAGACATTCGTGCGGTGCACGTTTCTGGACCGGATTACTATCTGGAAACATGGAGTAAACCAAAGGCTGCCAAAATGGAGCCCTTTTGGGAGAACCCAGGGGTTTATTCTGTAAAGGTAAACCCAAGGAACTGCAAGTGGATGCAGGTCACTCCGCCATTGGGAGACACTTTCCACTCCAGGACTCACAGGGGATCAAGATCTCTTTGTTTACTGATTCCTACTGAATTTCGCTAATTGAACTTGAGATAGCTCCTTCCTCTAACACCCTACAACCGTAAACCATCCCAATTCAAGCTGGTGCTATGTGTCTGGAGATTAAGAGGCAGAAGATCATCCTTGCCTCCTTCACTGGTAAGTTCCAAGAAAAGCTTGGATCAGAGTCTTCAGAAGTAGGTTCAACAAGCTGCAGCTTTTCTCGGAACTTGTGAGGCAGAAGTCGACCCTCTTAGGACTCATCCCTTTGTGGCACAACCCAAGTATGCCAATGACCCATCTCAAACTCGACCAAGGTAGGGTTTCAAGGTGGGTGACGACTGTGAATCAGATTACTGTACTGTGTTCCATAGGCTAGCTACCAGCTCCAGCTAGCCCAAATACTCCTACCATTCAGAAAGGCAAGTCAGAGTCAAACTTCATGCAAGTCCTGGCCTGCATTAGACAGGTTAACGGACTTGGCGAGACCCCTTACTCTCCTCCTAAGGGTAAAGACATAGCCGTAGACGTACTATGTTGCGCTCCAAGGGCCAATAGAACTTTCACGTTCTAAACTTACATCCTGATTTGATACTCAAATCGGCTTGCAGATTTCTGCAATGGAGGACTCCCTTAGGGCTCATTGTTCAATGAAATTACTCCCTCCTCCATTTGTGAGGCAAAGAAAGTATTGCAGCAGGGCATTAAGGTTTCTCTGGCACCAGGAGAAGGCCATAAGAACATCAAGTTTGGCCAAAGGCAATATCTGCATAAGAGAGGTGATCCCCAAACCATCCTTTCAGGGCAAGAGAGCCCAAGAACGAGGGGGTAGAACTGGTGGACTTGGTCGACGTCCTCTCTAGGACCTGCTTCTTTCCTACAGTATCACCAGTGGAGTGATACCCGAGACTCAATTGGCAGAGATGGCATTGCCACGGGGCCAAACCCTTGACAGTAAGTGTTCTCCGATCATATTATGTTCATCAGCTCTCTTCTCTCCCTTGATTTGTCCCCCATAAGAGACTATTGTTTTACGTGACTGAATCAGTGATGGTCAAAGCACTTTTGGCAGAGATACAGGCCATGGTAGAGCAGGATACTCTCCAAGTGGTCCTCAGTAGGTCCCCAGGCTTTTATAGTCGACACACTCTTACAGAAAAGGCATCTTGAAGCTGGAAACTGATCATCAACCTCTCATCTTGGAATAAATTTGTGCAACAGACTCTGTTCAAAAGTTGGACCTAAAGGCTACGTACTTCCAGATAGCGGTCCATCCATCCTCAAGGAAGTACCTCCAGTTAATGGTTCTTGACGATATATCAATTCAGGGTGCTGTACTTCGGCCTGTTGACAACCTCTTAGGTGTTCACAAGAGTGTCCACCTTAGTCTCAGCCTGGCACCACGCCAGTGGCATTCGTCTCTTACACTGTCTAGATGACTGGCTGATACTTGCAGACTCAGTGGAGACCCATCTTCTTCATAGAGACAGAATTCTCTGGTTTTGCCTTGATCTGGGGATTGTGGTAAGCAATGAAAAGTCTAATTTACAGCCAAGCCAGGAAATGTTACACTGTACTTGAGGGTGAAGATTAATATGATTCAAGCGAAAGTCTTTCCTTCGCAGGACAGAATCATAAGATTCAAGAAAGTAGTGCAAACTTCCATTCAGGAAGACACTCTGCCTATCCATGACTGTTAGGTCACCTGGCCTCGTTAGAGTGCTTGCACTCACTGCAATGGCAACTGAAGACCAACTGGTCTCGACTGGGACCATCCTTGAATTTTTATTTTAATGGAGACAGCAGCAGAAAGACTTGAGATAATGTAATCTTGACTTTAACCTTTCTCAGGACATAGACCTCTTTTTTTTTTTTTTCCTGCCCTTGATTAGAGCTTCTTCACCGATGCATAAAAAAGGGGCTGGGGGTGGGGTTCTAATCGGCTGCAGCACATGGCCTCTGAACTGTGGTTGAAATCAGAGTGCCTTTGCCATATAAACCATCAGGAGTTGAAAGCAACATTCCTTGCCCTTCAACATTTCCATCACCTTCTTGCAGGTCACTTGGTAATGCCGATGACCGACAACACGACAGTATTGACTTGCTTAAACAAAGAGGTACTATTTCACGGCAACTTTGCCAACTATCTGGTTACGAAATGCAGAATTGCAAGAGCCCATGCTTTGCCACATGGGCCAGACAATCTACAACAAGTAGCTGTAGAAATCCTGCGTTAGACAGAGGACAATGTGATCTCCTTGTCATCCCAACTCATACCAGGCAAGAACCTCCTGGCAGACCATCTGAGCCGGAAGACCAAGATACTTGCAACTGATCTTTGTGGTGTTTGCCGAACATTGACCTTTACGTTACATCCCTAAACTGAAAACTTATTGTGTACAGTACTGCTCACCAGCACTAGTCATACTGGCAGCATTCCATGATGCCTTCCAACATCAGTGGGACAACCTGAACATCTATAAGTTTCCGCCGTTCTGCCTCTTGAGGAGAGTCCTCAACAGGATGAGATCTATGACCAATTTATCTATGACTAATAGGTCTGCTATGGCTGAAGGCAGAATGATACCCAGACCTTTTACTGGTGCTGGCATAGGTTCCGAGGGAGTTATCCCTCTTCCTGACTTGTTTAGTCAACCGCACATCCAGATTTACCACAAATCAGTCGCATCCCTATGACTTCATGCCGGGAGGTTATCCAGCATCTTTTCACTAAGAGAGGATTTTCACAAACGGGCAAAACAGGTGTCTACAGTAGATACCCTAGGAGGTCATCATCCTCAGTATATCAAGCAAATTGGGCAATCTTTTGTCGTGGAAGGGGCGTCTCTCCTCTTGAAACCAATATCCCTTTATTTGCCAAGTTTTTACTCTACCTGTTAGAGGAAAAACTCTGCTCAGTGCTGGCCATTAAAAGCTATTCCCAAGATGGAAGTTAGATTACCTCTGTGAAACATGACAGACAGAAGACCTGCGTTCCCTTAAATGAGTTCCATATGAGCTACTAAGTCAAACCTTTGATAGAGACTTTACTCTTAAGATGGTCTTTTTTTCTCACCCTGAGCTTAGCTAAGAGAGTCAAGTGAGCTGCATGGTCTTTTATACATCACCCAATTGAATGGAAAAGGGTAGGTCTCGATCAACTTTTTCCCTGAGTTTGTTGCGAAGACTCAAAATCTTGAGGTCTGAATCCAGATTTACAAATTTCGAGATTTCAAGTCTTCGAGAAGTAACCGATCATCCGAACCGGCTGCTTTTGTGTTCTACAAGAGCACTGAGGCGCTATTTCAAACCCACAAGATGAGCTTGTTCTTATACTGAACATCTGTTTATAAGTTTGGGTAGAGTTAAAAGGAAGATCACGAAGAACATGATCGCTTCCTTGAGTAGGCTAGTCATTGACCGGGCTAATCATCCATCTTCTTCTCGACAAGGAAAGCAGTACCCAGAGGTCAATGTCAGCGGTGTAAGAACAACTCTGGTATTCAGAAAGAATCTTTCAGTAATGCAGGTACTACAGGCAGGTGTATCGAGGCAACAAACCACCTTTACAGTCCACTACCACCAAGACATATAACACACAGGTCCGTAGATTTTTTCTCTCTAGGACCTGTGGTGGCTGCTTAGCAAGGGTATAGCTACCTTTGCTCCATTGCAGGACTATTATCAGTTAGTTGAGGAATGATATTACGAATTTAATCTGGGACGAATGGAAAGAATGACTGGCCACTTCTTTTCTTCATCTTTCCCTCTCTTGGGGCACAACATCCATCATCACTGTTTGCTGAATCTCGATTCAACTGTAGGTATGCCCCATGTAGCTGCTTTGCTATTATATCTGGTGATATTTTGGTCTTGTCTCCATTCTCCTTACGAGGGGAAGATGTAGTCTGGGTAAACCCAAACATTGTCATATTAGCATTCTTCACTCACTTCACACTTTGCACTGGCCGTTGACCCGCCAGCATTGTTATGCCACTGGTTAACGAGGCGTCGAGGTGCTCATCTCACACACTGCCATTCTAACATAAAGCAATCCCGGGTATTAAAGTTCCCGCCAAATGGAAAGAGGGCTTTTATTTGTATCAGAATAAATAACAATTGTTTCGTAACTGGAATAAAAACCTACTCTATTCATTAGGGGTATTATATTCGGTGAAACTGAAAGGACGAGCCATTAAAATTTTAGCGAGGATTAGATACCCATTTTGCTAGGTAGAGGGTAGCTTGCTACTACTCCCATTCAAACACCTGTGATTTAGCTCATTTTACTTTTGGCTCGGATGGAGACCGGTTGTTGCTGCTCTTCCTCCTTGCCTATTTTGGACTGCCATTAATTTTTGTCTTTCAACTTACTTTTTTTTATATATATATATATATATATATATATGCTAGCTCAACTTTCTCTAATCATTGACCTCCAGTCTTCCCAATTGCTAATGATCTCCAATTGCTAGCGTACAGATCGCCGATTGCTAGCCGATAACCAGTCATCCGCTGCCTGATCACCAGCTCGCCGATTGCTAGCTCGTCTTTCTTCGATCATTGATCTCAGCTCGCTGATATCTGACCAGCCAATCGTCAGCTTGCTTATTTCTAGCTCACTGATCGCCAGTCCTCGATCAAGCGCTAACTAGCAATCATTAAACCATTCTGCTGTTTCTCAGGGCTCTCCAAATCGATCGCCAACCTTCCTTGGCTGACTGACAAGACAGTCTTCGCCTACCTGTCAGTTATCTTCTTCGGCTCACAGTTCGCCGTTCAGTTCACCAGCAGTTCATCACTCAGACACTAGTCAACCTCTGCCCGTTGTTCCCTAGATTGGAAGGCAAACAACACACTTCTCGCTACTCGCCGTTCGCCATCACACCAATCCAATAAAGCTATTGGCAGGCGATTGAAAACCTCCATCAGCGGCTTGACGACAAGTGACTACTTGTGAACACTCTCCAACTGCATAGTAGCCATGATACCCAGCCCTTGACCATTGGTTAATGTTCGGTAGACCGATGCTGTTCTAAGGAATAGCATCAACCCCGTTAGGGCACATGGTAGGGTCAAGCGTTGCTGCATCCACTTCTATCCGTTAAAGGAGTTCTCTCCCAGGGAAGAATCCTTACACAGGTTATCGCGTCCCATCCTTTCCTCCATGAGTCAAGACCCCAGCGTCAACAAACTCCTATGTGAAAGGATCTGCAAGGAACTGTCTCTTTGGGTCGATGTTCATACCATGTTGGAGAAGTTCGGACAAGGGGTAAGACCACAGGTCTTCATGTGCACGCTGGACCTAAAGGACACATACTCCCAGGCCCAAACCATCCATCTTCAAGGAAATATTGGAGATACAGTCTAGACAACAAGAAATACCAGTTCAGGGCACTGTACTTCGATCTTTCCACAGCACCCATCTTGTGTTCACAGGATTGGCTTCCATCTCCTCCTTTTTTTGGATGACTGACTGATCCTAGCAGACTCGGTGGCAACCTTGCGTTAGCACTGAAACTTCTGAAGTTTTTTACCAAGATCTGGTGATCATGGTAAACCTTGGGAAATCTTCCCTACTTCCCTCTCAGAAGATTGGTACAGTATATCTGCGAATGATTCTTGACATCAATCTCCACAAAAACCTTCTCATCAAAGGCAGGATAACGAGGCTTAGAAAGTTCACAAGACCCTTTCTCAAGATGAGAAGAACTCCCAGCCCAGAGTTACTATGTCTCCTCAGACAGTTATGATCCCTGGCCTGTCTAGTTTCCAATGGCTGCCTCAGGATTCGTTCTCTCCAGTGACGGCTCGAGTCCGATTGGAATCAGGCCTTCGATTCCCTGGACATTCTGATCCCCATGGGACCAGAAGATTGGACAAAATTCAAGGGATGGGTGGCAATTGAGAATCTATGGAGGAGTGTAACCTTCTTATCCCTCCCCACCACCCTCCAGACTTGATGCTGTGCTTAGACACATCAAAAGAAGGGAGGAGGGACCATCGTGCTACACCACACGACCTCAAGCCTCTGGACAGAGTGCGAAAGTACCTTTACTTAAATCTCTTGAGAGATGAAGGCCAACTTTCTGGTCCTTCAACAGCCTCATCAGTTCCTGACTTGCCACTCAGTAGTGTGATGAACAACACCACCACATAGGGGCTCACATCAACAAGCAAGAAGGAACTTGCTTACAGCCTCTTCCCTTCTAACAGTTTAACTACTAAGATGGGCCGAAGTCCGCTATCAAGTCTTTGGATCACCTTGTAGCCTACAAAGTCCTGACTTTTTGGGGTTCTACAACTGTGGATCTGTTCGCAACGCCCCTGAACCTTAGGCTTCCGCTGCTCCCCAGTCCTAGACCCCAAGGCTCTCTGGCAAAAGGCATGCCAACAAGGGTAGGTACAACAACGACTTTTTCAATATTAATCTTACCTGATAATCATGTAGCTGTCAACTCCGTTGCCCGACAGAAATCTACGGACGGGATACGCCAGCGATCGCTATACAAGAGGGGGTGTACTCACCAGCGCCATCTGTGGTCAGGTACTGCAGTACTTCTTGTCAACACCACCTCAATTTTTCCTCTGTCGTGCCGCCGGCAAGACCTACATGGATACGCTCTTGATTTTGGAGTCTTTGTTCACGGTTTTGGTGAAGTATTGCTCTGAAATTTAGCTTTCGCTATACAGGAAGCTTTTCCCTTAGCTTAGATAGCTTTTGGATTGATTTTGATTAATGGTATAACGATCTTTGCTTTAATTTGGAAACCCCCCTTGACTGTTCTCTAATTCAAGATGTCCGACCATTCTCAAGCTCCTAGACAAAGACGATGTAGTGTTAGGACTTGTAATAGGCGTCTTCCGAAGGCCTCGGTTAATCCTCACACCGTTTGTTCCGACTGTAGGGGAAAATCCTGTCAGTTGGAAGATCGATGTGAGGAATGTGCCGGGCTTTCGGAATTCGATTTTAATGAATTCCTCAAGTATACGGCTAAGTTAGAGAGGGAGAGAGTTAGGAGGAGTTCTTCTCGCTCTTTGGTTTATTCCTCCCCCCATGATCCTCAACCTTTTCCTTCCCCTGTAGTGGTGACCCCCGAACCCATTACTAGTGCTCAGCCTGATATGTCGGATGTGTTACGTGCCATTCAGGCTTTAGGTGATAAGGTGGAGTCTGTAGTGAGTGACCACAAGTTTCTCTTGGCAGATGTCAAGGAACTTAAAGTGAAAAGTGCAGTGGGAAGTGGTAGTGCCAGTGCTGTGCCTAGTGTCAGTGTCAGTGTTGCGCATGAGGATACTTCTGTGCGTGCCAGTCGTCCTCCCAGTCCGGGACCTCTTGCAAGCTCCCAAGCCCAGGGGAGAAGCAATGTCGAAGGGCAAAAGGGTTCGGCAGGCCTTGATCGGCGCACAGTAGTATCCTCAGTGGTTGCGGGCGTATCTTATAGAGATCGTCACTTCCACTCTCAGACGATTGAGCCCTTAATTTCCTCGTCTGCGGAAGAAGTTTCCGGGAGGAAACGCTGGACCCAGGTCTCAAGGCCTCTTAAGCGTAAGGTCCAGACCGAGCGAGTCCAACAGCCCAGATGTAGCCACTGGGCTAGTTCGGACTCGCCGCAGTCATCTGATGGCTGCACACCTCCTAAGAGAGGTAAAGCGATGCCTCAACAGGCCTCTGCCCCAACTTCTGTTGATCCCAAGTTGGCTATGCTGCAGACTATGCAGTCGCAGCTTGCGGTGTTGATGCAGGAGTTTCAGGCAGAGAAGGTTAGCACACCTCCTCCTGCGAGCGCTCCTCCACCTCTGCGCAGTCCACCCTGCCAGACGTATGATGTTGAGGTTCCTCAACCTGCCTCCATGCGTGAGCTGCCGCATTGGGAGTTGCCAGATACCAGCGCTGTGCAGCAACCTCCACTTTCCTCGAGGCAGGAGCCTCTTGCTATGCGGCAACCTCCTCAACACTTGAGGCAGGAGCCTTATGCTTTGCAGCAACCTCCTCTACCCTTGAGGCAGGAGCCTCATGCGTTACGACAACCTCTTCCATCCTCGAGGCAGCAACCTCTTGCGTTGCGGCAACCTCCACCATCCTTGAGGCAGCAACCTCAACTCTTGCGGCAGCCACCTCAACTCTTGAGGCAAGAACCTCAACTCTTGAGGCGAGAACCTCAACTCTCGAGGCAAGCACCTCAACTCTTGAGGCAAGAACCTCAACTCTTGAGGCAAGAACCTCAACTCTTGAGGCAAGAACCTCAACTCTTGAGGCAAGAGCCTCTCTCTGCGCAGCCACCTCCTCAACCCTTGAGGCAGGCGCAACTCTTGAGGCAGGAGCCTCATGCTATGAGGCTGCCACCTCAACGCATGCAGCAACCGCATTCTTCGCAGCATGAGCCTCTTCCCATTCAACATGAACCGCAGTCTATGCAGCATGAGCCTCATGCCTTACAGCATTCGCTTCTCACCTCACTTGCTCCTCAGACCCCCGCAGAACCTCCTTCATCCCAGCCTCATGACTTTGTCATTGCCAGCCCTCATCCTCTTCAGCAGAGACTTGAGGATGAATCCGCAAGTGCGCATGCACCCGTTCTTCAGGATTCAACCATTCAGCATACCGCTTTATCGTTACCTCTCGCTTCTCAACCATCAGGTGATGAGGTTTCTGAGGATGAAGCTGCTCACCTGGATGATCCTTCTTCTGATGTGGAGGAACCCAAGTCGTTGCCACCCTCCATTGACTTTCGTAAGGTCCTGACGCTGTTCAGAGAGTTATACCCTGAACACTTCGTTTCTGCTACCCCTCGTTCTCCTCCATCCGAGTTTTCTCTAGGCATGCAGCCTATTAAGTCTGCCTACACTAAGCTTATCTTCGCTAGATCATCAAAGAGAGCTTTGAGAATTTTAGGGGATTGGTTGCAGTCCAAGCAGCAACTGGGAAGGACGTCTTTTATGTTTCCTCCTCCTAAGCTGACTTCTAAGTCGGGCGTCTGGTATGCCACGGGAGAGGAACCAGGCTTGGCGATCCCTGCCTCTGCCCAGGCTGACTTCTCAAGTTTGGTTGACTCTCCCCGTAGATCGGCTATGAGACGCTCTAAGGTCTGCTGGACCTTTTCTGACCTGGACCACTTCTTGAAGGGAGTCTTTCGCGCCTTTGAAATTTTTAATTTCCTCGACTGGTGCCTGGGGGCCTTGAACAAGAAGACTGCCCCTTCTGACAAAGACTCGGCCATGCTGATCATGTCCTGTATGGACAAAGCAATTCGCGATGGTTCTGGCGAACTTGCTTCTATTTTTGTCTCGGGAGTCCTTAAGAAAAGGGAACAACTTTGCACCTTCCTTTCTACTGGTGTCACCTCTTGCCAGAGGTCACAGTTACTATTTGCTCCTCTCTCCAAGTTCCTGTTTCCTGAGGATCTAATCAAAGAGATGGCTGCGGCTCTTATACAGAAGGATACGCATGACCTCGTGGCCTCTTCAGCACGCAAGGCTAAGGTTGTACCTTCAGTACCGAGAACTTACCGCACCCCAGTGGCTGATACACCTGCTACCAGATTTATTCCGCCCTTTCGTGGCAGAGCCCCCAGCCGAGGAAGTACCCGCCCAGACGGTCACAGGGGCAGGTCCAAGAAAGGTGCCAAGTCCACGAAAAGCAAGCATTGACTCTCCTCCTCTCCAGACAGCTGTAGGAGCCAGACTCAAGACCTTCTGGCATGCCTGGGAAAGAAGAGGTGCAGACGCTCAGTCTGTCAAGTGGCTAAGGGAGGGTTACAGAATTCCGTTCTGCAGCAATCCCCCTCTGACCACTTCTCCCATCAACCTCTCTCCCAACTACAAGGAAAAGGACAAGAGGCTAGCGTTACATCAAGAGGTGTCGCTCCTGTTACAGAAGAAGGCAGTGGTGATAGTCCGGGATCATCAATCCCCGGGCTTTTACAACCGTCTCTTCCTGGTGGCCAAGAAGACAGGAGGTTGGAGACCGGTGCTGGACGTCAGTGCGCTCAATGCTTATGTCACCAAGCAGACGTTCACTATGGAGACGACGAAGTCGGTCCTAGCAGCGGTCAGGCAGGAGGACTGGATGGTCTCGTTGGATCTGAAAGACGCCTACTTTCACGTTCCCATCCATCCAGACTCCCAACCTTTTCTGAGATTCGTCTTTGGAGAGGTTGTGTACCAATTCCAAGCCCTGTGTTTTGGCCTAAGCACGGCACCTCTGGTGTTTACGCGACTGATGAGGAATATTGCGAAATTCCTCCACTTGGCGGACATCAGAGCCTCCCTTTATTTAGACGACTGGCTTTTAAGAGCCCCCACAAGTCGTCGCTGTCTGGAGAGTCTCAGATGGACTTTGGATTTGACCGAGGAACTGGGTCTATTGGTCAATTTAGAGAAGTCCCAGCTTGTTCCTTCCCAAACCATCGTTTACCTGGGAATGGAGATTCAGAGTCAGGCTTTTCGGGCTTTTCCGTCGGCCCCAAGAATCAACCAAGCCCTAGAGTGCATCCTGAGCATGCTGAAGAAGAACGGATGCTCGGTGAGACAGTGGATGAGTCTAACAGGGACTCTGTCATCGTTAGCCCTGTTCACCGAGTTAGGGAGACTCCACCTCCGCCCCCTTCAGTACCATCTAGCAGCTCACTGGGACAAGGATATGACGCTCGAGGCGGTCTCTATTCCTGTTACCAAAGAGATGAGGACTACTCTAATGTGGTGGAAGAGCAACATCCTTCTCAAGGAGGGTCTCTCGTTAGCTGTTCAGACCCCCGATCTTCATCTCTACTCGGACGCATCAGACTCGGGCTGGGGCGCGACCTTGGACGGACAGGAATGCTCGGGGACATGGAACAGGGAACAGGAAACGCTTCACATCAATTGCAAGGAGTTGTTGGCAGTACATCTGGCCTTAATGAACTTCAAGTCCCTCCTGCTAAACAAGGTGGTGGAGGTGAACTCCGACAACACCACAGCCTTGGCGTACATCTCCAAGCAGGGAGGGACTCATTCAAGGAAGCTGTTCGAGATAGCAAGGGACCTCCTCATTTGGTCAAGAAGTCGAAAACTCACGCTGGTAACGAGATTCATTCAGGGCAATATGAATGTCTCGGCAGATCGCCTCAGCAGGAAGGGTCAAGTCATCCCCACAGAATGGACCCTTCACAAGAACGTGTGCAACAGGCTTTGGGCCTTGTGGGGTCAGCCAACGATAGATCTGTTCGCTACCTTGATGACCAAGAGGCTCCCATTGTACTGTTCCCCGATCCCAGACCCGGCAGCAGTTCACGTGGATGCTTTTCTGCTGGATTGGTCCCACCTCGACCTGTATGCATTCCCGCCGTTCAAGATCATCAACAGGGTTCTTCAGAAGTTCGTCTCTCACGAAGGGACACGGCTGACGCTGGTTGCTCCCCTTTGGCCTGCAAGAGAATGGTTCACAGAGGTACTGCAATGGCTGGTCGACGTTCCCAGGACTCTCCCTCTAAGAGTGGACCTTCTACGTCAACCTCACGTAAAGGAGGTACACCCAAGCCTCCACGCTCTTCGTCTGACTGCCTTCAGACTATCGAAAGACTCTCTAGAGCTAGAGGCTTTTCGAAGGAGGCAGCCAGAGCGATTGCCAGAGCAAGGAGGTTATCCACTCGCAGAGTCTATCAATCCAAGTGGGAAGTCTTCCGAAGCTGGTGCAGAGCCAATGCAGTTTCCTCTACCAGTACCTCTGTAACCCAAGTTGCTGACTTCCTGTTACATCTTAGGAATGTTAGATCTCTTTCGGCTACTACGATCAAGGGGTACAGAAGTATGTTGGCAGCAGTTTTCCGCCACAGAGGCTTGGATCTTTCCTCCAACAAAGATCTACAGGACATCCTTAGGTCTTTTGAGACTTCTAAAGAACGTCGCTTGTCCACTCCAGGCTGGAATCTAGATGTAGTCTTAAGGTTCCTTATGTCACCTAGATTTGAACCTCTCCAGTCAGCCTCTTTCAAAGACCTTACTCTCAAAACTCTTTTCCTCGTCTGCCTTGCAACAGCCAAAAGAGTTAGTGAGGTTCACGCCTTCAGCAGGAACATAGGATTCACATCTGAAACAGCTACATGTTCCTTACAGCTCGGTTTTTTGGCGAAAAATGAACTTCCTTCACGTCCTTGGCCTAGATCGTTCGAAATTCCTAGCCTTTCCAACATGGTGGGTAACGAACTAGAGAGAGTTCTTTGCCCTGTCAGAGCTCTAAAGTACTATCTTAAAAGGTCTAAGCCTATACGAGGGCAATCAGAGGCCTTATGGTGTGCCATTAAGAAACCTTCGATGCCTATGTCCAAGAACGCAGTTTCTTACTACATAAGGCTTCTGATTAGAGAAGCTCATTCTCACATGAAGGATGAAGACCTTGCTTTGCTGAAGGTAAGGACACACGAAGTGAGAGCTGTGGCTACTTCAGTGGCCTTTAAACAGAACCGTTCTCTGCAGAGTATTATGGATGCAACCTATTGGAGGAGCAAGTCAGTGTTTGCATCATTCTATCTCAAAGATGTCCAGTCTCTTTACGAGAACTGCTACACCCTGGGACCATTCGTAGCAGCGAGTGCAGTAGTAGGTGAGGGCTCAACCACTACATTCCCTTAATCCCATAACCTTTTTTAACCTTTCTCTTGAATGCTTTTATTGTTGTTTTGGGTTGTTACGGTGGGCTAAGAAGCCTTCCGCATCCTTGTTGATTTGGCGGGTGGTCAATTCTTTCTTGAGAAGCGCCTAGGTTAGAGGTTTTGTTGAGGTCCTTTAGTATGGGTTGCAGCCCTTTATACTTCAGCACCTTAGAGTTGTTCAGCCTCCTAAGAGGACCGCTGCGCTCAGTAAGGAAGACGTACTTATTAAAGGCAGAGTAATGGTTCAAGTCGACTTCCTTACCAGGTACTTATAATTTCATTTGTTATTTTGAATAACTGATAATATGAAATACGGGATACTTAGCTTCTTGATTAACTTGTACACTGGTTTTCACCCACCCCCCTGGGTGTGAATCAGCTACATGATTATCGGGTAAGATTAATATTGAAAAATGTTATTTTCATTAGTAAAATAAATTTTTGAATATACTTACCCGATAATCATGATTTAATTGACCCGCCCTTCCTCCCCATAGAGAACCAGTGGACCGAGGAAAAATTGAGGTGGTGTTGACAAGAAGTACTGCAGTACCTGACCACAGATGGCGCTGGTGAGTACACCCCCTCTTGTATAGCGATCGCTGGCGTATCCCGTCCGTAGATTTCTGTCGGGCAACGGAGTTGACAACTACATGATTATCGGGTAAGTATATTCAAAAATTTATTTTACTAATGAAAATAACATTTTACGTCTCATCCCCGTTTTGTCTGAAGAGAATGGTACTCAACAAGGCTAGAGCATCAGTCAGCCTCTCAAGGACTCTCATAGCTCTGCTATGGTATTACGCGGGATGGTTTCCAAACCTTCTGCCGCTCCTGACGAAACCTTCAAGAGAACCCTCTCCACATCACATACAACCACACTTCGACATCTACCACAAGCTATAGCCATGATTGTATGCCTGGAGACTACCCAGCACCTCTTTCAGAAAGGTTTTTTGCAATAAGTTTTAAAGAGGTTGTCTGGATATCTGAGGAATTCTTCACCATCAGTCTACCAGGCAAAGTATAACTTCTTCTGTGGTTGGTGTCATGGGAAAGCGTATCTCTCCAATCGATACCTCTATTTCAGTATTAGCGGAATTCTCAAGTATTTGCTGGAGGAAAAGACCCCCTTTTCAGTTTCAGCAGGTAAAGACGATCACTCAACCTTGAGCCTTGCCTTCAAACTGAAGGGAAGGAACATTCCCTCATCGCTAGATCTTTCTTAACTCATGCAGACTTACAAACTTGCCTTTCCCCAGTCGGAATTGAGACCTCCCTCTCGGAACCTGGTTCGAGTTCTCTGGTCTCTAAGGAAACCTCCCTATGGTCCAATTTATCAGGGAACAAATTTTCACATGATATAGAAGACAGTGTTCCTACAAACTTTGACAGTGGCCAAATGAGTCAAGGAACTTCATGGTCTCTCTTTCGACATCGCCCATTCATGAGAAGGTTGAAAGGCAACGTTCAGTTTCATCCCTGAGTTTGTTGCCAAGACAGTCTCCAGAAGTGACAGACCCTAGACAACAAGTCTCCACTCAGTAACTGGCGATCCAGATCATCTGTTACTGTACCCGGGTTGAGTCTTGAGGTTTTACCTCAAGAGAACAGCAACAGCCCACCCGGGTGCCTTCTCTCGTCGTCAGCGCTGGGAGAGACAAGAGGAGGATCACCAAAACATCATCAGCTCTGAATCCAGATCCTCATCCAACACGTTGACCCACGTTGAGCCCCTGGCTCTTCAAAGTAGATTACTCTGTGATGCAGGTTCTACAAGCAAGGGTGTGGATGCTCCAGGCAACTTTCACAACCTTTCTCCTGCAAGACGTGACCCACAGGAACTCGATACGATCTCTTTCGGTTCTGTGGTGGCTGTACAACAGCTGGTTGTATACCTCAAGCTCCTTATTGGACAAGTAGTAGAAGGTTGAGGCATTGTTACCCGTCTTTTGTCTGCATGAATGAAAAGGAAGGATTGGCTCCTTTTCTTTTCTTCATCCTCCACTCTTATGGGCAAAGCAGCAGCCTGGGTCCTCTGCACAAGGTGACCTCAACCACTGTGGGTAAACCACGCCCCCTTGTGTACCTAGTATTGTGTCAATACTGTTGCGTCCTGATACCCTGGCGAGGTGGTATTGGGAAAATCTTGGTTTAACAGTTTTTCCTACCAAGTCTCGGAATAACTTTCACCTTGACATTCACACTGCTTATCTCAAAACACAGCTTACGTAGGCCGCAGACCTTGCATAGCAGGGTTTAGCGAGGTGTAGGGGCTCCTGATATTTGGTACCTACGTATTCAATACAAGGAGCCCCCGGGTAAAGCTAAAAAGCCATTTAGCAGGGACGTCCACCCTCCTAATGGGTGAGTCACCCCTAATAAATTGTGTAGGATTGTATTCTAATTACAGAGCAAATGACATTCGTAGATAATTTGTATCTTCCCTAACGATACAAACCTTTAGGTATTTATACAAGCTTGTCCTTTCAGTTTCATCAAAAGTAATGCCTCTAATAAATAGCTAAAGGTTTGTATCGTTAGGAAAAATACAAACTATCTACGAATTTCTCATATTTGAAAGTAATTTTGTATTTTTACTAGGTAGTAGGTTGGCCAAAGCACAGGCCACCCTTGAGATATTACTGCTAGAGAGTTATTGGGTCCTTTGGGTGGCTAGATAGTAGTACATTTGAACCCTCTCTTTGGTTAAGGCTAATTTTTCCTTTTGCCTATACATACATTATACCAAATAATCCGGCCTATTCTTTCCATATTCTCCTCTGTCCTCATACACCTGATAACACTTGAGATTACCAAACAATTCTTTTTCATTCATGGGGTTGTACAGTAGTGAGTGAACTGGGGTGGGGTTCAGTACTTCCCCGCTACCACTGGTATCAACTGGAACGGTTGTTGACACCTCGTTAAAAGTTTTTATAACCATGTTCCAGCTTACGGTAATTTTAATCAGCTATGTAAAGAACTCAGGTTTGTAGTTGGGAAAAAAAACAAATTACTTTCAAAATTGTTGTATTATAAGAGTTATTTATTAAACAGTGATGAGACCTTGCCCTCGAATCCAGAAGTATATATATGCAACATGTACCAAATTTCCACACATGAGTAAGACATTGATAGCACAATATATTCTAGTCAGTGTACTTTCTGGGCAAATATTCATATTTAGTTATTGTCTCAAACTTTACAAATCTTTCACCAACCATTACATAATTTTTTTATATGTAAAAGAGCAGGCAAAGACTGGAATTTTTGAGAAAATATCTTTGTCAATGAGATCTGTTTTTCCTTTCTGATGTTCTGTTTGTGGTGTTGCAATCTGATGCACCTCCTTGTTGTACTGTACCTCTGACTCTAATTATTTACTCTACATCCTTTGTTGCTTAAGAATAATTGACAATAAGAAACCTGAAATGTATATGTGGAAATTAAATGATTAAAGGAAATATTTGGACTAAGGAAAATAAATGTATACATCTCTGTCTCGTGACCTCTTACGCTGTATGTGTTGGACGAGGGACATGATTACTTTAATGTGCTGTTTTCATTTATCAATAGTATATTCATAAGTCTTTTTATAGTCTATATATGAAATATCTATTTTGATGTTGTAACTGCTTTTAGAATATTTCATTTTAATTGTTCATTATTACTCATATGGTTAATTTCCTTATTTCCTTTCCTCACTGGGCTATTTTTCCCTGTTGGGGCCCTTGGGCTTATAGCATCTTGCTTTTCCAACTAGGGTTGTGGCCTAGCTAGTAATAATAATAATGATAATAAAAGTATTTTCCTAAAATTTTCCATTTTAAATATAAATATTTTAATTAATTTGTGTTTTTTTTTTAACCTTCTATCTTTATGACTTCAGCAAAGCTGGAACAGCCGGTAAGATTTTAGGGTTAAACACCGCCAGCTGCCAAATGCCAGGTAGCTCCGCCCACCCAACAGGCTGTGCTACCTTCACTTGTGGACTTGTGGATGTGTTGAGGCGGGCGATGTAACTTGAAGATCTCAGGTTTGTAGAGTTGGCACTCCTTAATCGTTGGTTCGATTTTTGCAGATTCTGTTTTTCGCGATACAAAAATCATTTAACCGTATTTGCTAACGAAAAATTTTAATTTTGTTGGAATAAATTTGTTCTGGCGTAGATAAAAACCCTCCACTATTTATAGGGGTATACTTTTTGCATAGCTGAAATATGAGCCATGATAATTTTAGTGAGGGATAACTACCCCACACGCTAGTTAGAGGGAGGGGGGTGGGGTAGACTGGCAGCCCCGCTCACTCACACCTTTCGGCTGAGTAACCACTTTACTTTTTTTACGCCTACGCTTTTTTCCGATAGAGCTGGGAGAAAGCTTGTCTTAGGCGATCTACATCAGGAGAACTTTCCTCTCATTCGCGAGAGATAACTTTTAGGAGTTTGCTGATCCACCAGGGGCAGTGGCAGAGCTTTCTCCAAAGCAGGTTTCCCCTTATGGGGAACGAGTCTCGTTCTCGAGAGAATACCGCCTCTGGGCATCGGCTGTCCACCCTAACGCTTATGGTTTTCCTTCAGGGGCGAAGCGAGAGCCTTATCTTAAGCGACGTTCTTCTTTGGGAGGACAAACGTCCCCTGCGGAGGTGTCATCTTTAGATCTTTGAACCTGCTGGTTCTCCTTGACCCTTCGTGGTCTCGTTACGATCACCCTTTGGGCTGGCGTGATCGTGAGTCTTCGGGCTCTCGTCATGTTGATCCTGCAGGTTCTCATGACAGTAGGAATCCTTCGGGACTTCGTTGCGCTGCTCCTTCGGGCTCACGCGACTCGAAACCTTCTGGTTTCGGTTACGCTGAACCTTCGGGCTCTCGTAACGATGGTAACGTTGAGCCTTTGAGACCTTGTGCCATCAATCACGCTGACCTTTCGGGGTCTCGTGACAGAGGAACCTCGGTTCCTTGTACGCTGACCCTTCGGTGTCTCGCAACATTAGTTACGCTGAACCCTTGGGCTCATGAAACTTTAGCTACGCTGAACCCTTGGGCTCTTGAAACTTTAGCTATGCTGAACCCTTGGTCTCTCGTAACTTTAGTCACTGACACTTTGGTGCTTTGTGACAGGGAAACTTCGGTTTCTCATTGCACTGACCCTTCGTGGTCTCGTAGTATCAGTTACGCTGAACCCTTGGGCTCTCGTAACTCAAGTCACTCTGACACTTCGGTGTTTTGTGACAGGGAAACTTCGGTTTCTCGTTACGCTGACCCTTCGGGGTCTCGTAACATTAGTTATGCTGGACCCTTGGGCTCTCATAACTTTAGTTACACTGAACCCTTGGGCTCTCGTAACTTTAGTCACTCTCACACTTCGGTGTTTTGTGACAGAGAAACTTCAGTTTCTCGTTACGCTGACCCTTCGAGGTCTCGTAACATTAGTTACGCTGAACCCTTGGGCTCTCATAACTTTAGTCACACTGACACTTTGGTGTTTTGTGACGGGAACTTCGGTTTCCCGTTGCGTTGACCCTCCGGGGTCTTGCAACACAGGCTACGTTAGGCCTTTGGTCTCTTGTACCCTTAGTCACTCTGACACTTCGGGGTCTCATGACAGAGAAACTTCGGATTCTCGTTGTGCTGTCCTTTGGGGTCTCGCAATACAGTTCATAGTCATCACTTATATGACAGAGAGTTTTACGGACTCTTGTTGTGTTGATCGTTTGGGCTCCCTCAACACAGGCTATCGTGAACCTTTGGGTGAGCATAGCAGTGTGTACTCTCGCCACACTAAGAGCTTTCGCGCTCACAACCAAATTGGCGCTCACAACCAGATTGGCGTCCAAAGCCCGATTTGGCGTACAAAGCCCATTTTGGCACGCACGGCCGATTTGGCGCGCACAACCAACTTGGCACGAACGACCGATTTGGCGCTCACAACCAACTTGGCGCGAACGACCAACCTTGCGCGTGCAATCAGTTGAAGTGTGCGAACAACTCTTCTAACAGAGAGTTTTTCAAACTCTCGTTGCACGAAGTGTTCGCACGCAAGAGATTTACGCTCATGACAGAGAGTTATTGAACTCTCGTCCCTTGAAGTGTTTGCGCGGCCAACTTTACGCACTTGACCATCGTCATCAAGAGTTTTTCTCTTATGACAGAGAGTCTTCCGACTCACGTCACGCAAAGGGGTTCACGCGCGCCCCCATCGTCATCAAGAGTTTTACTCCTATGACAGTCTTCCGACTCTCATCGCAAGTGTTCGCATACGCGGAAAAACTCGGAGGGATGCCTGCCGCCTAGGGGTTGCCGACTCTCTACAGGTAACCATGACACAGTTCCTATGGGTTGTGGTCTCGTGAACCCGGTGGGTTCACGTTACACGATTCCTAAAAATTCTATCAGGAATCAGTGACAGAGTTCCTACGGGTTCTCGTCACAACATCCCTTAATGTCGTGAGAAAATAATTCATGAATAGATTCTGAACCTCTAGGTTCTCATCTGAATCTCTTGGTTCCCGCGATCCAGAGTTTTTTCTGAAAACTCTAAGGTCGACCTCCCCCCTCCCTACAGGATGGGTCTTCCAAATGTGTGACTTAATACTTCACTCTACACTCCCAGCTGATTACTATGTCAGCTAGGCTGGTTTTGGCAGCACCGATCATTTCGTTTTTGAATGAACCACTGTCATTTTCCCTCCACCCTCCCACTTCGAGTGGTTTGGTTAGCAGACGGAAATTAGCGGGCAATAAAACATTCTTTACATTTCAGTTCATTTCCCCTAGCAGGCCTTGCCTGAATTAGACGGTAGTTTTCTCACTAGCGAGAAAGCGTTCGATGGCAACCCTTTTGGGTAAGCGGTCGATGGCAATTATGTTTGGTCTTCTTGAAGCAAACCCCAATATACAAGACTTTACCCTTTTCGGGAGACTCGTTTCTGAGAAGTTTTACAGAACTTCAATGGGTGTTGTTAAAACTTCATGAAGGCCATAAGCCTTCACGGAGCATGCGCTCTAGCCAAGACAAAACCGTGAGGTTATTGTCTTAAACTCGGGTTCTGCTGTTTGATTGAGTCAGCCTCCCGTCACTGTACCCAGGGTACAATGACTTGCTGTTTTACAGGATAGGCTTCTGAGACTTTTTATTCTACCCTTACAGGGTTATTGTCTCGAACCATTAGTCCCATAGGAACAGTGTTAGCTGATGTTAAAGAACGATAGCAACAGCGTGGGCAACTTTTCATTACGTTTACGAACGTTTCAGACTCCTCCCCCAGGCAACCAGACATCCATGTCTGTGTTTGAACACTGGCTAGCTCCTCCCATAAAGAGGAGGGGCAAACCAAAGGAGAAATGATCGCTTCTATAACTGTATATTTTGTTTGGTAACGTGTGCTCTCATTCAAGAAAATATTAGTTAGTCAACGATCAAAAATTCCTTGGGCAATAATGTTGTGATTCGTCACACATACATTATTCCCGCAACAAGATTCGTTGCAAATGTTTCCTGGAGGCAGAGAATACGCATGCGCTAGCACAGATGGACAAGTACATATGAGTGCAAGCAATCTTTCTACCAATAAGGGCTATATACATCTTGCAATTAGAACTCCATTGTATTAAGTTGTATGTTTATATCCCATACTGAAACCAGGTTATTCAGTACATTACTTAGCTACTTTCCTGTAACCAGACATACAGCATTTATGTTCTGCCTTCTTGTAGACACTTTTTTTCCTTTCTCCCGATCGGAAGTTTTAGTTTCCTTCAATGACTCGGACCAGAAACATCTAATAAGCATATCTATCCCCTAAAAGGGAACATTCAATACTAGTGCTATGTTACCGATCGGAGACAGAGAAGTACGAACGTTTTCGTCCTTAAAAACAAAAAAAGGTAGAATCTCCGTTGCGAACGTTTTTAACGTTCTCCAACTGAGTTCCGGACATGACTTTAAGTCGAACTACACATATCTATTTTGACGTTGTTACTGTTTTTAGAATGGTTTATTGTTAATTTGTTCTCATCATTTATTTATTTCCTTTCCTCACTGGGCTATTTTTCCGTATTGGAGCCCTTGGGCTTATAGCATCTTGCTTTTCCAACTAGGGTTGTAGCTTGGCTAATAATAATAATAATAATAATAATAATAATAATATTGTATGCTTGTCTTGCTCACAGTTCGGTGCTACTACGTAGTAGTAGACTTATGCTTACTACCCATCCAACAATAGATGGAAGATACATCACAATCTCCTCTTTGGGCTGGTTGGATGCATTCGGTATTTACCGTCCGGTTTTCTGTGCGGAAGGAGATATCTATGGAGATTTGCTCTTATAACATAAGCTGTACTGATTAACTGGTTTACCATTGGGTATCGGGATTATTCGGCCAACTATACAAGATTGGTGGCAGTTAGAGGGTGGACAGGCTTCTCCCCTTCATTGCAAGAACGTGCAAATAGTTGCACGTCTCGACATCACCTCGAGATGTGTTTATGGCTATGCAATCTTCCCCCCCCCCCCCCCCGCTGGACGAATTACGGATGGGGTTGGCAGACAAGAGCTTCAGCAAAGAGGCCTATCTTCTCGTCTCCTCTCTGGATCTGATGCTCTCTTTAATACATCTAGAAGACGGGGGAGGATATATGCCGCACCATCCCATCCTCGTCCGTTGGCCCAATTCAGAAAGGTACCAGCATTCACCTCTCTTAGAGAACCATCTAGCAGTAGGAAGCCTGAGATGGACAGAGGACAGTTGTGTGTCCCCATCCACTCGCGTCATTCCTGGTACAGGAATGTGCTTGCAGATAATCTGAACAGACCACTCAGATTGTGGGCTCCTATTGTCTTTGAATCATCTTGTATCCAACAAAGTCTTGAATTTGTGAGGTTCCTGACTGTGGCCATGCTCGCAACGGCCCTGAAATTCAGGCTTCCGCTTGACCGTTCACCGGGCTCTTGGACAAGATGTATTCCAAGATCTATGGGACAGCTTAGAGGTGTACACGTTTTTTTTTTTTCCCATTCGGTCTGGTGAGAAAGTCCTCAGCCAAGTCAGGATAAGCAACATTTTATCAATGACTCCAATAGCTTCGCTATGGCATCCCGCAGAATGGTTCCCGGACCTTCTGCAGCTCCTGACGGAGTTCCAATAGCTTGGCAATGGCATCCCGCAGAATGGTTCCCAGACCTTCTGCAGCTCCTGACGGAGTTCCAATAGCTTGGCAATGGCATCCCGCAGAATGGTTCCCGAACCTTCTGCAGCTCCTGACGGAGTTCCAATAGCTTGGCAATGGCATCCCACAGAATGGTTCCCGGACCTTCTGCAGCTCCTGACGGAGTTCCGAGGGATCTTCCTCGACGACACGATCTTCCAAGCAGCCACATGCTAACACTTTCCTAAGCCGTAGCTTTGCTTTGACTTCATGCCTGGGACGATCCTACACCACCTCTCTTATAGGCCTTTTGCAACGAGTTGCGAAAAAGATGTCTAAGCACTTCAGACGCTTTTCAGCGTCGGTCTTCCAGGCGAAGTGTTTGGTCCTTTGTGACTGACGTCGTGAAAGGCGATTCTTTCCCATCAGTGTCTTTACTTATACAAAGTTTGAGATAACTTGTCCCCCATCGGATCTCAACCTCCTCCTGGGAACGCGATTCGGGTCTTCCAGTCCTTGGAGGCCCCTCTCTACGAACCTTTATGCCAGGCAGCAGATCGCTTCCTTACATGGAAGACGGCCCTTTCTACTCACTTGGGCTTTGACCAAGAGAATTAGTGTGTTGTATGATCCATCTTCTGATGTCTCCTACTCTAGGAGACGGAGAGAAGTAATCCTCAGCGGCATCTCTGAGTTGATTGCCAAGACTCAAAATGCGAGTGTGCTGTACCCTAGGTGCAGCCCATTTCTGATAAAGAGTCTTCGTTTGGTAACTGAAGACCCATCAACTGGAGTTTTACCCAGTGAGGAGTCTGTGGTGTTACCTTAAAAGAACGATACTAGCTCGCCCACATGTGGTGGCACTGGTGACCAGCACGGGAAAGGTCAAGAGGAGGATCTCAAGGATTTCCTTCCATTCTGGGATCAGAAGGCAATTAAGGTTGCTCTCAATCTAGACCCTCCTCCATCCTAAGACCCAGAGCTCTTAACATCAGTGGCATTGCTACGTCCCTGGCGTTAAAAAAACTACTCTGTGGCGCAGATACTTTAAGTGGGCATGTGGAAGCATCAATCGTCCTTCACGGTCCACTACTTGCAAAGATGTAATCCACAAGAACATGGAGACCTATTTCATCGGTCCTGTGGTGGTCGCACAACAAATGATCCAAACACCTCAGACTCCTTGATGGACAATTAGCAGAGGGTTGAGGGCTGAGGTTACCCGGATTAATCTTGGCTGAATGAGTAAGAATGACTGGCACCTTTCTTCCTTTCACCTCCCCTCTGGGGAAAACAGCTCCGTAAGCCTCAGCATAGCTGACCTCACCTCGCTGCAGGTAAGACTCATTTCCCTTGTGCCTCCTAAGTATAGAATAATACTTTGTTACGTCCCAAATACCTTTTTGAGGGAGGGTATTGTGTAAGTCTTAAGACCAATAGGTTTTGTACTCGAGTTCCTATGTTAAAGTCAAGCCACACTGTTAGTTCCACTCACACACAAGTTTTTGCAGGCCACTATCAGTGCATTACTTCATATCAGCACTTGATTTTAGCGAGGGTAAGGTACTTCTACGATTGATCACAGATCGAAATAGAGAGGACCCCGGGACATGACCAAAGCCAGTTGGTGAGAACTTCCTCCCTCCTAGTGGAGGGTTTGTATCTACGCCGGAATAAATAACAAATTTGTAAGTAATTTGTATTTTTCCTAGTACAGTATACAAACCTTGAGCTATTTATACAAATTGGCCCACCACCCTGTTCCCCGAAAAGTCCTGCCATAAAGCAGAGTGGTTACTCAGCCGAGAGGTGTGAGTGAGCGGGTAGCCAGTCTACCCCACCCCCCACCTGCTAACTAGCGGATGGGGTAGTTATCCCTCACTAAAATTATAATGGCTCGTCTTTCAGCTACGCCGAAAGTATATCCCTATAAAAAGCTTCATGTTTATATACTAGGAAAAATACAAATTACTTACAAATTTGTTATATTTGTAAAATTACCAGCACAGGATGAAATGATATTTGTTCAGATATAATTATCTCAAGTTGTGAAACTGAGTGCCATAGTGTAGTGCTGAGCACTTAAAAGCAAATTTGTTCCAACACAGAATACTTACCTCGAACTACTTTCTTAGGAGTATCTGGGATCTCTTCCCAACCGACCAGAGTTTTGTGTAGTTTACCCCTAGTCCTGTTTTCTATGATGGGTAACCTCAGGTGGAGTGGAACCTGCCCTGAGGCTATCCCCCAGGTCAGAGAGCATGCTTGCTCAGGTCTCGATCTCCAGTAAGTTCTCTGGTCGCGCCGTGATAACATCTTGGCGCTCTCTCTTACCCAGTGCGACCCTGTGTCCCCGACCCCCTTTTTGTGTCTTTCGAGGTCCCCACATGGACTTATTATTATCATTATTATTACTATCCTAGCTACAGCCCTTTTTGGAAAAGCAAGATGCTTTAGGCCAGGGGCTTCAATAACAGTGAGGAATGAAATAGGAATTAATAGCTGAAGAGAACAATTTAACAATAAATCATCCTTCCTCCCCTTATCCTCTGTGTTCGTCCTGTAGGGGCAGCTTATGTTCTCCTACAGCCACGTGTCCGGAGTGCTAGTCCTGGAACGTAGTGCAGTGGGTGCGCTTCGGCACCAAGAGGAAGAATGCATCCAAGAGGTCTCATAGGAAGACGAGCCTCTCCTCGCCGCTTACTTCTCCCGATGGCTCGTCGGATGGAGCTTCTTTATACAGCCATCTTCCCCTACCCAGAGTAGGGGACGAGGTAAGTCAGTTGTGGGGAAGTGCCCATTGGTCTTCCCCAGGAGTTTGAGTGGGTGCGGTATAGCACCAAGAAGAAGTAGGCGACGAAGAGGTCGCCTAAGAAGACTAGCGCCCCTTACCCCCATGCTTCGCCGGGCGTCTCGTCTGACAGAGCTTCCCTACCACCCTCCCCTACCCAGAGTAAGAGACGAGGTAAGTCCGTTGTGGGGAAGAGGGCCGAGGCCCTTCCCCAAGAGTCTGATCTTCAGGATAGTGGGGTTGTGGCGTTCGTTCCAGACGAGTGAGGGGCTTGGGGAGGGGCGGGAGTGTGTTGGGAGACGGAGTCCTGGTGCAAGCAGGCCACGTCTCCTCTGATGACCCCATGTGGGGGAAAAATGTCTCTAATTCTTCTCCAGCCTCTTTGGCGTATTTTTCAGTCACTTCTGCAGCCGAGGACGTCGCCGAGAAGGAGCCTCCCAAGTCTGAATTGCAGCGTTCCCCGGACCGGCAGTCCAGGGATTTCTCGCCACGAAGGCCATCCTCCAGACGCAGATATGACCCTCGCAGGGAGAAATGCGAGAAGGCCTCTTCAGGCAGGCGTAAGGCCGCGAAGCTTCCGGTTCACCCCGCCAGCGGGGGGAACCGTGCTTCCTTACGGGCAGCCTGGCCGAATCAGCACAGCTGGTTCGGCCCTCGGACTTAAAGGAACGGTTCCCTCCGTCGGGTCAGCCCACGGGGATCCGCGTCCTCGTCCCCCAGAGAATACACGAGCGGTAGTCCTCGCCGGCACGGCGATGCCAGTTCTGACCCCCGAACCTGGTGCGGAGGCTCCCGCCGGGGAAGACCGGTACCACCGCAAGGGAGTGCCCGGTGACCCGGCTCCTCGGGATCAGGCCGTAGGTTCTGCGGACGGTAGAGAAGGTTCGTTCGTTCCGACGGGGATGCCCGCCCTTCGACGTGAACCCCGACAACCCTACAGCAGGCTCTGGCAGACCGGCATAAGTCTTCCAAAGGCCACCTAGCTCGGCACGAGCGCAGTGGACCCAGGACGGAGGCCCCCGTTCCGACGGTGATGCCAGTCGACAGGCGTAAGTCCGCAAAGGGTCCGGCTCCATCCGCCCAGCGGAGAGAGTCGCCCCTTCGGTCTGGCAGTCGAGTCCTGACCTCCAAAGGCCACCTAGCTCGGCACGAGCGCAGTGGACCCAGGACAGAGGCCCCCGTTCCGACAGGCATAAGCCCGTGAAGGTTCCGGCTTCTTCCGCCCAGCGGAGAGAGTCGCCTCTTCGGACTGGCAGCCTTGTTCCGGCCTCCGGTCCTTCGATGGCCAGCCCTGAACGGAGGAACCAACCAGCCAGCACGGGGATACCCGTGGCTCCATGGATATCCGCAGGAGCTCCATCCTTCCAGCGGAGGTAGCCGCTGGATCGACCCGGCAGCATGGCTTCCATACCCGGTACCACGACTGCTCCATTCAGGATTCGTGGTCAACCGCTGGTAGGCCAGGGTACTCACACCCCACGGATTCCCCGGGAGGGGGTAGACCCATGATCCAAGCATTGGAGGTGGCCGCGGACACACCCATGATGGCTCCCTCCCCACGGCGGCTCCATCCGTGATAGAGCCAGCCGTGCCATCGTCCTGGTCAGCCCCATCCAAGCATTGGAGGTGGCCGCTGACACTCCCATGACGGCTACCTCCGTCCTGGCGGCTCCATCCGTGCCATCGTCCCGGCCAGCCCCATCCAAGCATCGGAGGAGGCCACTGACATTGCAGGGTACTTAAACCCCACAGATCTCCCCGGGAAGGGGTAGACCCATGACGGGTACCTCCGTCCCAGTGGCTTCATCCGTGATGGAGATAGCCGCTCCATCGTCCCGGCCAGTCCCATCCAAGCATTGGAGGTGGCCGCTGACGCACCCATGACGGATACCTCCGTTCCGGCGGCTCCATCCGTGATGGGGCCAGCCGTGCCATTGTCCCGGCCAGCCCCATCCAAGCATCAGAAGAGGCCTCTGACATGGCAGGGTGCTTAAACCCCACGGATTTCCCCGGGAGGGGTTAGTCCCATGACGGCTCCATCCGTGACGAAGGCAGAGTGGTTTTTTTCCCCGAGCGGGTCGAACGGGGCTATTGCCTCTCCAGTGCCTGGCTCGGTGGCCGCTGGAGAGGGAGCCCCACACCCTTGCCCAGTGCCTCTTCAGCTCCGTCCGCCCGTCGGATGTAGAAGTTGGCACACGTAATCTTTCCCTTGCCTTGCCCCCTGTAGGGGAGCTTCGACTCCTCAGTTAACCTTCAGACCCTCCTACTCAGACCCCAGGAGAGGGTGTTCAGGCCGCGGCTCTCGAAGGGGTTAGGAGGGGGGGCCTCCCCCCCCTACTCCTGCTGGCGCCTCAGGTGGGGGGATGCCTCAAACGATATTGGCAAGCATGGCGGGACCACGGAGCGGATCCGGGGACCGTAGCAGTACCAAAGGAGGGGTACAAGCTTCCCTTCCTAGCGGACCTCCGCCTCGGATCCCAGATCAACAGGCGGAGTGGTTGGCATCCAGACCCCTGGAGAGTAGCAGTATTGCAGGAAGAAGGCTCGGCAATGCTGGCGAAAGGTGCAGTAGAACCAGTCGAGAACCGAGTCCAGGGTTCTACGACAGCCTCTTCCTGGTGGAAATGGCGACAGGGTTCTGGAGACCTTTCAGCCCTCAACAATTCGTGTACACCACCGGCTTCAAGATGGACACTCCAAAGTCGGTCCTAGCGACCTTGAAGGAGGAGGACGGCTGAGGTCCATAGGCCTCAAAGCCATCTACTTCCAGGTCCCTGTTCATCCCTCCAACAGGAGGTTCCTAAGGGAAAATTGGAGTACCAAAACATGGCAGCTAAAAACCCTATGCTTCAGACTGTCGACAGTCCTCAGGGCTTCACGAAGGTCTTCTCAACAGTTTCAGGCTGGGCGTACGAACAGGACGTCCGCCAGATTCGGTACTTAGGTGACTGGTTGTTGCTTTCAGTCCCAGAGGAAGTACTGAGGGAGCAAGATGAGAAGCTCCTGCAGTTCTACAACGTCTTGAGTATCATCATCAACCTGGAGAAGTCCCGGCTGATTTCCTCCACCAAGAGGACCTACCTAGGGTTGGTTCTAGACTCCCGGATGGCGAGAGCCTTCCCCTCCGCGGAGAAACTGGACACCCTGAAACAGATACTCTGGCCCTTCCTGTCGGGCCAACCCAGGAGAGCCAAAGTCTAGCAAAGACTGAGAGGACTCCCCGCACTATGTAGTCCTGGTGTCCCCAGAGACGAAGGAGGTCCTGGGGTGGTAGCATTCGGAACAAACACCCTCAAGGGAATGCCCTTTTCTGCCGACTCTCCGGAGATGCTCCTGTTCACTGGCGTATCCAAGGAGAGATGGGGTGCTCAACTTCTCGACAAAATGGCAAAAGGTAAATGGAAAGTCGGGGAAACGAACCTGCACATGTACATGCTGGAGATGAGGATCGTCCATCTACCCCAGGAAAGCTCCGGGTAGCCGGGGTGCGACAATGCCACGGTGGTGGCCTACGTGAAAGAGCAAGGAGGACTAAAGTCGAAGGAACGGTGCAATCTCACGGTGGAGTTCCTAGGATGGGCTGAAGTGGAACAAATTAAATTCTCAGTCAGGTTCTCTCTGGGGAAGAGGAACGTCCTGGCCGGCGGCCTCAACTGGAAGGGTCGAGTGGTAGGGCCTAGTGGTCCCTACACCCGGGAGTGGTCAAAACCCTCTCCCTGAAGTGGGGCTCGCCGGTGTTCGACCTCTTCTCCACGAGTCTAAACGCACAGCTCCCCGTGTTCTGTTTTCCTGTGCCAGATCCAGCGGCAGCGTTCGAGGATGCCTCCCAATGAGACGGACGGCCAGCCTGTGGGTGACTTTGGTAGCGCCCTGGTGGCCAGAGAGGGAGTGGTTCGCGGATCTAAAGGAACTGGCATGCCTTACACCTGGGACACTTCCAGACAGATCAGACCTTCTCCGGCAGCCTCACTTCCAGAGGTTCCACGAAAACCCTTGTTCCCTCCTTCACGTGTGGAGGTTTTCGGTCGTCTCCTGAAAAAGGAAGGGTTTCCGTCGAGGCCAGCATCACGGATGGCAGGGTACCTGAGGCGTTCGTCAGTTGAGGTGTACCTGGCGTAGTGGGCTACCGTTTCTAAGGGGTGCTCCTCGAAGAACATCAGGCCATTAGGGGCCTCCATTCACGAGATAGATGACTTCCTGATCTATCTCAGGGATGAAGTGGGCATGTCCATCCCGAGTCTTCCTCCTGAAGGACATAGGCCTGGGTGCCTCCAGGTAGATCTCGACGCTCTTCAAGAGCTTCGAGCAGTCGTTTTCCCTCAAACCGTTTGAGTGCCCCAGGGGGATGTGGCTAGGGTACTTGAAGTTGATTTTGGAACCTCCCTTCGAGCCTCTAAAAGACATTCTAGACAAGGAGCTCACCCTCAAGGCAGTCTTTCGTTTAGCTCTGGCATCGGCAAAGAGTAGTTGAGATTCCTGGCCTGTCGTACGAGATCTCACACTCGAAGGTTTGGCTTGATTCTACTTTCAGATTCTTACCCTCCTTCGTAGCCAAGACTCAGAATCCAGTTGTTTGGGACCCCAAAATGGAATTGTTCCCAGCGCCAGCCATCCCTCGCTCGGACAACCCGAGGGACTTGCAGTATGGCAGTATTTAGAAAGGACAGCTAGACTTCATTCCGAAATCAAGAGTCTGTTCATTTTCCTCAGGACTGTGAAGGAGCCAGTCTCCAAGAACACTTTCTTCTTCTGGATAAGGCAAGTGATCGTCAGGCCCTACAGTAGTGCAGGGGTCCCCTTTCCAAGAAAGCCCAGACCCCACAGCATTAGGAGTCTAAATGCTTCTTTGGCATTTGAGAAGAACATGGCAGTGGGCCAAAGCCTGCTGGCAGGTACTTGGTCTAACCAGTCGACCTTTACGGCTCACTGCTTGAAGGACTACTTGAGAAAGTCCCTGGGCGGGTTCTCGCGCGGTCCCTTCATTTCCGCGCTCCAGATGGTTTAAGGGCGTAGCCCCAGTGGTAACTGCGGGTAGCGAGTACAAGAGACACAGGTTCCTTCCTGAGCCCTTGTTCTTCCTTCCCCTATTTCCTTACCGGAAATGGCTCGGGTAGCCCCCTGAAACTGCCATGGGATACACTATCATTGGAAGGACATGTCTCCTAGGATTCTTGCAGAAGTGAGTTACATAGACACTAAGATGGTTTTTTGCGTAGTTTTCCCTTGTTCTCGTGTTTCTTTGAGGTCAGCAGAACCTAATCTCCTACCTAGGTTCCTCTTCTATTCATGTCACGATTTCTAGGTCCTGAAGGACACTCCCACCTCCTAAGGTATAAGTCTCCTAAGAAAGTAGTTCGAGGTAAGTATTCTGTGTTGAAACAAATCACAAATTTTAAGTAATTTGTATTTTTCCTAATAATACTTACCTCGAACTATTTTCGGGTAATGGCCCGCCCATCCTACCCCGAGTGCCTTGCTGGATTTCATAGATACCTAAGCTATCAAGAACTTACTGGAGATCGAGACCTGAGCAAGCATGCTCTCTGACCTGGGGGATAGCCTCAGGGCAGGTTCCACTCCACCTGAGGTTACCCATCATAGAAAACGGGACTAGGGGTAAACTACACAAAACTCTGGTCGGTTGGTAGGAGATCCCAGATACTCCTAAGAAAATAGTTCGAGGTAAGTATTGTTAGGAAAAATACAAATTACTTAAAATTTGTGATATTTCACCATATCCGAACCCTTCCTTATAAATCACTTTAAACTGTCAATGGCTGGAGGCTTTTTTTTCCCCCTTTGACAACAAATAATTAGAAAATTGTGGGGACTGAAAATTATTTCTTTTTCGTATCGTATGCTATGCTTGAAGGGATTTATTTTGATAAAAATTTAAGATTTTCCATTAAGGAATAAAAGGAAAAATATTTCTTTATGAAACAAACAAAATGACTGTCTGCTTACGGACAGCCTGGTGTCAATGATATCGGATGGAGAATTTTATTTATGTAGAATATAAATGTACTTATAATTTAGACAAACCTAGATGTGTTGTCCTTTTCATTCTACTGTATTTATTATGTTGATTTATTTTGCAGGCAAGAATCGAATATTATTAAAAGGAAATAATAAGCTGAAATTAATGTAGATAATATCAATGAAAAGAGAAGACGTTAATTTACATATATGTAACATAAGGATTTTTACTGAGAAAGCGTGACCCGCACCCACATATTGATGGGAGCCTTTATGCAGACAGAGGGATGGGGCAGAGAGAGAGAGAGAGAGAGAGAGAGACAAAATATGTGCCACCAAAACTAAATAACCTTAATCTTCTAGTCCTCTTTCTATGAGGATAATGTTAAGGATATAATTTATCCTACAAAGATAGGGAACATAGCTGATTTAAAGGAGAGTCACTGATGCCGTTGCCACTACTGATGAGGAAATGGTGCTCATATAGAGGTATATTAAATGAGGTGAAAAAATAACCCGATAACTACTGTACTCATTTTGTAATAATTTCCATATATTTCTCTGTTCATTTGCTTTTGTAATTCAGAAAATCCCCAAGTTATAAACTTATAGGTTCCAAGAAGCTGTCAATTTTGTTAAATTTTGGGCTAGGGTAGGCTTCACCTAAAGCAGGGTTTACATGGTCAAACGGTTCGTCAAACCCGGTTGTCGAACCTGCTTGCCAAACGGTACGAAGAGGTGGAGTCAGTCACAAATGTATGAGGTTTGTGTACAAAGAAGCCCCACCCACAAAAGTCAGGCAAGAACAGACTTTCTTCTAACCATTCGATGAACGTGTTTGACACCCAAATACCCCGTTCACAAGTTCGATCATCACTTCAAACACCTGTCTGTTGAACAGCATTCAACCATGTAAACCCGCCTTTACTCACTTACCTATGATTTTCACCTGCCAAAGTCAACAAATAGGAACCAGGAAGTATAGAACTAACAAGACTTTTATGTTATAGAGTTCTACCTTCTTCCCCGCAAGAAGTAGGACTCCAAGACTCTTCCAAAGTCCTCTACAAGGACCTCCAGACCCACAGCACCAGTCAGCCCCTCTAGGGATGTCCACGACCTACCTCGAGATGAGCTCTCAGGGGTGGAGGAAGGAGACTTCGCTGCTAGTCCCACTTCAGGGGGGGAGCAGAAAGAGTCAGAATATGCCTTCTGGCAAGTTCTGACTCTTATCGGGGTTCTCAAAGCATTCGCCAACCAAGAGATACCCCCAAGAGGGCAGACACGGTCCTAGATCGTGTCTTTGGCACTCAGAAGCCATCTAAGGCCAGTGCAGCCTTGCCCTGGTCCCAGGGGCTGAAGAGTGCCAGGGGTAAGCTCACTCTACAGCTCTCTGACTTCTCCTCCTCTCAGCGTTTGGGCTTTTCTGCCAAGCTCCTCACACCTCCTCGAGTCCAGCAGAAGAGGTACTATAAGATCATGAACGACCCTTGACCAGCTCTTCCACTCTTTGAAAGAGCTAATCAAGGGGGGTCTCTTTAGAGAGAGATTCCAACTGTCTGGTCTCTGTCTTGGCAGCTGAGATCTTTGGCATTCTAATGCCAGTGCAGCCTTACCCTGGTCCCAGCGGCTGGAGAGTGCCAGGGCGTAGATTGGTCTACAGCTCTCTGACTTCTCCTCCTCTCAGCTTTTGGTCTGTGTTTCCAAGCTCATTCCACCTCGAGTCCAGCAGAGGAGGTACTATGAGGCCATGGACGAGCCTCATCCAGCTCTTCCACTCCACCATTCTTTGGGAGAGCAACAAAAGAGTAAAGTGCAGTGTTTATATCTCGCCTCCCTGATATTAGCACCTCTTCCTTCTTTCTTCAGCCGACCAAATTACTTTGGGATTCTAGCCTTTATTCCTGATTGTGTAAGAGCTATTTTAGTGTGTTCTTATTATACTTTGTTGAATCCCTCCACTCACTCTAGTCAATGGCGACTTTCCCTACGTGAAGCATTACTCTAACCCCCTTGGCATCCCCCAGCTTAGAGATGCAGGGATCCTGACATTTCACTACACCACCAATTGAAACACTTGTGATTCTAGTCTTTACTAGTGATTATATAAGGACAATTTTAGTGTATGTCTTATGTTGGCATATGCGTTGGAATTACCACAGAAAGTATTTTCTATAATGTGATGTAGCTGTCGTTTGTCTACCCCCCCCCACTCTTAACTTCCACCCACAATGCCACCCAAAACACCCGTCATGCAAATTGTTGAAAGCTCTGTTTGGTTAAATTTAATCACACTCTTATATAACGGATTTTGAGCGAAGCGAAAAATCTATTTTTGGGTAAGATGGCCATGTCGTCCTGATGGAAGTTCCTATTAGGTAGCTTCCTTGGGTATATTACAACTATGGCGATATTCCCAGAGAATTTACCTTAAGGTACCCAGAATTCTAACTCCTGGAGTGAATATCCCTAATAAAAGAACCAGGGATATTGCAAAATATCAGCGGACGTATTCTTGACACGCCACATGGCAATCTGTACCCCGAACAGAGTTAACACTTCGTAGGGGTCAAATGGCAAGAAAACGAAAACGATAAGAGAGGGGGGAGCCGTTCGTAAGGTATCTCTCCTCTCCCGTTTCGTAAGCGTGCCCTGCGCCGCTCGCGGCGCCATCTGTATTCCTTGAAGCGATACACGAGGTGCTACAGATACTGTATGTAGGGAGGGGACCTACAGCCCCTTCTTTTTTTTTTTTTTTTTTAAAGAAAGGGGCAGGGCGGGTCCATCAGGACGACATGGCCATCTTACCCAAAAATAGATTTTTCGCTTCGCTCAAAATCCGTTTTTTGGGCTCAAGCCATGTCGTCCTGATGGAAGTATACCAGAGCATTACTGTATCTGTGGATTCTCAAAACGTGCCGTACTCCCCAGAAGTATTTCCCCGGCCGACTCGACCTAGAGACCTAAGATGTTACCGTTATACATCTTTTCAACTAACCATAAACCATGATAGAGCTTCCTGCCCCCTACAGGGAAGAGTCCTACTAGACTCTGGGAAAGTCTCGAAGAGTACATATACCTATGTATAAATCACTGGCAAGCCAATATAGTGGTCTCACCCTATATAAAGTAAAGCATAGTTTGTAAAGAACTACTGCGTCAAAATGAAATATCGACCAGTTCCACGTTCGATACTGAGTTGGACAAAGGTTTATATCTGTGTAAGAAGAAACTTGCAACCGCCACCGTCCCCTCTAGGGGATGGAGTCCTCTCGCCAAGGGAGAGCATAAACCATTGCAACAAAAGCTTGCACCAAGGAACAGACTATTATAGTTATCCCCGATAAACATACATAGGATGAATGCTCAATTAATGATAAGAAATTGACATAGGTGAAGGAGACGCAAGGTTCCCAAGAACAAGTTTATTGACAAACAATAAATAGACATGGTTACAACAATTATATACATATAAGAGGTGGATAACCAAAGATTTGCATAAGTATGGTAGTAAACAGATACTTGTTTATCTGAAAGAAAAACATTAGAGCCACTTTCACGTACCGAGGTATCAAAGTTAAAAGTCTGTGTTACTAGCCCCTCACATTAGCGTCCAAAACGCCCGGCACACATGTCTGTACTTATGCTAAGTTCACCTTGAAAGCGGAACAGATAACTTGGGCAACCCATGCCCTTACACTTAGTTATAGCACTGCATATAACTACACACTCACCCTGGAATTAATAGTCCCAATTAAATCCACTGTTCTTCGCAGAGTTAAACAGCAGGGTTAACGACGCAACCCACTGCTACCACAGACCTCTTTAGTTGCTCCACTTGTTTTGCATAGTGGCGAAAGAACACCCTGGAAGACTTCCAGCCGGTGAATGAACGCAGCTGTTCAAAATCCATAAAGTTAAAGAAATTTAAGGATGAGGCAACTTTCCTCAGATCATGACCTGCGGGTGAACTGTCAGGATCCGGTCTGCGAATAAAATATGTAATTTTCGCCCTGAGTTGTTTCAAAGATAAATTTGAGCCTGATGTTTCTCCTCTGAACAGTTGACCCCCCCTGAAGTCTGAAGTTCTACGAAGATAGACCTTTAGGCATTCTACGGGACATAGAGATGCATCTTCTTTCAGAGGGCAGATTCTCCAGGGACCCCACCTGTTGGTGGGTAACTCGTTCTTAGCGAGAAACGTAGGGTCCGGAAACAGGTTCAGTTCTCCCCCATCCAGGAACTGAACACGACCTTCCTCTCTCGAGAGGGCTACAATCTCACTAACCCTGGCCCCGGACGCGAGTGCAAATTGGAAGATAACCTTTTGGGTCAAATCCTTCAACGCACACTCCTCATTATTCAGTAATGAGGCGAAGTGAAGGACTTTATCTAAAGACCATGAAATAGGCTTTGGAGGTGCTGAAGGCCTGAGCCTAGCGCAGGCTTTCGGGACTTTATTAAAGATCTCATTAGCGAGGTCTACCTGGAAGGCATATAGGATGGGTCTTGTCAAAGCAGACTTACACGTAGAAATCGTGTTAGCTGCCAGCCCCTGCCCGTGGAGGTGGATGAAGAAGGACAAGCAGAAGTCCGTCGAGGTCTCATGCGGATTCTTCTCTTTGACAAAGGCCACCCATTTTTTCCAAGCTGACTCATATTGTCTTCTAGTAGACTTGCACTTATACTCCTCCAGGAAGTCAATGCTGTCTTTCGAGATCCCGAACCGCTTCTTCACCGCTAGGGAGAGAAAATCATGAGCTGCAGGGTCCGGGTTTTCTGTAATGAAGCGCAGACAGTCGACTTCTGGACTCGCTGGGTCAGAACTGGGTCCGGCAGCGGTAGAAACTTCAACCATAGTTCCAGTGCCAGAGGGAACCACACGCTGTTCGGCCACTTGTGGGCCACTATCGCTGCTACTCCCTTGAAGGATCTCAGTTTGTTGAGGACCCTCAACAGAAGGTTGTGAGGAGGGAACAGATAGATCCTGGACCATCTGTTCCAGTCGAGGGACATTGCGTCCACTGCTTCCGCCAAGGGGTCCTCGTACGGGGACACGTACCGGGGCAACTTCTTGTTGTCTTTCGTCGCAAAGAGGTCTATCTGCAGTTCCGGGACTTGACTCGAGATGAAGGAGAATGATCCTGCGTCTAGGGACCATTCCGACTCTACCGGTGTAAACCTGGATAGAGCGTCCGCTGTCACATTGCAGACTCCTTGAAGGTGAACTGCCGACAGGTACCACTTATTCTTTTCCGCCAGTCGGAAGATGGCCAACATCACCTGGTTGAGAGGTGGGGACCTCGATCCCTGTCGATTCAAGCATTTCACAACCACCTTGCTGTCCAGCACCAACCTTATGTGGATCGAGTGACGCGGGGAAACTTTCTTTATGGTAAGAAGCACTGCCATAGCTTCTAGAAAGTTTATGTGAAAGGACTTGAATAGCTTGGACCAGGTCCCTTGGACCTTCTTCCGATGAGAGTGACCTCCCCACCCCTCCTTCGAGGCGTCTGTGTGAATCGTCACCGACGGGGGAGGTGGTTGGAGAAGTACCGACTTCTTTAGTTGTCTGGCTTGGGACCACGGTCTGAGAAGAGTACGTAGACGAAGCGGAACTGGTCTTCTCAGATCTCTTCGCGCGTTTGATGCAAAGCTTCTCCACACTCCGGCTGCATCCTTCAGCTGTGCTCTTAGCACCGGGTCTGTTACCGACGCAAACTGGAGAGAGCCCAGTACCCTCTCTTGTTCGCGTCTTGATATCCTTTCGGAATCTAAAAGTCTCTTGACAGACCCCGCTATCTCCTTCCTTTTCATCATTGGAATGGAGAATCGGTGTGGCACTAGGTCCCAGTGAATTCCCAACCACTGAAACCTCTGAGATGGAGAAAGACGAGACTTCTTTCTGTTGATCTTGAACCCTAGATACTCTAGGAACTGAATCACCTGTAGGGAAGCTTGCAAGCATTCTGCCCTGGATGCTGCCCACACCAGCCAGTCGTCCAGGTAGGCTACCACCTGGATCCCTTTTAGGCGTAATTGTTTGAGAGCTGCGCTCGCAAGCTTCGTGAAGATCCTTGGGGCTATGTTTAGCCCGAATGGCATGGCTCTGAAGTCGTATAGTCTTCGTTGTAGCTCGAATCCTAGGTAGGGGGAGAGACAGCGGCTGATTGGAACATGCCAATAGGCGTCTGACAAATCTATGGAGACGGTAAATGCCCTCTTGGGCAGTAAGGTCCTTATGTGTTGCAGTGTTAACATCTTGAACTTGTAGTTCACTGTGAACTTGTTGAGTGGCGACAAGTCCAGAATGACTCTGAGTTTCCCCGAATCTTTCTTGGGAACACAAAACAGCCTCCCTTGGAATTTGATGGACTTTACCCTTCGGATCACATTTTTCTCCAACAGTTCTTGAATGTACTCCTCCAAAACGGGGTTGGAGTGTTGGAAAAATCGAGGGCACGGGGGCGGAGTGCTGTACCAGCTCCAACCGAGTCCATTCTTGAGCAGGCTGTGGGCCCCGGGATCGAAGGTCCAGCGATCCCTAAAGTTCTGAAGTCTCCCTCCTACCGGCATCATCTCACTTCGATTGCTGTCCTGCAGTCTTGCCTCCCTGACCTCGACCACCTCTGGATCCCCTTCCCCTTGAGGGGCGTCTAGACGAGCCTCTGGCCGCTCCTCTAGGTTTCGCTCGAAAGGTAGTCGACTGCCCTTCGAACGCTGGGTTGAAAGCCGGGGATTGCGATGACACGGCCTGGGGCACCCATTGGAAAGTGGTCGGGGCTTGGGCCACCATCTGGGGCACCGAAGGCAAAGCCAACTGCTGCTGCTGTTGTCGTTGCTGTCTAAAAGGCCTGGCTGGCCGGGAAGGTAGCCTAGATCTCATCGTCTTCCCCTTCGGTTGGGGACCCTCGTCGGGGGAAGACTTCCTCTTGAGGGACAGGCCCCACTTCAGGAGAAGATTTCTGTTCTCCGTGGCGGCCTTGTCCACCACCTCCTTGACTGCATCGTTAGGGAAAAGGTCCTTGCCCCAGATGTTGGAGGAGATCAGCTTCCTTGGCTTGTGCCTCACTGTCGCCGAAGCGAACACAAACTCTCTACAGGCCCTCCTCGCCTTGACGAAGCTATAGAGGTCCTTTGTCACCGTGGCCAGATGGGTCTTGGCCACCACCATAAACATCTCGTGGACTTTAGGGTCGCTCGCCATTGTCTCGAGAGTTGTCTGGAGAGACATCGAAGCCGCCAAACGTTCCTTCGTCTCGAGCTCCCTCCGCAGGAGGAAGTCAGACAGCCTAGGGAGGTTCTTGCCGAACTGCCGTCCAGCAATATCAGCGTCCAACTTCCCGACCGAAAAGGTAAGATGAACGTCCTTCCAGTCCTTGTTGTCCATCGGCAGGGCTAGAGACAAGGGCTTACACTCCTCCAAGGAGGGGCATGGCTTGCCAGCCTCGACTGCTTTAAGAACGGCCGCGAACCCCTTCTGCAGAAAGGGGAAAGCTCTAGCCGGAGAAGATACGAAGGAAGGGTGCTTCTTACTCAAAGCAGCCACTTTCGAGTTCGAGAAGCCCCTCTCCTTCATCGCAGATGACAGCAAAGCTTGAGCCTTGGCGTGGTCCATAACGATCACCTCCTTCGGCTCCGTCTCCTCCTTAGACGCCAGCTCCTTCTTCAGACGGACGTAACAGTCCGGATACGCCCCTTTGCTGGGCCAGAATTCCACCTCCTCAAGGGGAACTGAACCCAGTTTCTCCGACATGACGATCTTCCCGACCGTCATCGGCATGTGCTCAGCATATCTCCACGGGTTAGCATCTGAGCACACAGGAAGGTCTTTCACGTTGAGCTTTTTCTGGGGCCCACGTGACGCTGCAAGTCTCTGCATCTGCAGTTCCATTGCAGCCGCCTTCTCACTATTCTCCTTCTGCATCTGTTGGATCATACCAACGATGGAGGAGAGAGCCTGTCCCAGCTCTGCTGGAAGAGTGGACGAAGTTGAGGGAACAGGTTCAGGGGCCTGAACCGGAGTGGCTGACGGCTCGACAACCTCTTCCTCAACGGCGTTTGGAGCCTGATCTTCGTCCTGGCCTCCTGCTAGGAGGTCCTCTTCCAGACGTTCGGACACGTCCGACATCCTGTCATCCAGCTGAATGTCCTGCATGGCGACCGCAACTTCAGCATCCACTGGGATCTGGACTAGAGGGATCTCCGGCCGAGGCTGGGGGATCACTGCATCAGTTGAAGCCCTGGGAAAGAGGTAAGCCCTCATCTTCTCACTGGGAAGATAAGGTCCGGAGGTGTTCTTCTGGAAGCCCCTTACCCAGGTACGAAGCTTCTCCCTCGCTGCATCCCTTGACTCCGCCGTCCTAGGGGAATCAAAGGCCTCAGCCAACAGGTTAGTGCATACCGAACATACCTGAGGGTCCCAGTAACGGAGATCATCCTTGGAGGCTGCGCAAGCCGCGTGCCTCCTACACAAATCATGTCCGCAGAAGTTCCTGCTGCGGACGTTGCAGAAGACGCTACCGCACTTCGGATTTTCCTCCTGTAAAAGAAGAAAATTTCCATGAGTATCAGGTGAACTGCATAACACATGGATATATATTAACATATAAAAATAGAAAGGGAAGACACACACTTATGTTTCCCACACAGTCAATTGCTGCAGCCTTCCAGATAATAAAATCAAATGGTTAGTCTTTTCTAGAGTAACCAATGCAAATATTCCCAAAGGAAATAGGTGTAGCTCACACCTAAAGTATGATTTTAAGATACTGGATAATAGACAAGAAAGAACTCACTTTCTATATCTGTAAGGCAACACCAAGGGGCTGTGCAAGGCAACACAAGCATGCTAGAAAACACAGCGTTGTAACACTACTATACTATAGTTTTCTCCCCACAGTATATACTATACTGGGAAATACTGATACAGTATAGGAGGTAATGTGCCGGCCGGCACTCGCAGGCCGGCACTTACCATAGCTAGATCTAAAGTATACAACTTAAGAACTATAAGGCGGCAGAGCTCTGGTTCAGATGCATGTGCCGGCCGGCAGCTACGCTAGGTAGCGCCCGGCTGCCGGCCACCACTCCTAGCGGTCGGCAGACGAGGCGAGATAAAGGCCGGCCGGCAGAGGTATACAACCGATGCCGGCCGGCAGCAACAGAACCAGAGTACTCCGACTGCCCGGCTGCCGGCCACCTAGGCCGGCAGTCGGTAGAGTACAACACTAGAAGAAAACAGAATGGATGCCGGGCTAAGAGGCTATACTACCTCAATGCCCAACAAACCGAAAGAGTGCCCAAAGGAAGGGGAGTACCTAATTCAAGCTTCCTAACCACTGCCGACTGGCTCTACAGACAGGCGTGGATGAGGGACCAAGGGAGGACCGGGCAGCACTCAAAGCAGCAGACCTTTGCCGGCCGGCCGGCGGGACTAAGTCAGCTCCACATCCTAACCTATGCTAGGTACAAATGTAGAATGACAAACAGTAGTGGAACATTACGGAAAGGACAGAGGGGAAGGGACAAAGAGGGTCCTACCAACCTTGCAATAGTTAAGGATCACCCACCGCCAAGAAAACTCATCTTAGCCTAAGGGAGATCCGGGGAGGGAGGCCAGCAATACTTGCTACCTCCCACCGAACCAAAGCAAGGAAGGCGTTGCCATTCCCGGGTGAGGGATCTCAACCCCACCATCCAGAACAGCAACAAGGACTAGTCTGATGGATCACAGAAAGAAGGACTCATATCGTACAGAGACCTTCGAAAGTGACCGAAGGAGGCTAAGCCTCCTAAGTCTGTATCAGTCTAGCGAGGGAGACTCGACCCCAAGCCAAACGAGACAGACTCAGACTAATAACTCTGCTGTTCCGCCCCCTCTCTGAAGCCAGACTTGCTGGAACAGGAAGGAACAGAACACCCTAATACTGTATAGTAATATCGAAAGTTAATTCGGATACACCACTAGAGTTAAGGCCAAGGCTTACACAGAGGGAAAGGGATTGCACACCTTCTCCGAAGAGAAGGGAGCAACCGGGGAAAGCAAGAAAGTATACCAAGGCCCCAAGACAACCTAGCTTAGGCACTGGGAGAATCGATTACCTAAATCACCGAAACTCACTCGTATACCATCTTGGAAGAACTCAACATAATCTTATATGTATAACGTTGCCTAACGCTTCAATAAAATTATATAAAAACACTTGGAAATCTGAATATCATGCAGGAAAGTACAAGGACCAAACGACTAGGCTACAAGGTCTAGCGTAGGCCAACCTAGGCGAATCCTTCGCCAAGGCACCAATACTAAAAGCATCATAAAAGAAATCCTAATTAAGCTAAGCAGCTAAATTTATTAAAGCGAAACAGCTGGGAACATCGCTCTGGCTAACAAAATAACTCCTATATAGCGAGCGACAGCGTCCAGGACGCCTCCAGCAGGCAACAGCTCTTGTAACAAAGATAACTCTCTTAATCACTTTAAATTTTCAATATTTAACTTAGCCGGTGATTATAATAGCTGCAACTCTGTTGCTCGACAGAAAACTCTAAGGTAAAATTCGCCAGCGATCACTACACAGGTTGCGGGTGTGCCCAACAGCGCCATCTGTCGTCCAGATACCCAGTACTCAATGTAAACAAAGAACTCAATTTTCTCTCTGTCGAGCTATCGACAAGACGTACTTACTCGCTGTTGCTAAACTGGAGTTTTTTCACAACTAATTGGTGAAGTACTTTATTCTAGTTTTGAGCTTTCGCTATGCAGGTGTTTTATCTTAAATCTTGAATTCGTTTTGGATAGATTTAATTATGGTGACAAAGAGAGTATGGGCTTTCTTTCACTTTTAAATGGCCGACCCTTCCCTTAGACGGAAGTGTGTTTAGGCTTTTAGTAATTATATCACGTTATAGATTTTCCTCTATATATTTTATATCTCTCCGCCTTTATTAGGCCTCTTCGATTAACTTTCCATTTATTATAAACATATAAAATAATTTTAATGTTTTGTTTATATAGACCTTTCCTGAGAGTAGGCGGTCCTAACTTGGAAACCGAAGTTAATCAACGTTGAGCCCTTTATATCGTAATTAGCTTTTAAAGAGCTAAGGATTTAAAACTTTTTAAATGTAATATTTTATGAAAGAATTTCTTTGATAGTCTTCGTACTGTTTTAAAAGATGAACTAACGTTTAGTTTTTTTATGCTACGCAGTTGTTGACGTTCAGGACGTTCAACATGCGCTCTATCGTTACGATAGAGAGAGAGTGTATCACGGTTTCACTTTGCAGTAAGAGTAAATCGATTCTGACGTTTTGTTCATTCTTTCTTAGCTTAAATGTTTTAAATTCTATTTTAAAGGAACTTTTTATTTGAAAAACCTTTCAGATTTTTCCTTTAGTCAAATAACATGTTTTTTTGACGAAATATAATTGGGCTCTTCTCTTAGGTGCGAAATCAAGAGAGAAAGAGAGAGAGGGAGATAGAGACGGAGGGAGAGAGAGGAGAGAAAACGTTCCGTTCAAGCGGGTAACGTTGTTCTCGTGTTACTCTCGTCCCTAGTCGCTGTAAGGGGAGGAAGGATAAAACGTTTTAGTTTTTTATTCTCGTCCCCGGACTATGTGCGGTGAGAGATTGAAAACGTAGTTATATGAACTAGTGTTTAGTCTCTTTCCCAGCCACTGATTTTTTTATCTTAAAATATGTTTTCTGTTTTTTGCTGGTATTAATGTTGCATTATACGACTGATTTCGCAATTACTACCTTTTAATGAAGGGTAGAATTGCGTGTTTCAGGTAGAAATCAGTAAAAGTTTCGATTTCAGTGAAATAAGTGCAAAACAGAAAATCGAAGTGATAAAGTGATATGCGCAAAGTGTTACAGTGTTGCGTCCGAGGGTTCGTCTGTTCGTACCTGTCGTTCACCTAGTCCGGGACCTCTTACATGCTCCCAAGCCCAGGGGAGAACTAATGTCAAACGACTTATGGGTTCGAGAGGCCTTGACCAACGAACAGACGTTTTCCCTCTATGGTATCGGGTGTATCTTACCAAGATCTCCCCTACCATAAAACGAGAGAGACGTTGTTTCTCCTCGTCATCCGAAGGCTTTTCGCATAAGAAACCTGTCACAAGGTTTCGAAGCCCTTAAGCGAAAGTCAGTCCTTTCAGGACAGGTCCAGCGTCCTGGTTACAACCATTAGGACAGCTCTGACCCTATGCAGTCATCGGATAACTGCTCGCCGCCTAACAAAAGCGTAACACAAACTCCGAGAGTCTTTTTTTGTAGGCCAAGTGTTGCGGTCACAGACGTTACCCTCGTCTCTTACCACAACCATTTCCGTTGATCCTTAATGGGTTGTATGGCAAGACATGCAGTATATGCTTGCCTCCCTTATGGAAGACTATTCTGCCGATTAGTCCGTTGAGTCTAGCCGTTTATCTCATCGATATCCTGGCTTTCAGCCAACCTAACGTTCCTTTGTGCTTACTGTTGACGTTGGCGTAGCTTAGTCACGTCAGTCAGGTTGTTTAGAACCACACTCGATGCGGTCTCGTGTGGTTTTTCAGCCGCATTTGGACGTTAGGCCACTTGCTGATGCTCCTGTTGACGTTCAAGACGTTCACTAACAATCGGAGTTGACTTGTTTTGACGCTGTGCGTCAACCTCCGCATTCTAGAGTTGTTTTGACTGCTCAGTCTAGGCAGTCAAAGCAGTCTCGAGTGGACGCTGTGCGTCCTCACGCACCTGTTGTGGTTGACAGTTCAGTTGTTGACAGTTCACAGACTGTCAAGCAGTTACATGACGTTGCGTTCTGGTCCGCTACTAATGCACCAGTGAGTGTGGACTCTGCTTGTAAAGCATTGCCACCACGGTAGGTCTCTCCCTTGCTTGAGACTCGGCTTTTATCGGACAAGGTTCCTGTAGATGAGGAAGTTGCTGTTCCCCCTCCTACTGATATTCCCTTGAGGACTCTGTCAGATGGAGAGGAGCCTAAAGCTGCTTAGCCTCCTATGGACTTTAATTAAATCATGATGATTTTTTTAAGGATCTTTGTCCGGATCTTTTTGTAACTGCTGCTCCTCGTTCGCCTAAACGTCAGAGCTTACACTAGGCCTAGCTACTTCGAAGCCGTTGTTTTTAAGCTAGTGCTCTCTCGCTCTCCTAGAGAGCTTTACGTTGGCTAGGCGACTGGTTTTTCACCAGGAGGAGTTTGGGGGATACAGCCTTTGCTTTCCCTTCTTTTAAACTGGTTTATAGAGCGAGAGTCTGATATGACACGAGAGAAGTTCTCGGCTTGGGAGTTCATGCCTCTGCCCAGATAGACTTCTCAATTCTCGTAGACTCTCCCTGGCGCCTGGCCAGGAGACGCTCCAAGTTGTTTGCAGGTCAACTTCACAGCTGTTTTCGAGCCTTTGAAGTTTTGCTGTACAATTATGTCACGCATAACAAGGCTTTCAGGGATGGTAAACGGTACCGCCTCAGTCGCTAACCCCGTCTGTTGCCACACCTGCTCCCGTAGACCCTAAATGGGCTTTGCTGCAAGACATGCAGTCCAAGCTTGCGTCCTTGATAGAGGACTTTAATGCGGAGAAGGTTGCTACCGAACCTTCTGGCCAACAACTTTCCAACCGGTCGGTTGTGCGCCCTGTTGACGCTGAGGTAACCTACTCGCGTCTGCCAGTTGAGGTGGTTCCTCCACCGATGCGACCCAGTGTGGGTTGCCAGCCGCACGTTGACGTTAAGCGACGCTCGGAGGTGGTTGTTGACGTTCAGGACGTTCAACAACCAGCAGAGGTGACTTGTTTTGACGCAGTGCGTCAACCTCAGCAACCCGGTAGGGTGTTAACTGCACAACCCAGACGGTCTAGACAGTCTCGGGTTGACGCTGTGCTTCCTCGCGCACCCATGGTTGTTGACAGTTCACAGACTGTGCAGCAGTTCCATGATATTGCGTCCGGCTCCGTCACGCATCCACCAGTGCGACCGGACTCAGCGAGCCAGACGTTGCCCACTCCGTTGCCGTTTCCTCATCAGTTTTCGGATGAGGAACCCTCTGATGAGGACGTTGCTGAACAACAAGACGATCAGCCCCCAGAATAGATCAAGCCCTGCTATCCATCCAGAAGATGCTGAAGAAGGAACGCTGCTCAGTCAGGCTGTGGATGAGTCTGGTAGGGACGCTGTCATCCGTGGAACAATTTGTGTCACTAGGAAGATTACACCTCCGTCCTCTTCAATACCATCTAGCTTTTCACTGGAAAAAGGACAAGACGCTAGAAGCGGTCTCGATCCCGGTTTCCGAAAAGATAAAGTCTTGTCTGACTTGGTGGAAGGACAATATCAACCTAAGAGAGGGTCTTCCCCTGGCTGTTCAGACTCCCAATCACGTTCTCTTCTCGGACGTGGGCTGGGGCGCGACACTAGACGGTCGGGAATGCTCAGGACTGTGGAACTCGAGTCAGAGGAGCATGCATATCAACTGCAAGGAGCTGTTGGCAGTACATCTGGCCTTGAAAAGCTTCAAGTCTCTCCTTCGAGGCAAAGTGGTGGAAGTTAACTCGGACATCACCACGGCCTTGGCGTACATCTCCAAACAAGGAGGTACCCACTCACTGACGTTGTACGAGATCACAAGGGACCTGCTCATCTGGTCAAAAGGTCAAGACATCTCCCTAATAACGAGGTTCATCCAAGGCGACTTGAACGTCATAGCAGATTGTCTCAGTCGGAAAGGGCAAGTAATTCCAACCGAATGGACCCTCCACAAGGATGTATGCAAGAGACTTTGGGCCACTTGGGGTAAAACCATCCATAGATCTCTTTGCAACCTCGCTGACCAAGAGGCTTCCAATCTATTGCTCTCCAGTCCTGGACCCAGCAGCAATACATATAGATGTTTTCCTCCTAGATTGGTCACATCTGGATCTCTACGCATTCCCACCGTTCAAGATTGTCAACAAGGTACTGCAGAAGTTCGCCTCTCACGAAGGGACAAGGTTGACGTTAGTTGCTTCCCTCTGGCCCGCGAGAGAATGGTTCACCGAGATACTTCGATGGTTAGTAGACGTTCCCAGTAGTCTTCCTCTAAGGGTAGACCTTCTACGTCAGCCACACGTAAAGAAGGTACTCCAAAGCCTCCACGCTCTTCGTCTGACTGCCTTCAGTCTATCGAAAGACTCTCGAGAGCTAGAGGCTTTTCGAAGGAAGCAGCCAGTGCGATTGCTAGAGCAAGGAGAGCTTCTTCCATTAGAGTCTACCAATCGAAGTGGGAAGTCTTCCAAGACTGGTGCAAGTCAGTTTCTGTATCCTCGACCAGTACCTCTGTAGCTCAAATAGCTGTTTTTCTCTTATACCTGAGAAAAGGACGATCCCTTTCAGCTCCCACTATCAAGGGCTACAGAAGCATGTTGGCATCGGTCTTCCGGCATAGAGGCTTAGATCTTTCCAAACATAAAGATCTGCAAGACCTCCTTAAGTCTTTTGAGACCACCAAGGAGCGTCGTTTGGCTACCCCTGGATGGAATTTAGACGTGGTACTAAGATTCCTCATGTCAGACAGGTTGGAGCCGTTACAATCAGCCTCCCTGAAAGATCTCACTCTTAAGACTCTTTTCCTGGTATGCTTAGCCTCGGCTAAAAGAGTCAGTGAGATTCATGCCTTCAGCAAGAACATAGGATTTTCGTCAGAAAAAGCCACTTGTTCGCTACAACTTGGTTTTCTAGCCAAAAATGAGCTGCCTTCTCGGCCTTGGCCTAAATCTTTCGATATCCCCAGCTTATCGGAGATCGTAGGCAATGAACTAGAAAGAGACTTATGCCCTGTTAGAGCTCTTAAGTTCTATTTAAAGCGTACTAAACCTTTACAAGGCCAATCTGAAGCTTTATGGTGTTCAGTTAAGAAACCATCCTTGCCTTTGTCAAAGAATGCTTGGTCAGACTTTATCAGATTGTTAATACGAGAAGCTCATTCACATCTGAGTGAGGAAGACCGAACTTTGCTTAAGGTGAAGACGCACGAAGTTAGAGCTGTAACAACTTACGTGACCTTTAAGCAAAATATATCTCTGCAAAGTATAATGGACGCAACCTATTGGAGAAGCAAGTCAGTGTTCGCGTCATTTTACTTGAAAGATGTCCAGTCTCTTTACAAGAACTGCTACACACTGGGACCATTCATAGCAGCGAGTGCAGTAGTGGGTGAGGGCTCAACCACTACAATTCCCTAATTCCATACCCTTTTAATCTTTCTCTTGAAATGTTTTTATTGTTGTTTTTTGGGTTGTCCGGAAGGCTACGAAGCCTTTCGCATCCTGGTTGATTTGGCGGGTGGTCAAAGTCATTTCTTGAGAAGCGCCTAGATTAGGGGTTTTGATGAGGTCCTGTTGTATGGGTTGCAACCCTTGATACTTCAGATCCTAGGGGTCGATCAGCATCCTGAGAGGATCGCGAGGCTCCGTAAGGAAGACGTACTTCGACTTCCTTACCAGGTACCTATTTATTTTGTTTTTGTTATTTTGATAACTTCTAAAATGAAATAAAAATTCTTAGCTCATAATAAACGGATTTTGAGCGAAGCGAAAAATCTATTTTTGGGTGAGATAGCCATGGCGTCCTGATGGAAGGTTCCTGTTTGGTAGCTTCCTTGGGTATAAGACTACTAAGATATTCCCAGAGAATTTAACCACAGGTTATCACAGAATTCTAACTTCTGGAGCGAGTATCTCAAAGGTTTCCCTTTAAGACATCGTAATACAACAGGGGACACGCATGTCTGGTCGTGCCACATAGCTATCTCCACCCCGAACAGAGTTAACGCTTCGGTGTGTAAGGGCTGAGAATAGCTGGGAGCCGTTCCACAGCTAATCTCACTCGTGGCTACTACTGATACTCGAGACGTAAACAAACGGACGCCATTGCTCTAATGACGTCACGCGCGTCTTTATCCTGGCGCCAGTTGCTGCCCATCACCATGATACAATTGTGTAGGGTGGGAGCAAACTGAACGAAGTAGTAGGGAGGGTCCATCAGGACGCCATGGCTATCTCACCCAAAAATAGATTTTTCGCTTCGCTCAAAATCCGTTTTTTGGGCTCAAGCCATGGCGTCCTGATGGAAGAGTACCAGAGAATCAATGTATCGTGGTAGATTTTCCCCCAGAGTTAAGTGCCTAGGCATTGACAAAACAGCAAAGTAATCTTAGGTAAGAACCATAGGAACGAAATATCCTGCCCCCCATTGGTAGGAAGTTCCCATGGGCTATGCCGACGTCAAAGTGGTATTGAAGGGCTATTCATCTTGACAGAAGAACTTTTAAGAGCTTAGAGATGAAGCAGAATGTTTGATATTTGTATAGGAACATTCTGAAGTAGGCCAGTGGTGGTTGGGCACTGTGTGTAGAGTTCATCTCCTGATTATCAGAAGTAAGTATTCGTGTAGGAACCTTACTGAGGCAAGGTGAATATAATTTAGGAATAGACATCTTAAATTCTTCATGACCATAAGAAAGGAGGAATAAATAAAACTATGACAGTATGTATTTCATAGTAAGTAGGAGCTGAAAGAGACGCATAAGTAATAAAATAGAAATTTTATTTCACAATGCAGAAATTAAATAATTTACAGCAAAAGTAAAGTTCATTTACAGTAATAATAATGTACATAGAAATAAAGGCTTGCTCTTGAATCTGAAAGGGAATTTCAGGATTAGTAGGTACTCGTTCTCGAGGAACGCAAGTCTTTAAATAACACATCATGCTCAAGGCATGCGGCACTTGTGTAACACTATGACATTTCACCTGGGATAAGAACAGTTATAAAAGCACTAAGTGTTTTTAGACATCACTATGAATCACTCGAGGGTCAACATAGGCACCCGAAGAGTTAGAGTCCCAAGTAACTCACTGTTCTACGCAGAGTTAGGTGCAGGTTTCATAACACTACCTGCGGCTACCACAAAATGTTTGATTTCGTGCACTTGTTTCGCATAATGTTTAAAGAAAACTCGCGAGGACTTCCAGCCCGTAAAGTTTTTAAGGCTCTCAAAGTCCATGCTCTGAAAGAAGTTCAGAGAAGATGCCACTTTTCTAGGATCATGACCAGCGGGTGTACTGTTCGGATCCGCTCTGCGAATGAAGTAGGTGATTTTCGCTCTTAATTGTTTCAGTGACAGGTCGCTGCCCGATGTTTCTCCTTTGAAGAGTTGGCCTCCACCAAAGTTTGAAGTTCTGCGAAGATAGACCTTGAGGCTCTCTACTGGACATAGAGAGACATCCTCCTTCAGGGGGCATATTCTCCAAGGGCCCCATCTGTTGGTGGGTAATTCATTTTTGGCGAGAAACGTCGGATCAGGGGAGAGGGTCACTTCTCCTGAATCAGCAAACAGGATGTGTCCCTCTTCTCTTGATAATGCCACTATTTCGCTGACTCGAGCTCCCGAGGCGAGAGCAAATAAAAATATAACTTTCTGAGTCAGATCCTTGAGGGGGCATGAATCATTGTCCAAGTTGGAGGCGAAATGGAGCACCTTGTCTAGTGACCAGGAGATCGGTTTCGGAGGGGGTGCTGGGCGTAGGCGAGCACATGCTTTCGGCAGTTTGTTAAAGATGTCGTT